>NW_027478507.1:600000-900000 GCF_051014685.1 Ptiloglossa arizonensis
GCCTAGGGAAAAAATACACATACCGTTGTAATCGGGCGAGCTTCTACTTTCAGATGCAATAGGAATTTATGGGTTAGGTCAATCCGTTCGCGAGATATGCTACTTTGAAGCTAAGAAATGGTTGTCAAGACAACAAATTTTTCGCACTTCTGCTGCTCCAATCGCTTAACCAGAATGGCCTATGGAAAAAATGCACATACCGTTGTAATCAGGCGAGTTTCTACTTTCAGATGCAATAGGAATTTTTGGGTTAGGTCAATCCGTTCGCGAGATATGGGAGTTTGAATTTAAGAAATGGTTGACAAGACAACAAATTTGTCGCACTTCTGCTGCTCCAATCGCTTAACCAGAATGGCCTAGGAAAAAATACACATACCGTTTTAATCGGGCGAGTTTCTACTTTCAGACGCAGCAGGAATTTTTGGGTTTGTTCAATCCGTTCGCGAGATATGGGACTTTGAAGCTAAGGAATGGTTGAGAAGGCAAAAAATTTTTCGCAATTCTGCTGCTCCAAACGCTTAACCAGATTGGTCTAGGGGAAAAATACGCATACCGTTGTAATCGGGCGAGTTTCTACTTTCAGACGCAATAGGAATCTTTGGGTTAGGTCAATCCGTTCGCGAGATATGGGAGTTTGAAACTAAGAAATGGTAGAGAAGAGAACAAATTTTTCGCAATTCTGCTGCTCCAAACGCTTAATCAGAATGACCTAGGGAAAAAATGCACATACCGTTGTAATCAGGCGAGTTTCTACTTTCAGATGCAATAGGAATTTTTGGGTTAGGTCAATCCGTTCGCGAGATATGGGAGTTTGAAGCCAAGAAATGGTTGAGAAGAGAACAAATTTTTCGCAATTCTGCTGCTCCAAACGCTTAACCAGAATGGTCTAGGGAAAAAATGCACATACCGTTGTAATCGGGCGAGATTCGACTTTCAGATGCAATAGGAATTTTTGGGTTTGGTCAATCCGTTCGCGAGATATGGGAGTTTGAAGCCAAGAAATGGTTGAGAAGAGAACAAATTTTTCGCAATTCTGCTGCTCCAAACGCTTAACCAGAATGGTCTAGGGAAAAAATGCACATACCGTTGTAATCGGGCGAGATTCCACTTTCAGATGCAATAGGAATTTTTGGGATTGGTCAGTCCGTTCGCGAGATATGGGACTATGAAGCGAAGAAATGGTTGAGAAGACAACAAATTTTTCGCACTTCTGCTGCTCCAATCGCTTAACCAGAATGACCTAGGGAAAAAGTACACATACCGTTGTAATCGGACGAGTTTCTACTTTCAGACGCAACAAGAATTTTTGGGTTGGGTCAATCCGTTCGCGAGATATGCGACTTTGAAGCTAAGGAATGGTTGAGAAGGCAAAAAATTTTTCGCAATTCTGCTGCTCCAAACGCTTAACCAGAATGGCCTAGGGAAAAAATACACATACCGTTGTAATCGGGCGAGTTTCTACTTTCAGAAGCAATAGGAATTTTTGGGTTAGGTCAATCCGTTCGCGAGATATGGGAGTTTGAAGCCAAGAAATGGTTGAGAAGAGAACAAATTTTTCGCAATTCTGCTGCTCCAAACGCTTAACCAGAATGGCCTAGGGAAAAAATGCACATACCGTTGTAATCAGGCGAGTTTCTACTTTCAGATGCAATAGGAATTTTTGGGTTAGGTCAATCCTTTCGCGAGATATGGGAGTTTGAATCTAAGAAATGGTTGACAAGACAACAAATTTTTCGCACTTCTGCTGCTCCAATCACTTAACCAGAATGGCCTAGGGAAAAAATGCACATACCGTTGTAATCGGGCGAGATTCCACTTTCAGATGCAATAGGAATTTTTGGGTTAGGTCAATCCGTTCGCGAGATATGGGAGTTTGAAGCCAAGAAATGGTTGAGAAGGCAAAAAATTTTTCGCAATTCTGCTGCTCCAAACGCTTAACCAGAATGGCCTAGGGAAAAAATACACATACCGTTGTAATCGGGCGAGTTTCTACTTTCAGAAGCAATAGGAATTTTTGGGTTAGGTCAATCCGTTCGCGAGATATGGGAGTTTGAAGCCAAGAAATGGTTGAGAAGAAAACAAATTTTTCGCAATTCTGCTGCTCCAAACGCTTAACCAGAATGGCCTAGGGAAAAAATGCACATACCGTTGTATTCAGGCGAGTTTCTACTTTCAGATGCAATAGGAATTTTTGGGTTAGGTCAATCCGTTCGCGAGATATGGGAGTTTGAATCTAAGGAATGGTTGAGAAGGCAAAAAATTTTTCGCAATTCTGCTGCTCCAAACGCTTAACCAGAATGGCCTAGGGAAAAAATACACATACCGTTGTAATCGGGCGAGTTTCTACTTTCAGAAGCAATAGGAATTTTTGGGTTAGGTCAATCCGTTCGCGAGATATGGGAGTTTGAAGCCAAGAAATGGTTGAGAAGAGAACAAATTTTTCGCAATTCTGCTGCTCCAAACGCTTAACCAGAATGGCCTAGGGAAAAAATGCACATACCGTTGTAATCGGGCGAGATTCCACTTTCAGATGCAATAGGAATTTTTGGGTTAGGTCAATCCGTTCGCGAGATATGGGAGTTTGAAGCCAAGAAATGGTTGAGAAGGCAAAAAATTTTTCGCAATTCTGCTGCTCCAAACGCTTAACCAGAATGGCCTAGGGAAAAAATACACATACCGTTGTAATCGAGCGAGTTTCTACTTTCAGACGCAGCAGGAATTTTTGGGTTTGGTCAATCCGTTCGCGAGATATGGGACTATGAAGCGAAGAAATGGTTGAGAAGACAACAAATTTTTCGCACTTCTGCTGCTCCAATCGCTTAACCAGAATGACCTAGGGAAAAAGTACACATACCGTTGTAATCGGGCGAGTTTCTACTTTCAGACGCAACAAAAATTTTTGGGTTGGGTCAATCCGTTCGCGAGATATGGGACTTCGAAGCTAAGGAATGGTTGAGAAGGCAAAAAATTTTTCGCAATTCTGCTGCTCCAAACGCTTAACCAGAATGGCCTAGGGAAAAAATACACATACCGTTGTAATCGGGCGAGTTTCTACTTTCAGAAGCAATAGGAATTTTTGGGTTAGGTCAATCCGTTCGCGAGATATGGGAGTTTGAAGCCAAGAAATGGTTGAGAAGAGAACAAATTTTTCGCAATTCTGCTGCTCCAAACGCGTAACCAGAATGGCCTAGGGAAAAAATGCACACCCCGTTGTAATCGGGCGAGATTCCACTTTCAGATGCAATAGGAATTTTTGGGTTAGGTCAATCCGTTCGCGAGATATGGGAGTTTGAAGCCAAGAAATGGTTGAGAAGGCAAAAAATTTTTCGCAATTCTGCTGCTCCAAACGCTTAACCAGAATGGCCTAGGGAAAAAATACACATACCGTTGTAATCGGGCGAGTTTCTACTTTCAGAAGCAATAGGAATTTTTGGGTTAGGTCAATCCGTTCGCGAGATATGGGAGTTTGAAGCCAAGAAATGGTTGAGAAGAGAACAAATTTTTCGCAATTCTGCTGCTCCAAACGCTTAACCAGAATTGCCTAGGGAAAAAATGCACATACCGTTGTAATCAGGCGAGTTTCTACTTTCAGATGCAATAGGAATTTTTGGGTTAGGTCAATCCGTTCGCGAGATATGGGAGTTTGAATCTAAGAAATGGTTGACAAGACAACAAATTTTTCGCACTTCTGCTGCTCCAATCGCTTAACCAGAATGGCCTAGGAAAAAATACACATACCGTTTAATCGGGCGAGTTTCTACTTTCAGACGCAGCAGGAATTTTTGGGTTTGGTCAATCCGTTCGCGAGATATGGGACTTTGAAGCTAAGGAATGGTTGAGAAGGCAAAAAATTTTTCGCAATTCTGCTGCTCCAAACGCTTAACCAGAATGGCCTAGGGATAAAATACACATACCGTTGTAATCGGGCGAGCTTTTACTTTCAGATGCAATAGGAATTTATGGGTTAGGTCAATCCGTTCGCGAGATATGGGAGTTTGAATCTAAGAAATGGTTGACAAGACAACAAATTTTTCGCACTTCTGCTGCTCCAATCGCTTAACCAGAATGGCCTAGGAAAAAATACACATACCGTTTTAATCGGGCGAGTTTCTACTTTCAGACGCAGCAGGAATTTGTGGGTTTGGTCAATCCGTTCGCGAGATATGGGACTTTGAAGCTAAGGAATGGTTGAGAAGGCAAAAAATTTTTCGCAATTCTGCTGCTCCAAACGCTTAACCAGATTGGCCTAGGGGAAAAATACGCATACCGTTGTAATCGGGCGAGTTTCTACTTTCAGACGCAACAAGAATTTTTGGGTTGGGTCAATCCGGTCGCGAGATATGGGAGTTTGAAGCCAAGAAATGGTTGAGAACGCAAAAAATTTTTCGCAATTCTGCTGCTCCAAACGCTTAACCAGAATGGCCTAGGGAAAAAATGCATATACCGTTGTAATCGGGCGAGATTCTACTTTCAGATGCAATAGGAATTTTTGGGTTAGGTCAATCCGTTCGCGAGATATGGGAGTTTGAAGCCAAGAAATGGTTGAGAAGCCAAAAATTTTTCGCAATTCTGCTGCTCCAAACGCATAACCAGAATGGCCTAGGGAAAAAATACACATAGCGTTGTAATCGGGCGAGTTTCTACTTTCAGATGCAATAGGAATCTTTGGGTTAGGTCAATCCGTTCGCGAGATATGGGAGTTTGAAACTAAGAAATGGTAGAGAAGAGAACAAATTTTTCGCAATTCTGCTGCTCCAAACGCTTAATCAGAATGACCTAGGGAAAAAATGCACATACCGTTGTAATCAGGCGAGTTTCTACTTTCAGATGCAATAGGAATTTTTGGGTTAGGTCAATCCGTTCGCGAGATATGGGAGTATGAATCTAAGAAATGGTTGACAAGACAACAAATTTTTCGCACTTCTGCTGCTCCAATCGCTTAACCAGAATGGCCTATGGAAAAATTACACATACCGTTGTAATCGGGCGAGTTTCAACTTTCAGATGCAATAGGAATTTTTGTGTTAGGTCAATCCGTTCGCGAGATATGGGAGTTTGAAGCTAAGAAATGGTAGAGAAGAGAACAAATTTTTCGCAATTCTGCTGCTCCAAACACTTAACCAGAATGGCCTAGGGAAAAAATGCACATACCGTTGTAATCAGGCGAGTTTCTACTTTCAGATGCAATAGGAATTTTTGGGTTAGGTCAATCCGTTCGCGAGATATGGGAGTTTGAATCTAAGAAATGGTTGACAAGACAACAAATTTTTCGCACTTCTGCTGCTCCAATCGCTTAACCAGAATGGCCTAGGAAAAAATACACATACCGTTTTAATCGGGCGAGTTTCTACTTTCAGACGCAGCAGGAATTTTTGGGTTTGGTCAATCCGTTCGCGAGATATGGGACTTTGAAGCTAAGGAATGGTTGAGAAGGCAACAAATTTTTCGCAATTCTGCTGCTCCAAACGCTTAACCAGATTGGCCTAGGGGAAAAATACGCATACCGTTGTAATCGGGCGAGTTTCTACTTTCAGACGCAACAAGAATTTTTGGGTTGGGTCAATCCGGTCGCGAGATATGGGAGTTTGAAGCCAAGAAATGGTTGAGAACGCAAAAAATTTTTCGCAATTCTGCTGCTCCAAACGCTTAACCAGAATGGCCTAGGGAAAAAATACACATACCGTTGTAATCGGGCGAGCTTCTACTTTCAGATGCAATAGGAATTTATGGGTTAGGTCAATCCGTTCGCGAGATATGCTACTTTGAAGCTAAGAAATGGTTGTCAAGACAACAAATTTTTCGCACTTCTGCTGCTCCAATCGCTTAACCAGAATGGCCTATGGAAAAAATGCACATACCGTTGTAATCAGGCGAGTTTCTACTTTCAGATGCAATAGGAATTTTTGGGTTAGGTCAATCCGTTCGCGAGATATGGGAGTTTGAATCTAAGAAATGGTTGACAAGACAACAAATTTTTCGCACTTCTGCTGCTCCAATCGCTTAACCAGAATGGCCTAGGAAAAAATATACATACCGTTTTAATCGGGCGAGTTTCTACTTTCAGACGCAGCAGGAATTTTTGGGTTTGGTCAATCCGTTCGCGAGATATGGGACTTTGAAGCTAAGGAATGGTTGAGAAGGCAAAAAATTTTTCGCAATTCTGCTGCTCCAAACGCTTAACCAGATTGGCCTAGGGGAAAAATACGCATACCGTTGTAATCGGGCGAGTTTCTACTTTCAGACGCAACAAGAATTTTTGGGTTGGGTCAATCCGGTCGCGAGATATGGGAGTTTGAAGCCAAGAAATGGTTGAGAAGGCAAAAAAATTTTTCGCAATTCTGCTGCTCCAAACGCTTAACCAGAATGGCCTAGGGAAAAAATGCATATACCGTTGTAATCGGGCGAGATTCTACTTTCAGATGCAATAGGAATTTTTGGGTTAGGTCAATCCTTTCGCGAGATATGGGAGTTTGAAGCCAAGAAATGGTTGAGAAGCCAAAAATTTTTCGCAATTCTGCTGCTCCAAACGCATAACCAGAATGGCCTAGGGAAAAAATACACATAGCGTTGTAATCGGGCGAGTTTCTACTTTCAGATGCAATAGGAATCTTTGGGTTAGGTCAATCCGTTCGCGAGATATGGGAGTTTGAAGCTAAGAAATGGTAGAGAAGAGAACAAATTTTTCGCAATTCTGCTGCTCCAAACGCTTAATCAGAATGACCTAGGGAAAAAATGCACATACCGTTGTAATCAGGCGAGTTTCTACTTTCAGATGCAATAGGAATTTTTGGGTTAGGTCAATCCGTTCGCGAGATATGGGAGTATGAATCTAAGAAATGGTTGACAAGACAACAAATTTTTCGCACTTCTGCTGCTCCAATCGCTTAACCAGAATGGCCTATGGAAAAATTACACATACCGTTGTAATCGGGCGAGTTTCAACTTTCAGATGCAATAGGAATTTTTGTGTTAGGTCAATCCGTTCGCGAGATATGGGAGTTTGAAGCTAAGAAATGGTAGAGAAGAGAACAAATTTTTCGCAATTCTGCTGCTCCAAACACTTAACCAGAATGGCCTAGGGAAAAAATGCACATACCGTTGTAATCAGGCGAGTTTCTACTTTCAGATGCAATAGGAATTTTTGGGTTAGGTCAATCCGTTCGCGAGATATGGGAGTTTGAATCTAAGAAATGGTTGACAAGACAACAAATTTTTCGCACTTCTGCTGCTCCAATCGCTTAACCAGAATGGCCTAGGAAAAAATACACATACCGTTTTAATCGGGCGAGTTTCTACTTTCAGACGCAGCAGGAATTTTTGGGTTTGGTCAATCCGTTCGCGAGATATGGGACTTTGAAGCTAAGGAATGGTTGAGAAGGCAAAAAATTTTTCGCAATTCTGCTGCTCCAAACGCTTAACCAGATTGGCCTAGGGGAAAAATACGCATACCGTTGTAATCGGGCGAGTTTCTACTTTCAGACGCAACAAGACTTTTTGGGTTGGGTCAATCCGGTCGCGAGATATGGGAGTTTGAAGCCAAGAAATGGTTGAGAACGCAAAAAATTTTTCGCAATTCTGCTGCTCCAAACGCTTAACCAGAATGGCCTAGGGAAAAAATGCATATACCGTTGTAATCGGGCGAGATTCTACTTTCAGATGCAATAGGAATTTTTGGGTTAGGTCAATCCGTTCGCGAGATATTGGAGTTTGAAGCCAAGAAATGGTTGAGAAGCCAAAAATTTTTCGCAATTCTGCTGCTCCAAACGCATAACCAGAATGGCCTAGGGAAAAAATACACATAGCGTTGTAATCGGGCGAGTTTCTACTTTCAGATGCAATAGGAATCTTTGGGTTAGGTCAATCCGTTCGCGAGATATGGGAGTTTGAAACTAAGAAATGGTAGAGAAGAGAACAAATTTTTCGCAATTCTGCTGCTCCAAACGCTTAACCAGAATGGCGTAGGGAAAAAATACACATACCGTTGTAATCGGGCGAGCTTCTACTTTCAGATGCAATAGGAATTTTTGGGTTAGGTCCATCCGTTCGCGAGATATGGGAGTTTGAAGCTAAGCAGTGGTTGACAAGACAACAAATTTTTCGCACTTCTGCTGCTCCAAACGCTTAACCAGAATGGCCTACGGAAAAAATGCACATACCGTTGTAATCGGGCGAGATTCTACTTTCAGATGCAATAGCAATTTTTGGGTTAGGTCAATCCGTCCGCAAGATAAGGGAGTTTGAAACCATGAAATGGTTGAGAAGGCCAGAAATTTTTCGCACTTCTGCTGCTCCACACGCTTAACCAGAATGGCCTAGGGAAAAAATGCACATACCGTTGTAATCAGGCGAGTTTCTACTTTCAGATGTAATAGGAATTTTTGGGTTAGGTCAATCCAGTCGCGAGATATGGGAGTTTGAAGCTAAGAAATGGTTGAGAAGAGAATAAATTTTTCGCAAATCTGCTGCTCCAAACGCTTAACCAGAATGGCCTAGGGGAAAAACACACATACCGTTGTAATCGGGCGTGCTTCTACTTTCAGATGCAATAGGAATTTTTGGGTTAGGTCAAACCGTTCGCGAGATATGGGAGTTTGAAACTAAGAAATGGTAGAGAAGAGAACAAATTTTTCGCAATTCTGCTGCTCCATACGCTTAACCAGAATGGCCTAGGGAAAAATACACATACCGTTGTAATCGGGCGAGCTTCTACTTTCTGATGCAATAGGAATTTATGGGTTAGGTCAATCCGTTCGCGAGATATGCTACTTTGAAGCTAAGAAATGGTTGACAAGACAACAAATTTTTCGCACTTCTGCTGCTCCAATCGCTTAACCAGAATGGCCTATGGAAAAATTACACATACCGTTGTAATCGGGCGAGTTTCTACTTTCAGATGCAATAGGAATTTTTGGGTTATGTCAATCCGTTCGCGAGATATGGGAGTTTGAATCTAAGAAATGGTTGACAAGACAACAAATTTTTCGCACTTCTGCTGCTCCAATCGCTTAACCAGAATGGCCTAGGAAAAAATACACATACCGTTTTAATCGGGCGAGTTTCTACTTTCAGACGCAGCAGGAATTTTTGGGTTTGGTCAATCCGTTCGCGAGATATGGGACTTTGAAGCTAAGGAATGGTTGAGAAGGCAAAAAATTTTTCGCAATTCTGCTGCTCCAAACGCTTAACCAGATTGGCCTAGGGGAAAAATACGCATACCGTTGTAATCGGGCGAGTTTCTACTTTCAGATGCAATAGGAATTTTTGGGTTAGGTCAATCCGTTCGCGAGATATGGGAGTTTGAAGCTAAGAAATGGTTGAGAAGAGAATAAATTTTTCGTAATTCTGCTGCTCCAAACGCTTAACCAGAATGGCCCAGGGAAAAAATGCACACACCGTTGTAATCGGGCGAGTTTCTACTTTCAGACGCTGCAGGAATTTTTGGATTTGGTCAATCCGTTCGCGAGATATGGGACTACGAAGCGAAGAAATGGTTGAGAAGACAACAAATTTTTCGCAATTCTGCTGCTCCAATCGCTTAACCAGAATGACCTAAGGAAAAAGTACACATACCGTTGTAATCGGGCGAGTTTCTACTTTCAGACGCAACAAGAACTTTTGGGTTGGTTCAATCCGCTCGCGAGATATGGGACTTTGAAGCTAAGGAATGGTTGAGAAGGCAAAAAATTTTTCGCAATTCTGCTGCACCAAACGCTTAACCAGATTGGCCTAGGGAAAAAATACGCATACCGTTGTAATCGGGCGAGTTTCTACTTTCAGATGCAACAGGAATTTTTGTGTTAGGTCAATCCGTTCGCGAGATATGGGAGTTTGAAGCTAAGAAATGGTTGAGAAGACAACAAATTTTTCGCACTTCTGCTGCTGCAATCGCTTAACCAGAATGACCTAGGGAAAAAGTACACATACCGTTGTAATCGGGCGAGTTTCTACTTTCAGACGCAACAAGAATTTTTGGGTTGGGTCAATCCGTTCGCGAGATATGGGAGTTTGAAGCTAAGAAATGGTTGAGAAGACAACAAGTTTTTCGCACTTCTGCTGCTACAATCGCTTAACCAGAATGACCTAGGGGAAAAACACACATACCGTTGTAATCGGGCGTGCTTCTACTTTCAGATGCAATAGGAATTTTTGGGTTAGGTCAATCCGTTCGCGAGATATGGGAGTATGAATCTAAGAAATGGTTGAGAAGACAACAAATTTTTCGCACTTCTGCTGCTGCAATCGCTTAACCAGAATGACCTAGGGAAAAAGTACACATACCGTTGTAATCGGGCGAGTTTCTACTTTCAGACGCAACAAGAATTTTTGGGTTGGGTCAATCCGTTCGCGAGATATGGGAGTTTGAAGCTAAGAAATGGTTGAGAAGACAACAAGTTTTTCGCACTTCTGCTGCTACAATCGCTTAACCAGAATGACCTAGGGGAAAAACACACATACCGTTGTAATCGGGCGAGTTTCTACTTTCAGATGCAATAGGAATTTTTGGGTTAGGTCAATCCGTTCGCGAGATATGGGAGTTTGAAGCTAAGAAATGGTTGAGAAGAGAATAAATTTTTCGTAATTCTGCTGCTCCAAACGCTTAACCAGAATGGCCCAGGGAAAAAATGCACACACCGTTGTAATCGGGCGAGTTTCTACTTTCAGACGCTGCAGGAATTTTTGGATTTGGTCAATCCGTTCGCGAGATATGGGACTACGAAGCGAAGAAATGGTTGAGAAGACAACAAATTTTTCGCAATTCTGCTGCTCCAATCGCTTAACCAGAATGGCCTATGGAAAAATTACACATACCGTTGTAATCGGGCGAGTTTCTACTTTCAGATGCAATAGGAATTTTTGGGTTAGTTCAATCCGTTCGCGAGATATGGGACTTTGAAGCTAAGAAATGGTTGAGAAGAGAATAAATTTTTCGCAAATCTGCTGCTCCAAACGCTTAACCAGAATGGCCTAGGGGAAAAATACGCATACCGTTGTAATCGGGCGAGTTTCTACTTTCAGACGCAACAAGAATTTTTGGGTTGGGTCAATCCGGTCGCGAGATATGGGAGTTTGAAGCCAAGAAGTGGTTGAGAATGCAAAAAATTTTTCGCAATTCTGCTGCTCCAAACGCTTAACCAGAATGGCCTAGGGAAAAAATGCATATACCGTTGTAATCGGGCGAGATTCTACTTTCAGATGCAATAGGAATTTTTGGGTTAGGTCAATCCGTGCGCGAGATATGGGAGTTTGAAGCCAAGAAATGGTTGAGAAGCCAAAAATTTTTCGCAATTCTGCTGCTCCAAACGCATAACCAGAATGGCCTAGGGAAAAAATACACATAGCGTTGTAATCGGGCGAGTTTCTACTTTCAGATGCAATAGGAATCTTTGGGTTAGGTCAATCCGTTCGCGAGATATGGGAGTTTGAAACTAAGAAATGGTAGAGAAGAGAACAAATTTTTCGCAATTCTGCTGCTCCAAACGCTTAATCAGAATGACTTAGGGAAAAAATGCACATACCGTTGTAATCAGGCGAGTTTCTACTTTCAGATGCAATAGGAATTTTTGGGTTTGGTCAATCCGTTCGCGAGATATGGGAGTATGAATCTAAGAAATGGTTGACAAGACAACAAATTTTTCGCACTTCTGCTGCTCCAATCGCTTAACCAGAATGGCCTAGGAAAAAATACACATACCGTTTTAATCGGGCGAGTTTCTACTTTCAGACGCAGCAGGAATTTTTGGGTTTGGTCAATCCGTTCGCGAGATATGGGACTTTGAAGCTAAGGAATGGTTGAGAAGGCCAGAAATTTTTCGCACTTCTGCTGCTGCACACGCTTAACCAGAATGGCCTAGGGAAAAAATGCACATACCGTTGTAATCAGGCGAGTTTCTACTTTCAGATGTAATAGGAATTTTTGGGTTAGGTCAATCCGGTCGCGAGATATGGGAGTTTGAAGCTAAGAAATGGTTGAGAAGAGAATAAATTTTTCGCAAATCTGCTGCTCCAAACGCTTAACCAGAATGGCCTAGGGGAAAAACACACATACCGTTGTAATCGGGCGTGCTTCTACTTTCAGATGCAATAGGAATTTTTGGGTTAGGTCAAACCGTTCGCGAGATATGGGAGTTTGAAACTAAGAAATGGTAGAGAAGAGAACAAATTTTTCGCAATTCTGCTGCTCCAAACGCTTAACCAGAATGGCCTAGGGAAAAATACACATACCGTTGTAATCGGGCGAGCTTCTACTTTCAGATGCAATAGGAATTTATGGGTTAGGTCAATCCGTTCGCGAGATATGCTACTTTGAAGCTAAGAAATGGTTGACAAGACAACAAATTTTTCGCACTTCTGCTGCTCCAATCGCTTAACCAGAATGGCCTATGGAAAAATTACACATACCGTTGTAATCGGGCGAGTTGCTACTTTTAGATGCAATAGGAATTTATGGGTTAGGTCAATCCGTTCGCGAGATATGCTACTTTGAAGCTAAGAAATGGTTGACAAGACAACAAATTTTTCGCACTTCTGCTGCTCGAATCGCTTAACCAGAATGGCCTATGGAAAAATTACACATACCGTTGTAATCGGGCGAGTTTCTACTTTCAGATGCAATAGGAATTTTTGGGTTATGTCAATCCGTTCGCGAGATATGGGAGTTTGAATCTAAGAAATGGTTGACAAGACAACAAATTTTTCGCACTTCTGCTGCTCCAATCGCTTAACCAGAATGGCCTAGGAAAAAATACACATACCGTTTTAATCGGGCGAGATTCTACTTTCTGACGCAGCAGGAATTTTTGGGTTTGGTCAATCCGTTCGCGAGATATGGGACTTTGAAGCTAAGGAATGGTTGAGAAGGCAAAAAATTTTTCGCAATTCTGCTGCTCCAAACGCTTAACCAGATTGGCCTAGGGGAAAAATACGCATACCGTTGTAATCGGGCGAGTTTCTACTTTCAGATGCAATAGGAATTTTTGGGTTAGGTCAATCCGTTCGCGAGATATGGGAGTTTGAAGCTAAGAAATGGTTGAGAAGAGAATAAATTTTTCGTAATTCTGCTGCTCCAAACGCTTAACCAGAATGGCCCAGGGAAAAAATGCAAACACCGTTGTAATCGGGCGAGTTTCTACTTTCAGACGCAGCAGGAATTTTTGGATTTGGTCAATCCGTTCGCGAGATATGGGACTATGAAGCGAAGAAATGGTTGAGAAGACAACAAATTTTTCGCAATTCTGCTGCTCCAATCGCTTAACCAGAATGACCTAGGGAAAAAGTACACATACCGTTGTAATCGGGCGAGTTTCTACTTTCAGACGCAACAAGAACTTTTGGGTTGGTTCAATCCGTTCGCGAGATATGGGAGTTTGAAACTAAGAAATGGTTGAGAAGTCAAAAAATTTTTCGCAATTCTGCTGCTCCAATCGCTTAACCAGAATGGCCTATGGAAAAATTACACATACCGTTGTAATCGGGCGAGTTTCTACTTTCAGATGCAATATGAATTTTTGGGTTAGTTCAATCCGTTCGCGAGATATGGGACTTTGAAGCTAAGAAATGGTTGAGAAGAGAATAAATTTTTCGCAAATCTGCTGCTCCAATCGCTTAACCAGAATGGCTTATGGAAAAATTACACATACCGTTGTAATCGGGCGAGTTTCTACTTTCAGATGCAATAGGAATTTTTGGGTTAGTTCAATCCGTTCGCGAGATATGGGACTTTGAAGCTAAGAAATGGTTGAGAAGGCAACAAATTTTCGCACTTCTGCTGCTCCAAACGCTTAACCAGAATGGCCTACGGAAAAAATGCACATACCGTTGTAATCAGGCGAGTTTCTACTTTCAGATGCAATAGGAATTTTTGGGTTTGGTCAATCCGTTCGCGAGATATGGGAGTATGAATCTAAGAAATGGTTGACAAGACAACAAATTTTTCGCACTTCTGCTGCTCCAATCGCTTAACCAGAATGGCCTATGGAAAAATTACACATACCGTTGTAATCGGGCGAGTTTCAACTTTCAGATGCAATAGGAATTTTTGTGTTAGGTCAATCCGTTCGCGAGATATGGGAGTGTGAAGCTAAGAAATGGTAGAGAAGAGAACAAATTTTTCGCAATTCTGCTGCTCCAAACACTTAACCAGAATGGCCTAGGGAAAAAATGCACATACCGTTGTAATCAGGCGAGTTTCTACTTTCAGATGCAATAGGAATTTTTGGGATAGGTCAATCCGTTCGCGAGATATGGGAGTTTGAAGCTAAGAAATGGTTGAGAAGACAACAAATTTTTCGCACTTCTGCTGCTCCAATCGCTTAACCAGAATGGCCTAGGAAAAAATACACATACCGTTTTAATCGGGCGAGTTTCTACTTTCAGACGCAGCAGGAATTTTTGGGTTTGGTCAATCCGTTCGCGAGATATGGGACTTTGAAGCTAAGGAATGGTTGAGAAGGCAAAAAATTTTTCGCAATTCTGCTGCTCCAAACGCTTAACCAGATTGGCCTAGGGGAAAAATACGCATACCGTTGTAATCGGGCGAGTTTCTACTTTCAGACGCAACAAGAATTTTTGGGTTGGGTCAATCCGGTCGCGAGATATGGGAGTTTGAAGCCAAGAAATGGTTGAGAACGCAAAAAATTTTTCGCAATTCTGGTGCTCCAAACGCTTAACCAGAATGGCCTAGGGAAAAAATGCACATACCGTTGTAATCAGGCGAGTTTCTACTTTCAGATGCAATAGGAATTTTTGGGATAGGTCAATCCGTTCGCGAGATATGGGAGTTTGAAGCTAAGAAATGGTTGAGAAGACAACAAATTTTTCGCACTTCTGCTGCTCCAATCGCTTAACCAGAATGGCCTAGGAAAAAATACACATACCGTTTTAATCGGGCGAGTTTCTACTTTCAGACGCAGCAGGAATTTTTGGGTTTGGTCAATCCGTTCGCGAGATATGGGACTTTGAAGCTAAGGAATGGTTGAGAAGGCCAGAAATTTTTCGCACTTCTGCTGCTGCACACGCTTAACCAGAATGGCCTAGGGAAAAAATGCACATACCGTTGTAATCAGGCGAGTTTCTACTTTCAGATGTAATAGGAATTTTTGGGTTAGGTCAATCCGGTCGCGAGATATGGGAGTTTGAAGCTAAGAAATGGTTGAGAAGAGAATAAATTTTTCGCAAATCTGCTGCTCCAAACGCTTAACCAGAATGGCCTAGGGGAAAAACACACATACCGTTGTAATCGGGCGTGCTTCTACTTTCAGATGCAATAGGAATTTTTGGGTTAGGTCAAACCGTTCGCGAGATATGGGAGTTTGAAACTAAGAAATGGTAGAGAAGAGAACAAATTTTTCGCAATTCTGCTGCTCCAAACGCTTAACCAGAATGGCCTAGGGAAAAATACACATACCGTTGTAATCGGGCGAGCTTCTACTTTCAGATGCAATAGGAATTTATGGGTTAGGTCAATCCGTTCGCGAGATATGCTACTTTGAAGCTAAGAAATGGTTGACAAGACAACAAATTTTTCGCACTTCTGCTGCTCCAATCGCTTAACCAGAATGGCCTATGGAAAAATTACACATACCGTTGTAATCGGGCGAGTTGCTACTTTTAGATGCAATAGGAATTTATGGGTTAGGTCAATCCGTTCGCGAGATATGCTACTTTGAAGCTAAGAAATGGTTGACAAGACAACAAATTTTTCGCACTTCTGCTGCTCGAATCGCTTAACCAGAATGGCCTATGGAAAAATTACACATACCGTTGTAATCGGGCGAGTTTCTACTTTCAGATGCAATAGGAATTTTTGGGTTATGTCAATCCGTTCGCGAGATATGGGAGTTTGAATCTAAGAAATGGTTGACAAGACAACAAATTTTTCGCACTTCTGCTGCTCCAATCGCTTAACCAGAATGGCCTAGGAAAAAATACACATACCGTTTTAATCGGGCGAGATTCTACTTTCTGACGCAGCAGGAATTTTTGGGTTTGGTCAATCCGTTCGCGAGATATGGGACTTTGAAGCTAAGGAATGGTTGAGAAGGCAAAAAATTTTTCGCAATTCTGCTGCTCCAAACGCTTAACCAGATTGGCCTAGGGGAAAAATACGCATACCGTTGTAATCGGGCGAGTTTCTACTTTCAGATGCAATAGGAATTTTTGGGTTAGGTCAATCCGTTCGCGAGATATGGGAGTTTGAAGCTAAGAAATGGTTGAGAAGAGAATAAATTTTTCGTAATTCTGCTGCTCCAAACGCTTAACCAGAATGGCCCAGGGAAAAAATGCAAACACCGTTGTAATCGGGCGAGTTTCTACTTTCAGACGCAGCAGGAATTTTTGGATTTGGTCAATCCGTTCGCGAGATATGGGACTATGAAGCGAAGAAATGGTTGAGAAGACAACAAATTTTTCGCAATTCTGCTGCTCCAATCGCTTAACCAGAATGACCTAGGGAAAAAGTACACATACCGTTGTAATCGGGCGAGTTTCTACTTTCAGACGCAACAAGAACTTTTGGGTTGGTTCAATCCGTTCGCGAGATATGGGAGTTTGAAACTAAGAAATGGTTGAGAAGTCAAAAAATTTTTCGCAATTC
Source organism: Ptiloglossa arizonensis (assembly GCF_051014685.1). Lineage (NCBI taxonomy): Eukaryota > Metazoa > Arthropoda > Insecta > Hymenoptera > Colletidae > Ptiloglossa > Ptiloglossa arizonensis. Next base: position 616,592 of record NW_027478507.1, read on the forward strand.
TGCTGCTCCAATCGCTTAACCAGAATGGCCTATGGAAAAATTACACATACCGTTGTAATCGGGCGAGTTTCTACTTTCAGATGCAATATGAATTTTTGGGTTAGTTCAATCCGTTCGCGAGATATGGGACTTTGAAGCTAAGAAATGGTTGAGAAGAGAATAAATTTTTCGCAAATCTGCTGCTCCAATCGCTTAACCAGAATGGCCTATGGAAAAATTACACATACCGTTGTAATCGGGCGAGTTTCTACTTTCAGATGCAATAGGAATTTTTGGGTTAGTTCAATCCGTTCGCGAGATATGGGACTTTGAAGCTAAGAAATGGTTGAGAAGGCAACAAATTTTCGCACTTCTGCTGCTCCAAACGCTTAACCAGAATGGCCTACGGAAAAAATGCACATACCGTTGTAATCGGGCGAGTTTCTACTTTCAGAAGCAATAGCAACTTTTGGGTTAGGTCAATCCGTCCGCGAGATATGGGAGTTTGAAGTCAAGAAATGGTTGAGAAGGCCAGAAATTTTTCGCACTTCTGCTGCTCCACACGCTTAACCAGAATGGCCTAGGGAAAAAATACACATACCGTTGTAATCGGGCGAGTTTCTACTTTCAGATGCAATAGGAATTTTTGGGTTAAGTCAATCCGTTCGCGAGATATGGGTGTTTGAAGTCAAGAAATGGTTGAGAAGGCAAAAAATTTTTCTCAATTCTGCTGCTCCAATCGCTTAACCAGAATGACCTAGGGGAAAAACACACATACCGTTGTAATCGGGCGCGCTTCTACTTTCGGATGCAATAGGAATTTTTGCGTTAGGTCAATCCGTTCGCGAGATACGGGAGTTTGAAGCTAAGAAATGGTAGAGAAGAGAACAAATTTTTCGCAATTCTGCTGCTCCAAACACTTAACCAGAATGGCCTAGGGAAAAAATGCACATACCGTTGTAATCAGGCGAGTTTCTACTTTCAGATGCAATAGGAATTTTTGGGTTAGGTCAATCCGTTCGCGAGATATGGGAGTTTGAATCTAAGAAATGGTTGACAAGACAACAAATTTTTCGCACTTCTGCTGCTCGAATCGCTTAACCAGAATGGCCTAGGAAAAAATACACATACCGTTTTAATCCGGCGAGTTTCTACTTTCAGATGCAATAGCAATTTTTGGGTTAGGTCAATCCGTTCGCGAGATATGGGACTTTGAAGCTAAGGAATGGTTGAGAAGGCAAAAAATTTTTCGCAATTCTGCTGCTCCAAACGCATAACCAGAATGGCCTAGGGAAAAAATACACATACCGTTGTAATCGGGCGAGTTTCTACTTTCAGACGCAACAAGAATTTTTGGGTTGGGTCAATCCGGTCGCGAGATATGGGAGTTTGAAGCCAAGAAATGGTTGAGAACGCAAAAAATTTTTCGCAATTCTGCTGCTCCAAACGCTTAACCAGAATGGCCTAGGGAAAAAATGTACATACCGTTGTAATCGGGCGAGATTCTACTTTCAGATGCAATAGGAATTTTTGGGTTAGGTCAATCCGTTCGCGAGATATGGGACTATGAAGCGAAGAAATGGTTGAGAAGACAACAAGTTTTTCGCAGTTCTGCTGCTCCAATCGCTTAACCAGAATGACCTAGGGGAAAACCACACATACCGTTGTAATCGGGCGTGCTTCTGCTTTCTGATGCAATAGGAATCTTTGGGTTAGGTCAATCCGTTCGCGAGATATGGGAGTTTGAAACTAAGAAATGGTAGAGAAGAGAACAAATTTTTCGCAATTCTGCTGCTCCAAACGCTTAACCAGAATGGCCTAGGGAAAAAATACACATACCGTTGTAATCGGGCGAGCTTCTACTTTCAGATGCAATAGGAATTTATGTGTTAGGTCAATCCGTTCCCGAGATATGCTACTTTGAAGCTAAGAAATGGTTGAGAAGAGAATAAATTTTTCGCAAATCTGCTGCTCCAAACGCTTAACCAGAATGGCCTAGGGGAAAAACACACGTACCGTTGTAATCGGGCGTGCTTCTACTTTCAGATGCAATAGGAATTTTTGGGTTAGGTCCATCCGTTCGCGAGATATGGGAGTTTGAAGCTAAGCAATGGTTGACAAGACAACAAATTTTTCGCACTTCTGCTACTCCAAACGCTTAACCAGAATGGCCTACGGAAAAAATGCACATACCGTTGTAATCGGGCGAGATTCTACTTTCAGATGCAATAGCAATTTTTGGGTTAGGTCAATCCGTCCGCAAGATAAGGGAGTTTGAAACCATGAAATGGTTGAGAAGGCCAGAAATTTTTCGCACTTCTGCTGCTCCACACGCTTAACCAGAATGGCCTAGGGAAAAAATGCACATACCGTTGTAATCAGGCGAGTTTCTACTTTCAGATGCAATAGGAATTTTTGGGTTAGGTCAATCCGTTCGCGAGATATGGGAGTTTGAATCTAAGAAATGGTTCACAAGACAACAAATTTTTCGCACTTCTGCTGCTCCAATCGCTTAACCAGAATGGCCTAGGAAAAAATACACATACCGTTTTAATCGGGCGAGTTTCTACTTTCAGACGCAGCAGGAATTTTTGGGTTTGGTCAATCCGTTCGCGAGATATGGGACTTTGAAGCTAAGGAATGGTTGAGAAGGCAAAAAATTTTTCGCAATTCTGCTACTCCAAACGCTTAACCAGATTGGCCTAGGGGAAAAATACGCATACCGTTGTAATCGGGCGAGTTTCTACTTTCAGACGCAACAAGAATTTTTGGGTTGGGTCAATCCGGACGCGAGATATGGGAGTTTGAAGCTAAGAAATGGTTGAGAAGACAACAAATTTTTCGCACTTCTGCTGCTCCAAACGCTTAACCAGAATGGCCTACGGAAAAAATGCACATACCGTTGTAATCGGGCGAGTTTCTACTTTCAGATGCAATAGCAATTTTTGGGTTAGGTCACTCCGTCCGCAAGATAAGGGAGTTTGAAACCATGAAATGGTTGAGAAGGCCAGAAATTTTTCGCACTTCTACTGCTCCAAACGCTTAACCAGAATGGCCTAGGGGAAAAACACACGTACCGTTGTAATCGGGCGTACTTCTACTTTCACATGCAATAGGAATTTTAGGGTTAGGTCCATCCGTTCGCGAGATATGGGAGTTTGAAGCTAAGCAATGGTTGACAAGACAACAAATTTTTCGCACTTCTGCTGCTCCAAACGCTTAACCAGAATGGCCTACGGAAAAAATGCACATACCGTTGTAATCGGGCGAGTTTCTACTTTCAGATGCAATAGCAATTTTTGGGTTAGGTCACTCCGTCCGCAAGATAAGGGAGTTTGAAACCATGAAATGGTTGAGAAGGCCAGAAATTTTTCGCACTTCTGCTGCTCCACACGCTTAACCAGAATGGCCTAGAGAAAAAATACACATTCCGTTGTAATCGGGCGAGTTTCTACTTTCAGATGCAATAGGAATTTTTGGGTTAAGTCAATCCGTTCGCGAGATATGGGAGTTTGAAGTCAAGAAATGGTTGAGAAGGCAAAAAATTTTTCCCAATTCTGCTGCTCCAAACGCTTAATCAGAATGCCATAGGGAAAAAATACACATACCGTTGTAATCGGGCGAGTTTCTACTTTCAGATGCAATAGGAATTTTTGTGTTAGGTCATTCCGTTCGCGAGATATGGGAGTATGAATCTAAGAAATGGTTGACAAGACAACAAATTTTTCGCACTTCTGCTGCTCCAATCGCTTAACCAGAATGGCCTAGGAAAAAGTACGCATACCGTTGTAATGGGGCGCGTTTCTACTTTCAGATGCAATAGGAATTTTTGGGTCTGGTCAATCCGTTCGCGAGATATGGGACTATGAAGCGAAGAAATGGTTGAGAAGACAACAAATTTCTCGCACTTCTGCTGCTCCAATCGCTTAACCAGAATGACCTAGGGGAAAAACACACATACCGTTGTAATCGGGCGTGCTTCTACTTTCAGATGCAATAGGAATTTTTGGGTTAGGTCAATCCGTTCGCGAGATATGGGAGCTTGAAGCTAAGAATTGGTAGAGAAGAGAACAAATTTTTCGCAATTCTGCTGCTCCAAACGCTTAATCAGAATGACCTAGGGAAAAAATGCACATACCGTTGTAATCAGGCGATTTTCTACTTTCAGATGCAATAGGAATTTTTGGGTTAGGTCAATCCGTTCGCGAGATATGGGAGTATGAATCTAAGAAATGGTTGACAAGACAACAAATTTTTCGCACTTCTGCTGCTCCAATCGCTTAACCAGAATGGCCTAGGAAAAAATACACATACCGTTGTAATCGGGCGAGTTTCTACTTTCAGATGCAATAGGAATTTTTGGGTTAGGTCCATCCGTTCGCGAGATATGGGTGTTTGAAGCTAAGAAATGGTTGACAAGACAACAAATTTTTCGCACTTCTGCTGCTCCAATCGCTTAACCAGAATGACCTAGGGAAGAAGTACACATACCGTTGTAATCGGGCGAGTTTCTACTTTCAGACGCAACAAGAATTTTTGGGTTGGGTCAATCCGGTCGCGAGATATGGGAGTATGAAGCCAAGAAATGGTTGAGAACGCAAAAAATTTTTCGCAATTCTGCTGCCCAAACGCTTAACCAGAATGGCCTAGGGAAAAAATGCACATAGCGTTGTAATCGGGCGAGATTCTACTTTCAGATGCAATAGGAATTTTTGGGTTAGGTCAATCCGTTCGCGAGATATGGGAGTTTGAAGCCAAGAAATGGTTGAGAAGCCTAAAATTTTTCGCAATTCTGCTGCTCCAAACGCACAACCAGAATGACCTAGGGAAAAAATACACATACCGTTGTAATCGGGCGAGTTTCTACTTTCAGATGCAATAGGAATTTTTGGGTTAGGTCAATCCGTTCGCGAGATATGGGAGATTGAAGCCAAGAAATGGTTGAGAAGAGAACAAATTTTTCGCAATTCTGCTGCTCCAAACGCTTAACCAGAATGGCCTAGGGAAAAAATGCACATACCGTTGTAATCAGGCGAGTTTCTACTTCCAGATGCAATAGGAATTTTTGGGTTAGGTCAATCCGTTCGCGAGATATGCTGCTTTGAAGCTAAGAAATGGTTGACAAGACAACAAATTTTTCGCACTTCTGCTGCTCCAATCGCTTAACCAGAATGGCCTATGGAAAAATTACACATACCGTTGTAATCGGGCGAGTTTCTACTTTCAGACGCAACAAGAATTTTTGGGTTAGATCAATCCGTTCGCGAGATATGGGAGTATGAATCTAAGAAATGGTTGACAAGACAACAAATTTTTCGCACTTCTGCTGCTCCAATCGCTTAACCAGAATGGCCTAGGAAAAAATACACATACCGTTGTAATCGGGCGAGTTTCTACTTTCAGATGCAATAGGAATTTTTGGGTTAGGTCCATCCGTTCGCGAAATATGGGTGTTTGAAGCTAAGAGATGGTTGACAAGACAACAAATTTTTCGCACTTCTGCTGCTCCAATCGCTTAACCAGAATGACCTAGGGAAGAAGTACACATACCGTTGTAATCGGGCGAGTTTCTACTTTCAGACGCAACAAGAATTTTTGGGTTGGGTCAATCCGGTCGCGAGATATGGGAGTATGAAGCCAAGAAATGGTTGAGAACGCAAAAAATTTTTCGCTATTCTGCTGCTCCAAACGCTTAACCAGAATGGCCTAGGGAAAAAATGCACATACCGTTGTAATCGGGCGAGATTCTACTTTCAGATGCAATAGGAATTTTTGGGTTAGGTCAATCCGTTCGCGACATATGGGAGTTTGAAGCCAAGAAATGGTTGAGAAGCCAAAAATTTTTCGCAATTCTGCTGCTCCAAACGCATAACCAGAATGGCCTAGGGAAAAAATACACATACCGTTGTAATCGGGCGAGTTTCCACTTTCAGATGCAATAGGAATTTTTGGGTTAGGTCAATCCGTTCGCGAGATATGGGAGTTTGAAGCCAAGAAATGGTTGAGAAGAGAACAAATTTTTCGCAATTCTGCTGCTCCAAACGCTTAACCAGAATGGCCTAGGGAAAAAATGCACATACCGTTGTAATCAGGCGAGTTTCTACTTCCAGATGCAATAGGAATTTTTGGGTTAGGTCAATCCGTTCGCGAGATATGGGAGTTTGAATCTAAGAAATGGTTGACAAGACAACAAATTTTTCGCACTTCTGCTGCTCCAATCGCTTAACCAGAATGGCCTAGGAAAAAATACACATACCGTTGTAATCGGGCGAGTTTCTACTTTCAGATGCAATTGGAATTTTTGGGTTAGGTCCATCCGTTCGCGAGATATGGGACTTTGAAGCTAAGGAATGGTTGAGAAGGCAAAAAATTTTTCGCAATTCAGCTGCTCCAAACGCTTAACCAGATTGGCCTAGGGAAAAAATACGCACACCGTTGTAATCGGGCGAGTTTCTACTTTCAGATGCAATAGGAATTTTTGGGTTAGGTCAATCCTTTCGCGAGATATGGGAGTTTAAAGCTAAGAAATGGTTGAGAAGAGAATAAATTTTTCGCAATTCTGCTGCTCCAAACGCTTAACCAGAATGGCCTAGGGAAAAAATGCACATACCGTTGTAATCGGGCGAGTTTCTACTTTCAGATGCAATAGGAATTTTTGGGTTAGGTCAATCCGTTCGCGAGATATGGGGGTTTGAAACTAAGAAATGGTAGAGAAGAGAACAAATTTTTCGCAATTCTGCTGCTCCAAACGCTTAACCAGAATGGCCTAGGGAAAAAATACACATACCGTTGTAATCGGGCGAGCTTCTACTTTCAGATGCAATAGGAATTTATGGGTTAGGTCAATCCGTTCGCGAGATATGCTACTTTGAAGCTAAGAAATGGTTGACAAGACAACAAATTTTTCGCACTTCTGCTGCTCCAATCGCTTAACCAGAATGGCCTAGGAAAAAATACACATACCTTTGTAATCGGGCGAGTTTCTACTTTCAGATGCAATAGGAATTTTTGGGTTAGTTCAATCCGTTCGCGAGATATGGGACTTTGAAGCTAAGAAATGGTTGAGAAGGCAAAAAATTTTTCGCAATTCTGCTGCTCCCAACGCTTAACCAGATTGGCCTAGGGGAAAAATACGCATACCGTTGTAATCGGGCGAGTTTCTACTTTCAGACGCAACAAGAATTTTTGGGTTCGGTCAATCCGGTCGCGAGATATGGGAGTTTGAAGCCAAGAAATGGTTGAGAACGCAAAAAATTTTTCGCAATTCTGCTGCTCCAAACGCTTAACCAGAATGGCCTAGGGAAAAAATGCACATACCGTTGTAATCGGGCGAGATTCTACTTTCAGATGCAATAGGAATTTTTGGGTTAGGTCCATCCGTTCGCGAGATATGGGAGTATGAATCTAAGAAATGGTTGACAAGACAACAAATTTTTCGCACTTCTGCTGCCCCAATCGCTTAACCAGAATGGCCTAGGAAAAAATACACATACCGTTGTAATCGGGCGAGTTTCTACTTTCAGATGCAATAGGAATTTTTGGGTTAGGTCCATCCGTTCGCGAGATATGGGTGTTTGAAGCTAAGAAATGGTTGACAAGACAACAAATTTTTCGCACTTCTGCTGCTCCAATCGCTTAACCAGAATGACCTAGGGAAGAAGTACACATACCGTTGTAATCGGGCGAGTTTCTACTTTCAGACGCAACAAGAATTTTTGGGTTGGGTCAATCCGGTCGCGAGATATGGGAGTATGAAGCCAAGAAATGGTTGAGAACGCAAAAAATTTTTCGCAATTCTGCTGCCCAAACGCTTAACCAGAATGGCCTAGGGAAAAAATGCACATACCGTTGTAATCGGGCGAGATTCTACTTTCAGATGCAATAGGAATTTTTGGGTTAGGTCAATCCGTTCGCGAGATATGGGAGTTTGAAGCCAAGAAATGGTTGAGAAGCCAAAAATTTTTCGCAATTCTGCTGCTCCAAACGCACAACCAGAATGGCCTAGCGAAAAAATACACATACCGTTGTAATCGGGCGAGTTTCTACTTTCAGATGCAATAGGAATTTTTGGGTTAGGTCAATCCGTTCGCGAGATATGGGAGATTGAAGCCAAGAAATGGTTGAGAAGAGAACAAATTTTTCGCAATTCTGCTGCTCCAAACGCTTAACCAGAATGGCCTAGGGAAAAAATGCACATACCGTTGTAATCAGGCGAGTTTCTACTTCCAGATGCAATAGGAATTTTTGGGTTAGGTCAATCCGTTCGCGAGATATGCTGCTTTGAAGCTAAGAAATGGTTGACAAGACAACAAATGTTTCGCACTTCTGCTGCTCCAATCGCTTAACCAGAATGGCCTATGGAAAAATTACACATACCGTTGTAATCGGGCGAGTTTCTACTTTCAGACGCAACAAGAATTTTTGGGTTAGATCAATCCGTTCGCGAGATATGGGAGTATGAATCTAAGAAATGGTTGACAAGACAACAAATTTTTCGCACTTCTGCTGCTCCAATCGCTTAACCAGAATGGCCTAGGAAAAAATACACATACCGTTGTAATCGGGCGAGTTTCTACTTTCAGATGCAATAGGAATTTTTGGGTTAGGTCCATCCGTTCGCGAAATATGGGTGTTTGAAGCTAAGAAATGGTTGACAAGACAACAAATTTTTCGCACTTCTGCTGCTCCAATCGATTAACCAGAATGACCTAGGGAAGAAGTACACATACCGTTGTAATCGGGCGAGTTTCTACTTTCAGAGGCAACAAGAATTTTAGGGTTGGGTCAATCCGGTCGCGAGATATGGGAGTATGAAGCCAAGAAATGGTTGAGAACGCAAAAAATTTTTCGCTATTCTGCTGCTCCAAACGCTTAACCAGAATGGCCTAGGGAAAAAATGCACATACCGTTGTAATCGGGCGAGATTCTACTTTCAGATGCAATAGGAATTTTTGGGTTAGGTCAATCCGTTCGCGACATATGGGAGTTTGAAGCCAAGAAATGGTTGAGAAGCCAAAAATTTTTCGCAATTCTGCTGCTCCAAACGCATAACCAGAATGGCCTAGGGAAAAAATACACATACCGTTGTAATGGGCGAGTTTCTACTTTCAGATGCAATAGGAATTTTTGGGTTAGGTCAATCCGTTCGCGAGATATGGGAGTTTGAAGCCAAGAAATGGTTGAGAAGAGAACAAATTTTTCGCAATTCTGCTGCTCCAAACGCTTAACCAGAATGGCCTAGGGAAAAAATGCACATACCGTTGTAATCAGGCGAGTTTCTACTTCCAGATGCAATAGGAATTTTTGGGTTAGGTCAATCCGTTCGCGAGATATGGGAGTTTGAATCTAAGAAATGGTTGACAAGACAACAAATTTTTCGCACTTCTGCTGCTCCAATCGCTTAACCAGAATGGCCTAGGAAAAAATACACATACCGTTGTAATCGGGCGAGTTTCTACTTTCAGATGCAATTGGAATTTTTGGGTTAGGTCCATCCGTTCGCGAGATATGGGACTTTGAAGCTAAGGAATGGTTGAGAAGGCAAAAAATTTTTCGCAATTCTGCTGCTCCAAACGCTTAACCAGATTGGCCTAGGGAAAAAATACGCACACCGTTGTAATCGGGCGAGTTTCTACTTTCAGATGCAATAGGAATTTTTGGGTTAGGTCAATCCGTTCGCGAGATATGGGAGTTTAAAGCTAAGAAGTGGTTGAGAAGAGAATAAATTTTTCGCAATTCTGCTGCTCCAAACGCTTAACCAGAATGGCCTAGGGAAAAAATGCACATACCGTTGTAATCGGGCGAGTTTCTACTTTCAGATGCAATAGGAATTTTTGGGTTAGGTCAATCCGTTCGCGAGATATGGGGGTTTGAAACTAAGAAATGGTAGAGAAGAGAACAAATTTTTCGCAATTCTGCTGCTCCAAACGCTTAACCAGAATGGCCTAGGGAAAAAATACACATACCGTTGTAATCGGGCGAGCTTCCACTTTCAGATGCAATAGGAATTTATGGGTTAGGTCAATCCGTTCGCGAGATATGCTACTTTGAAGCTAAGAAATGGTTGACAAGACAACAAATTTTTCGCACTTCTGCTGCTCCAATCGCTTAACCAGAATGGCCTAGGAAAAAATACACATACCTTTGTAATCGGGCGAGTTTCTACTTTCAGATGCAATAGGAATTTTTGGGTTAGTTCAATCCGTTCGCGAGATATGGGACTTTGAAGCTAAGAAATGGTTGAGAAGGCAAAAAATTTTTCGCAATTCTGCTGCTCCCAACGCTTAACCAGATTGGCCTAGGGGAAAAATACGCATACCGTTGTAATCGGGCGAGTTTCTACTTTCAGAGGCAATAGGAATTTTTGGGTTCGGTCAATCCGGTCGCGAGATATGGGAGTTTGAAGCCAAGAAATGGTTGAGAACGCAAAAAATTCTTCGCAATTCTGCTGCTCCAAACGCTTAACCAGAATGGCCTATGGAAAAAATGCACATACCGTTGTAATCGGGCGAGATTCTACTTTCAGATGCAATAGCAATTTTTGGGTTAGGTCAATCCGTCCGCAAGATAAGGGAGTTTGAAACCATGAAATGGTTGAGAAGGCCAGAAATTTTTCGCACTTCTGCTGCTCCACACGCTTAACCAGAATGGCCTAGGGAAAAAATACACATACCGTTGTAATCGGGCGAGCTTCTACTTTCAGATGCAATAGGAATTTATGGGTTAGGTCAATCCGTTCGCGACATATGCTACTTTGAAGCTAAGAAATGGTTGACAAGACAACAAATTTTTCGCAATTCTGCTGCTCCAATCGCTTAACCAGAATGGCCTATGGAAAAATTACACATACCGTTGTAATCGGGCGAGTTTCTACTTTCAGATGCAATAGGAATTTTTGGGTTAGTTCAATCCGTTCGCGAGATATGGGACTTTGAAGCTAAGAAATGGTTGAGAAGAGAATAAATTTTTCGCAAATCTGCTGCTCCAAACGCTTAACCAGAATGGCCTAGGAAAAAATACACATACCGTTTTAATCGGGCGAGTTTCTACTTTCAGACGCAGCAGGAATTTTTGGGTTTGGTCAATCCGTTCGCGAGATATGGGACTTTGAAGCTAATGAATGGTTGAGAAGGCAAAAAATTTGTCGCAATTCTGCTGCTCCAAACGCTTAACCAGATTGGCCTAGGGGAAAAATACGCATACCGTTGTAATCGGGCGAGTTTCTACTTTCAGACGCAACAAGAATTTTTGGGTTGGGTCAATCCGGACGCGAGATATGGGAGTTTGAAGCCAAGAAATGTTTGAGAAGGCAAAAAATTTTTCGCAATTCTGCTGCTCCAAACGCTTAACCAGAATGGCCTAGGGGAAAAATACCCGTACCGTTGTAATCGGGCGAGTTTCTACTTTCAAATGCAATAGGAATTTTTGGGTTAGGTCCATCCGTTCGCGAGATATGGGAGTTTGAAGCTAAGCAATGGTTGACAAGACAACAAATTTTTCGCACTTCTGCTGCTCCAAACGCTTAACCAGAATGGCCTACGGAAAAAATGCACATACCGTTGTAATCGGGCGAGTTTCTACTTTCAGATGCAATAGCAATTTTTGGGTTAGGTCACTCCGTCCGCAAGATAAGGGAGTTTGAAACCATGAAATGGTTGAGAAGGCCAGAAATTTTTCGCACTTCTGCTGCTCCACACGCTTAACCAGAATGGCCTAGAGAAAAAATACACATTCCGTTGTAATCGGGCGAGTTTCTACTTTCAGATGCAATAGGAATTTTTGGGTTAAGTCAATCCGTTCGCGAGATATGGGAGTTTGAAGTCAAGAAATGGTTGAGAAGGCAAAAAATTTTTCCCAATTCTGCTGCTCCAAACGCTTAATCAGAATGCCATAGGGAAAAAATACACATACCGTTGTAATCGGGCGAGTTTCTACTTTCAGATGCAATAGCAATTTTTGGGTTAGGTCACTCCGTCCGCAAGATAAGGGAGTTTGAAACCATGAAATGGTTGAGAAGGCCAGAAATTTTTCGCACTTCTGCTGCTCCACACGCTTAACCAGAATGGCCTAGAGAAAAAATACACATTCCGTTGTAATCGGGCGAGTTTCTACTTTCAGATGCAATAGGAATTTTTGTGTTAGGTCATTCCGTTCGCGAGATATGGGAGTATGAATCTAAGAAATGGTTGACAAGACAACAAATTTTTCGCACTTCTGCTGCTCCAATCGCTTAACCAGAATGGCCTAGGAAAAAGTACGCATACCGTTGTAATGGGGCGCGTTTCTACTTTCAGATGCAATAGGAATTTTTGGGTCTGGTCAATCCGTTCGCGAGATATGGGACTATGAAGCGAAGAAATGGTTGAGAAGACAACAAATTTCTCGCACTTCTGCTGCTCCAATCGCTTAACCAGAATGACCTAGGGGAAAAACACACATACCGTTGTAATCGGGCGTGCTTCTACTTTCAGATGCAATAGGAATTTTTGGGTTAGGTCAATCCGTTCGCGAGATATGGGAGCTTGAAGCTAAGAATTGGTAGAGAAGAGAACAAATTTTTCGCAATTCTGCTGCTCCAAACGCTTAATCAGAATGACCTAGGGAAAAAATGCACATACCGTTGTAATCAGGCGATTTTCTACTTTCAGATGCAATAGGAATTTTTGGGTTAGGTCAATCCGTTCGCGAGATATGGGAGTATGAATCTAAGAAATGGTTGACAAGACAACAAATTTTTCGCACTTCTGCTGCTCCAATCGCTTAACCAGAATGGCCTAGGAAAAAATACACATACCGTTGTAATCGGGCGAGTTTCTACTTTCAGATGCAATAGGAATTTTTGGGTTAGGTCCATCCGTTCGCGAGATATGGGTGTTTGAAGCTAAGAAATGGTTGACAAGACAACAAATTTTTCGCACTTCTGCTGCTCCAATCGCTTAACCAGAATGACCTAGGGAAGAAGTACACATACCGTTGTAATCGGGCGAGTTTCTACTTTCAGACGCAACAAGAATTTTTGGGTTGGGTCAATCCGGTCGCGAGATATGGGAGTATGAAGCCAAGAAATGGTTGAGAACGCAAAAAATTTTTCGCAATTCTGCTGCCCAAACGCTTAACCAGAATGGCCTAGGGAAAAAATGCACATAGCGTTGTAATCGGGCGAGATTCTACTTTCAGATGCAATAGGAATTTTTGGGTTAGGTCAATCCGTTCGCGAGATATGGGAGTTTGAAGCCAAGAAATGGTTGAGAAGCCTAAAATTTTTCGCAATTCTGCTGCTCCAAACGCACAACCAGAATGACCTAGGGAAAAAATACACATACCGTTGTAATCGGGCGAGTTTCTACTTTCAGATGCAATAGGAATTTTTGGGTTAGGTCAATCCGTTCGCGAGATATGGGAGATTGAAGCCAAGAAATGGTTGAGAAGAGAACAAATTTTTCGCAATTCTGCTGCTCCAAACGCTTAACCAGAATGGCCTAGGGAAAAAATGCACATACCGTTGTAATCAGGCGAGTTTCTACTTCCAGATGCAATAGGAATTTTTGGGTTAGGTCAATCCGTTCGCGAGATATGCTGCTTTGAAGCTAAGAAATGGTTGACAAGACAACAAATTTTTCGCACTTCTGCTGCTCCAATCGCTTAACCAGAATGGCCTATGGAAAAATTACACATACCGTTGTAATCGGGCGAGTTTCTACTTTCAGACGCAACAAGAATTTTTGGGTTAGATCAATCCGTTCGCGAGATATGGGAGTATGAATCTAAGAAATGGTTGACAAGACAACAAATTTTTCGCACTTCTGCTGCTCCAATCGCTTAACCAGAATGGCCTAGGAAAAAATACACATACCGTTGTAATCGGGCGAGTTTCTACTTTCAGATGCAATAGGAATTTTTGGGTTAGGTCCATCCGTTCGCGAAATATGGGTGTTTGAAGCTAAGAGATGGTTGACAAGACAACAAATTTTTCGCACTTCTGCTGCTCCAATCGCTTAACCAGAATGACCTAGGGAAGAAGTACACATACCGTTGTAATCGGGCGAGTTTCTACTTTCAGACGCAACAAGAATTTTTGGGTTGGGTCAATCCGGTCGCGAGATATGGGAGTATGAAGCCAAGAAATGGTTGAGAACGCAAAAAATTTTTCGCTATTCTGCTGCTCCAAACGCTTAACCAGAATGGCCTAGGGAAAAAATGCACATACCGTTGTAATCGGGCGAGATTCTACTTTCAGATGCAATAGGAATTTTTGGGTTAGGTCAATCCGTTCGCGACATATGGGAGTTTGAAGCCAAGAAATGGTTGAGAAGCCAAAAATTTTTCGCAATTCTGCTGCTCCAAACGCATAACCAGAATGGCCTAGGGAAAAAATACACATACCGTTGTAATCGGGCGAGTTTCCACTTTCAGATGCAATAGGAATTTTTGGGTTAGGTCAATCCGTTCGCGAGATATGGGAGTTTGAAGCCAAGAAATGGTTGAGAAGAGAACAAATTTTTCGCAATTCTGCTGCTCCAAACGCTTAACCAGAATGGCCTAGGGAAAAAATGCACATACCGTTGTAATCAGGCGAGTTTCTACTTCCAGATGCAATAGGAATTTTTGGGTTAGGTCAATCCGTTCGCGAGATATGGGAGTTTGAATCTAAGAAATGGTTGACAAGACAACAAATTTTTCGCACTTCTGCTGCTCCAATCGCTTAACCAGAATGGCCTAGGAAAAAATACACATACCGTTGTAATCGGGCGAGTTTCTACTTTCAGATGCAATTGGAATTTTTGGGTTAGGTCCATCCGTTCGCGAGATATGGGACTTTGAAGCTAAGGAATGGTTGAGAAGGCAAAAAATTTTTCGCAATTCAGCTGCTCCAAACGCTTAACCAGATTGGCCTAGGGAAAAAATACGCACACCGTTGTAATCGGGCGAGTTTCTACTTTCAGATGCAATAGGAATTTTTGGGTTAGGTCAATCCTTTCGCGAGATATGGGAGTTTAAAGCTAAGAAATGGTTGAGAAGAGAATAAATTTTTCGCAATTCTGCTGCTCCAAACGCTTAACCAGAATGGCCTAGGGAAAAAATGCACATACCGTTGTAATCGGGCGAGTTTCTACTTTCAGATGCAATAGGAATTTTTGGGTTAGGTCAATCCGTTCGCGAGATATGGGGGTTTGAAACTAAGAAATGGTAGAGAAGAGAACAAATTTTTCGCAATTCTGCTGCTCCAAACGCTTAACCAGAATGGCCTAGGGAAAAAATACACATACCGTTGTAATCGGGCGAGCTTCTACTTTCAGATGCAATAGGAATTTATGGGTTAGGTCAATCCGTTCGCGAGATATGCTACTTTGAAGCTAAGAAATGGTTGACAAGACAACAAATTTTTCGCACTTCTGCTGCTCCAATCGCTTAACCAGAATGGCCTAGGAAAAAATACACATACCTTTGTAATCGGGCGAGTTTCTACTTTCAGATGCAATAGGAATTTTTGGGTTAGTTCAATCCGTTCGCGAGATATGGGACTTTGAAGCTAAGAAATGGTTGAGAAGGCAAAAAATTTTTCGCAATTCTGCTGCTCCCAACGCTTAACCAGATTGGCCTAGGGGAAAAATACGCATACCGTTGTAATCGGGCGAGTTTCTACTTTCAGACGCAACAAGAATTTTTGGGTTCGGTCAATCCGGTCGCGAGATATGGGAGTTTGAAGCCAAGAAATGGTTGAGAACGCAAAAAATTTTTCGCAATTCTGCTGCTCCAAACGCTTAACCAGAATGGCCTAGGGAAAAAATGCACATACCGTTGTAATCGGGCGAGATTCTACTTTCAGATGCAATAGGAATTTTTGGGTTAGGTCCATCCGTTCGCGAGATATGGGAGTATGAATCTAAGAAATGGTTGACAAGACAACAAATTTTTCGCACTTCTGCTGCCCCAATCGCTTAACCAGAATGGCCTAGGAAAAAATACACATACCGTTGTAATCGGGCGAGTTTCTACTTTCAGATGCAATAGGAATTTTTGGGTTAGGTCCATCCGTTCGCGAGATATGGGTGTTTGAAGCTAAGAAATGGTTGACAAGACAACAAATTTTTCGCACTTCTGCTGCTCCAATCGCTTAACCAGAATGACCTAGGGAAGAAGTACACATACCGTTGTAATCGGGCGAGTTTCTACTTTCAGACGCAGCAAGAATTTTTGGGTTGGGTCAATCCGGTCGCGAGATATGGGAGTATGAAGCCAAGAAATGGTTGAGAACGCAAAAAATTTTTCGCAATTCTGCTGCCCAAACGCTTAACCAGAATGGCCTAGGGAAAAAATGCACATACCGTTGTAATCGGGCGAGATTCTACTTTCAGATGCAATAGGAATTTTTGGGTTAGGTCAATCCGTTCGCGAGATATGGGAGTTTGAAGCCAAGAAATGGTTGAGAAGCCAAAAATTTTTCGCAATTCTGCTGCTCCAAACGCACAACCAGAATGGCCTAGCGAAAAAATACACATACCGTTGTAATCGGGCGAGTTTCTACTTTCAGATGCAATAGGAATTTTTGGGTTAGGTCAATCCGTTCGCGAGATATGGGAGATTGAAGCCAAGAAATGGTTGAGAAGAGAACAAATTTTTCGCAATTCTGCTGCTCCAAACGCTTAACCAGAATGGCCTAGGGAAAAAATGCACATACCGTTGTAATCAGGCGAGTTTCTACTTCCAGATGCAATAGGAATTTTTGGGTTAGGTCAATCCGTTCGCGAGATATGCTGCTTTGAAGCTAAGAAATGGTTGACAAGACAACAAATGTTTCGCACTTCTGCTGCTCCAATCGCTTAACCAGAATGGCCTATGGAAAAATTACACATACCGTTGTAATCGGGCGAGTTTCTACTTTCAGACGCAACAAGAATTTTTGGGTTAGATCAATCCGTTCGCGAGATATGGGAGTATGAATCTAAGAAATGGTTGACAAGACAACAAATTTTTCGCACTTCTGCTGCTCCAATCGCTTAACCAGAATGGCCTAGGAAAAAATACACATACCGTTGTAATCGGGCGAGTTTCTACTTTCAGATGCAATAGGAATTTTTGGGTTAGGTCCATCCGTTCGCGAAATATGGGTGTTTGAAGCTAAGAAATGGTTGACAAGACAACAAATTTTTCGCACTTCTGCTGCTCCAATCGATTAACCAGAATGACCTAGGGAAGAAGTACACATACCGTTGTAATCGGGCGAGTTTCTACTTTCAGAGGCAACAAGAATTTTAGGGTTGGGTCAATCCGGTCGCGAGATATGGGAGTATGAAGCCAAGAAATGGTTGAGAACGCAAAAAATTTTTCGCTATTCTGCTGCTCCAAACGCTTAACCAGAATGGCCTAGGGAAAAAATGCACATACCGTTGTAATCGGGCGAGATTCTACTTTCAGATGCAATAGGAATTTTTGGGTTAGGTCAATCCGTTCGCGACATATGGGAGTTTGAAGCCAAGAAATGGTTGAGAAGCCAAAAATTTTTCGCAATTCTGCTGCTCCAAACGCATAACCAGAATGGCCTAGGGAAAAAATACACATACCGTTGTAATGGGCGAGTTTCTACTTTCAGATGCAATAGGAATTTTTGGGTTAGGTCAATCCGTTCGCGAGATATGGGAGTTTGAAGCCAAGAAATGGTTGAGAAGAGAACAAATTTTTCGCAATTCTGCTGCTCCAAACGCTTAACCAGAATGGCCTAGGGAAAAAATGCACATACCGTTGTAATCAGGCGAGTTTCTACTTCCAGATGCAATAGGAATTTTTGGGTTAGGTCAATCCGTTCGCGAGATATGGGAGTTTGAATCTAAGAAATGGTTGACAAGACAACAAATTTTTCGCACTTCTGCTGCTCCAATCGCTTAACCAGAATGGCCTAGGAAAAAATACACATACCGTTGTAATCGGGCGAGTTTCTACTTTCAGATGCAATTGGAATTTTTGGGTTAGGTCCATCCGTTCGCGAGATATGGGACTTTGAAGCTAAGGAATGGTTGAGAAGGCAAAAAATTTTTCGCAATTCTGCTGCTCCAAACGCTTAACCAGATTGGCCTAGGGAAAAAATACGCACACCGTTGTAATCGGGCGAGTTTCTACTTTCAGATGCAATAGGAATTTTTGGGTTAGGTCAATCCGTTCGCGAGATATGGGAGTTTAAAGCTAAGAAGTGGTTGAGAAGAGAATAAATTTTTCGCAATTCTGCTGCTCCAAACGCTTAACCAGAATGGCCTAGGGAAAAAATGCACATACCGTTGTAATCGGGCGAGTTTCTACTTTCAGATGCAATAGGAATTTTTGGGTTAGGTCAATCCGTTCGCGAGATATGGGGGTTTGAAACTAAGAAATGGTAGAGAAGAGAACAAATTTTTCGCAATTCTGCTGCTCCAAACGCTTAACCAGAATGGCCTAGGGAAAAAATACACATACCGTTGTAATCGGGCGAGCTTCTACTTTCAGATGCAATAGGAATTTATGGGTTAGGTCAATCCGTTCGCGAGATATGCTACTTTGAAGCTAAGAAATGGTTGACAAGACAACAAATTTTTCGCACTTCTGCTGCTCCAATCGCTTAACCAGAATGGCCTAGGAAAAAATACACATACCTTTGTAATCGGGCGAGTTTCTACTTTCAGATGCAATAGGAATTTTTGGGTTAGTTCAATCCGTTCGCGAGATATGGGACTTTGAAGCTAAGAAATGGTTGAGAAGGCAAAAAATTTTTCGCAATTCTGCTGCTCCCAACGCTTAACCAGATTGGCCTAGGGGAAAAATACGCATACCGTTGTAATCGGGCGAGTTTCTACTTTCAGAGGCAATAGGAATTTTTGGGTTCGGTCAATCCGGTCGCGAGATATGGGAGTTTGAAGCTAAGCAATGGTTGACAAGACATCAAATTTTTCGCACTTCTGCTGCTCCAAACGCTTAACCAGAATGGCCTATGGAAAAAATGCACATACCGTTGTAATCGGGCGAGATTCTACTTTCAGATGCAATAGCAATTTTTGGGTTAGGTCAATCCGTCCGCAAGATAAGGGAGTTTGAAACCATGAAATGGTTGAGAAGGCCAGAAATTTTTCGCATTTCTGCTGCTCTACACGCTTAACCAGAATGGCCTAGGGAAAAAATACACATACCGTTGTAATCGGGCGAGCTTCTACTTTCAGATGCAATAGGAATTTATGGGTTAGGTCAATCCGTTCGCGACATATGCTACTTTGAAGCTAAGAAATGGTTGACAAGACAACAAATTTTTCGCACTTCTGCTGCTCCAATCGCTTAACCAGAATGGCCTATGGAAAAATTACACATACCGTTGTAATCGGGCGAGTTTCTACTTTCAGATGCAATAGGAATTTTTGGGTTAGTTCAATCCGTTCGCGAGATATGGGACTTTGAAGCTAAGAAATGGTTGAGAAGAGAATAAATTTTTCGCAAATCTGCTGCTCCAAACGCTTAACCAGAATGGCCTAGGAAAAAATACACATACCGTTTTAATCGGGCGAGTTTCTACTTTCAGACGCAGCAGGAATTTTTGGGTTTGGTCAATCCGTTCGCGAGATATGGGACTTTGAAGCTAAGGAATGGTTGAGAAGGCAAAAAATTTTTCGCAATTCTGCTGCTCCAAACGCTTAACCAGATTGGCCTAGGGGAAAAATACGCATACCGTTGTAATCGGGCGAGTTTCTACTTTCAGTTACAATAGGAATTTTTGGGTTAGGTCAATCCGTTCCGAGATATGGGAGTTTGAAGCCAAGAAATGGTTTAGAAGGCAAAAAATTTTTCGCAATTCTGCTGCTCCAATCGCTTAACCAGAATGGCCTAGGGGAAAAATACCCGTACCGTTGTAATCGGGCGAGTTTCTACTTTCAAATGCAATAGGAATTTTTGGGTTAGGTCAATTGGTTCGCGAGATATGGGAGTTTGAAGCCAAGAAATGGTTGAGAAGGCAAAAAATTTTTCGCACTTCTGCTGCTCCAAACGCTTAACCAGAATGGCCTATGGAAAAAATGCACATACCGTTGTAATCGGGCGAGATTCTACTTTCAGATGCAATAGCAATTTTTGGGTTAGGTCAATCTGTCCGCAAGATAAGGGAGTTTGAAACCATGAATTGGTTGAGAAGGCCAGAAATTTTTCGCATTTCTGCTGCTCCACACGCTTAACCAGAATGGCCTAGGGAAAAAATACACATACCGTTGTAATCGGGCGAGCTTCTACTTTCAGATGCAATAGGAATTTATGGGTTAGGTCAATCCGTTCGCGACATATGCTACTTTGAAGCTAAGAAATGGTTGACAAGACAACAAATTTTTCGCACTTCTGCTGCTCCAATCGCTTAACCAGAATGGCCTATGGAAAAATTACACATACCGTTGTAATCGGGCGAGTTTCTACTTTCAGATGCAATAGGAATTTTTGGGTTAGTTCAATCCGTTCGCGAGATATGGGACTTTGAAGCTAAGAAATGGTTGAGAAGAGAATAAATTTTTCGCAAATCTGCTGCTCCAAACGCTTAACCAGAATGGCCTAGGAAAAAATACACATACCGTTTTAATCGGGCGAGTTTCTACTTTCAGACGCAGCAGGAATTTTTGGGTTTGGTCAATCCGTTCGCGAGATATGGGACTTTGAAGCTAAGGAATGGTTGAGAAGGCAAAAAATTTTTCGCAATTCTGCTGCTCCAAACGCTTAACCAGATTGGCCTAGGGGAAAAATACGCATACCGTTGTAATCGGGCGAGTTTCTACTTTCAGACGCAACAAGAATTTTTGGGTTGGGTCAATCCGGACGCGAGATATGGGAGTTTGAAGCCAAGAAATGTTTGAGAAGGCAAAAAATTTTTCGCAATTCTGCTGCTCCAAACGCTTAACCAGAATGGCCTAGGGAAAAAATACGCATACCGTTGTAATCGGGCGAGTTTCTACTTTCAGATGCAATAGGAATTTTTGGGTTAGGTCAATCCGTTCGCGAGATATGGGAGTTTGAAGCCAAGAAATGGTTGAGAAGGCACCAAATTTTTCGCACTTCTGCTGCTCCAAACGCTTAACCAGAATGGCCTAGGGAAAAAATACACATACCGTTGTAATCGGGCGAGATTCTACTTTCAGATGCAATAGCAATTTTTGGGTTAGGTCAATCCGTCAGCAAGATAAGGGAGTTTGAAACCATGAAATGGTTGAGAAGGCCAGAAATTTTTCGCACTTCTGCTGCTCCACACGCTTAACCAGAATGGCCTAGGGAAAAAATGCACATACCGTTGTAATCAGGCGAGTTTCTACTTTCAGATGCAATAGGAATTTTTGGGTTAGGTCAATCCGTTCGCGAGATATGGGAGTTTGAATCTAAGAAATGGTTGACAAGACAACAAATTTTTCGCACTTCTGCTGCTCCAATCGCTTAACCAAACTGGCCTAGGAAAAAATACACATTCCGTTTTAATCGGCCGAGTTTCTACTTTCAGACGCAGCAGGAATTTTTGGGTTTGGTCAATCCGTTCGCGAGATATGGGACTTTGAAGCTAAGGAATGGTTGAGAAGGCAAAAAATTTTTCGCAATTCTGTTGCTCCAAACGCTTAACCAGATTGGCATAGGGAAAAAATACGCATACCGTTGTAATCGGGCGAGTTTCTACTTTCAGATGCAATAGGAATTTTTGGGTTAGGTCAATCCGTTCGCGAGATATGGGAGTTTGAAGCCAAGAAATGGTTGAGAAGAGAACAAATTTTTCGCAATTCTGCTGCTCCAAACGCTTAACCAGAATGGCCTAGGGAAAAAATGCACATACCGTTGTAATCGGGCGAGTTTCTACTTTCAGACGCAGCAGGAATTTTTGGGTTTGGTCAATCCGTTCGCGAGATATGGGACTATGAAGCGAAGAAATGGTTGAGAAGACAACAAATTTTTCGCAATTGTGCTGTTCCAATCGCTTAACCAGAATGACCTAGGGAAAAAGTACACATACCGTTGTAATCGGGCGAGTTTCTACTTTCAGACGCAACAAGAATTTTTGGGTTGGGTCAATCCGTTCGCGAGATATGGGACTTCGAAGCTAAGGAATGGTTGAGAAGGCAAAAAATTTTTCGCAATTCTGCTGCTCCAAACGCTTAACCAGATTGGCCTAGGGAAAAAATACGCATACCGTTGTAATCGGGCGAGTTTCTACTTTCAGATGCAATATGAATTTTTGGGTTAGGTCAATCCGTTCGCGAGATATGGGAGTTTGAAGCTGAGAAATGGTTGAGAAGAGAATAAATTTTTCGCAATTCTGCTGCTCCAAACGCTTAACCAGAATGGCCTAGGGAAAAAATGCACATACCGTTGTAATCGGGCGAGATTCCACTTTCAGATGCAATAGGAATTTTTGGGTTAGGTCAATCCGTTCGCGAGATATGGGAGTTGAAGCCAAGAAATGGTTGAGAAGGCAAAAAATTTTTCGCAATTCTGCTGCTCCAAACGCTTAACCAGAATGGCCTAGGGAAAAAATACACATACCGTTGTAATCGGGCGAGTTTCTACTTTCAGAAGCAATAGGAATTTTTGGGTTAGGTCATTCCGTTCGCGAGATATGGGAGTATGAATCTAAGAAATGGTTGAGAAGACAACAAATTTCTCGCACTTCTGCTGCTCCAATCGCTTAACCAGAATGACCTAGGGGAAAAACACACATACCGTTGTAATCGGGCGTGCTTCTACTTTCAGATGCAATAGGAATTTTTGGGTTAGGTCAATCCGTTCGCGAGATATGGGAGTTTGAAGCTAAGAATTGGTAGAGAAGAGAACAAATTTTTCGCAATTCTGCTGCTCCAAACGCTTAATCAGAATGACCTAGGGAAAAAATGCACATACCGTTGTAATCAGGCGAGTTTCTACTTTCAGATGCAATAGGAATTTTTGGGTTAGGTCAATCCGTTCGCGAGATATGGGAGTATGAATCTAAGAAATGGTTGACAAGACAACAAATTTTTCGCACTTCTGCTGCTCCAATCGCTTAACCAGAATGGCCTAGGAAAAAATACACATACCGTTGTAATCGGGCGAGTTTCTACTTTCAGATGCAATAGGAATTTTTGGGTTAGGTCCATCCGTTCGCGAGATATGGGTGTTTGAAGCTAAGAAATGGTTGACAAGACAACAAATTTTTCGCACTTCTGCTGCTCCAAACGCTTAACCAGAATGGCCTAGGGAAAAAATGCACATACCGTTGTAATCGGGCGAGTTTCTACTTTCAGATGCAATAAGAATTTTTGGGTTAGGTCAATCCGTTCGCGAGATATGGGAGTTTAAAGCTAAGAAATGGTTAAGAAGAGAATAAATTTTTCGCAATTCTGCTGCTCCAAACGCTTAACCAGAATGGCCTAGGGAAAAAATGCACATACCGTTGTAATCGGGCGAGTTTCTACTTTCAGATGCAATAGGAATTTTTGGGTTATGTCAATCCGTTCGCGAGATATGGGGGTTTGAAGCTAAGAAATGGTTGACAAGACAACAAATTTTTCGCACTTCTGCTGCTCCAATCGCTTAACCAGAATGGCCTATGGAAAAATTACACATACCGTTGTAATCGGGCGAGTTTCTACTTTCAGATGCAATAGGAATTTTTGGGTTAGTTCAATCCGTTCGCGAGATATGGGACTTTGAAGCTAAGAAATGGTTGAGAAGAGAATAAATTTTTCGCAAATCTGCTGCTCCAAACGCTTCACCAGAATGGCCTAGGAGAAAAACACACGTACCGTTGTAATCGGGCGTGCTTCTACTTTAAGATGCAATAGGAATTTTTAGGTTAGGTCCATCCGTTCGCGAGATATGGGAGTTTGAAGCTAAGCAATGGTTGACAAGACAACTAATTTTTCGCACTTCTGCTGCTCCAAACGCTTAACCAGAATGGCCTACGGAAAAAATGCACATACCGTTGTAATCGGGCGAGTTTCTACTTTCAGATGCAAAAGCAATTTTTGGGTTAGGTCAATCCGTCCGCAAGATAAGGGAGTTTGAAACCATGAAATGGTTGAGAAGGCCAGAAATTTTTCGCACTTCTGCTGCTCCACACGCTTAACCAGAATGGCCTAGAGAAAAAATACACATACCGTTTTAATCGGGCGAGTTTCTACTTTCAGGCGCAGCAGGAATTTTTGGGTTTGGTCAATCCGTTCGCGAGATATGGGACTTTGAATCTAAGAAATGGTTGACAAGACAACAAATTTTTCGCACTTCTGCTGCTCCAATCGCTTAACCAGAATGGCCTAGGAAAAAAGTACACATACCGTTGTAATCGGGCGAGTTTCTACTTTCAGACGCAGCAAGAATTTTTGGGTTGGGCCAATCCGTTCGCGAGATATGGGACTTCGAAGCTAAGGAATGGTTGAGAAGGCAAAAAATTTTTCGCAATTCTGCTGCTCCAAACGCTTAACCAGATTGGCATAGGGAAAAAATACGCATACCGTTGTAATCGGGCGAGTTTCTACTTTCAGATGCAATAGGAATTTTTGGGTTAGGTCAATCGGTTCGCGAGATATGGTAGTTTGAAGCCAAGAAATGGTTGAAAGAGAACAAATTTTTCGCAATTCTGCTGCTCCAAACGCTTAACCAGAATGGCCTAGGGAAAAAATGCACATACCGTTGTAATCGGGCGAGTTTCTACTTTCAGACGCAGCAGGAATTTTTGGGTTTGGTCAATCCGTTCGCGAGATATGGGACTATGAAGCGAAGAAATGGTTCAGAAGACAACAAATTTTTCGCAATTCTGCTGTTCCAATCGCTTAACCAGAATGACCTAGGGAAAAAGTACACATACCGTTGTAATCGGGCGAGTTTCTACTTTCAGACGCAACAAGAATTTTTGGGTTGGGTCAATCCGTTCGCGAGATATGGGACTTCGAAGCTAAGGAATGGTTGAGAAGGCAAAAAATTTTTCGCAATTCTGCTGCTCCAAACGCTTAATCAGAATGACCTAGGGAAAAAATGCACATACCGTTGTAATCAGGCGAGTTTCTACTTTCAGATGCAATAGGAATTTTTGGGTTAGGTCAATCCGTTCGCGAGATATGGGAGTATGAATCTAAGAAATGGTTGACAAGACAACAAATTTTTCGCACTTCTGCTGCTCCAATCGCTTAACCAGAATGGCCTAGGAAAAAATACACATACCGTTGTAATCGGGCGAGTTTCTACTTTCAGATGCAATAGGAATTTTTGGGTTTGGTCAATCCGTTCGCGAGATATGGGACTATGAAGCGAAGAAATGGTTGAGAAGACAACAAATTTTTCGCACTTCTGCTGCTCCACTCGCTTAACCAGAATGACCTAGGGAAAAAGTACACATACCGTTGTAATCGGGCGAGTTTCTACTTTCAGACGCAGCAAGAATTTTTGGGTTGGGCCAATCCGTTCGCGAGATATGGGACTTCGAAGCTAAGGAATGGTTGAGAAGGCAAAAAATTTTTCGCCATTCTGCTGCTCCAAACGCTTAACCAGATTGGCATAGGGAAAACATACGCATACCGTTGTAATCGGGCGAGTTTCTACTTTCAGATGCAATAGGAATTTTTGGGTTAGGTCAATCCGTTCGCGAGATATGGTAGTTTGAAGCCAAGAAATGGTTGAAAGAGAACAAATTTTTCGCAATTCTGCTGCTCCAAACGCTTAACCAGAATGGCCTAGGGAAAAAGTACACATACCGTTGTAATCGGGCGAGTTTCTACTTTCAGACGCAACAAGAATTTTTGGGTTGGGTCAATCCGTTCGCGAGATATGGGACTTCGAAGCTAAGGAATGGTTGAGAAGGCAAAAAATTTTTCGCAATTCTGCTGCTCCAAACGCTTAACCAGATTGGCCTAGGGAAAAAATACGCATACCGTTGTAATCGGGCGAGTTTCTACTTTCAGATGCAATATGAATTTTTGGGTTAGGTCAATCCGTTCGCGAGATATGGGAGTTTGAAGCTGAGAAATGGTTGAGAAGAGAATAAATTTTTCGCAATTCTGCTGCTCCAAACGCTTAACCAGAATGGCCTAGGGAAAAAATGCACATACCGTTGTAATCGGGCGAGATTCCACTTTCAGATGCAATAGGAATTTTTGGGTTAGGTCAATCCGTTCGCGAGATATGGGAGTTGAAGCCAAGAAATGGTTGAGAAGGCAAAAAATTTTTCGCAATTCTGCTGCTCCAAACGCTTAACCAGAATGGCCTAGGGAAAAAATACACATACCGTTGTAATCGGGCGAGTTTCTACTTTCAGAAGCAATAGGAATTTTTGGGTTAGGTCATTCCGTTCGCGAGATATGGGAGTATGAATCTAAGAAATGGTTGAGAAGACAACAAATTTCTCGCACTTCTGCTGCTCCAATCGCTTAACCAGAATGACCTAGGGGAAAAACACACATACCGTTGTAATCGGGCGTGCTTCTACTTTCAGATGCAATAGGAATTTTTGGGTTAGGTCAATCCGTTCGCGAGATATGGGAGTTTGAAGCTAAGAATTGGTAGAGAAGAGAACAAATTTTTCGCAATTCTGCTGCTCCAAACGCTTAATCAGAATGACCTAGGGAAAAAATGCACATACCGTTGTAATCAGGCGAGTTTCTACTTTCAGATGCAATAGGAATTTTTGGGTTAGGTCAATCCGTTCGCGAGATATGGGAGTATGAATCTAAGAAATGGTTGACAAGACAACAAATTTTTCGCACTTCTGCTGCTCCAATCGCTTAACCAGAATGGCCTAGGAAAAAATACACATACCGTTGTAATCGGGCGAGTTTCTACTTTCAGATGCAATAGGAATTTTTGGGTTAGGTCCATCCGTTCGCGAGATATGGGTGTTTGAAGCTAAGAAATGGTTGACAAGACAACAAATTTTTCGCACTTCTGCTGCTCCAAACGCTTAACCAGAATGGCCTAGGGAAAAAATGCACATACCGTTGTAATCGGGCGAGTTTCTACTTTCAGATGCAATAAGAATTTTTGGGTTAGGTCAATCCGTTCGCGAGATATGGGAGTTTAAAGCTAAGAAATGGTTAAGAAGAGAATAAATTTTTCGCAATTCTGCTGCTCCAAACGCTTAACCAGAATGGCCTAGGGAAAAAATGCACATACCGTTGTAATCGGGCGAGTTTCTACTTTCAGATGCAATAGGAATTTTTGGGTTATGTCAATCCGTTCGCGAGATATGGGGGTTTGAAGCTAAGAAATGGTTGACAAGACAACAAATTTTTCGCACTTCTGCTGCTCCAATCGCTTAACCAGAATGGCCTATGGAAAAATTACACATACCGTTGTAATCGGGCGAGTTTCTACTTTCAGATGCAATAGGAATTTTTGGGTTAGTTCAATCCGTTCGCGAGATATGGGACTTTGAAGCTAAGAAATGGTTGAGAAGAGAATAAATTTTTCGCAAATCTGCTGCTCCAAACGCTTCACCAGAATGGCCTAGGAGAAAAACACACGTACCGTTGTAATCGGGCGTGCTTCTACTTTAAGATGCAATAGGAATTTTTGGGTTAGGTCCATCCGTTCGCGAGATATGGGAGTTTGAAGCTAAGCAATGGTTGACAAGACAACTAATTTTTCGCACTTCTGCTGCTCCAAACGCTTAACCAGAATGGCCTACGGAAAAAATGCACATACCGTTGTAATCGGGCGAGTTTCTACTTTCAGATGCAAAAGCAATTTTTGGGTTAGGTCAATCCGTCCGCAAGATAAGGGAGTTTGAAACCATGAAATGGTTGAGAAGGCCAGAAATTTTTCGCACTTCTGCTGCTCCACACGCTTAACCAGAATGGCCTAGAGAAAAAATACACATACCGTTTTAATCGGGCGAGTTTCTACTTTCAGGCGCAGCAGGAATTTTTGGGTTTGGTCAATCCGTTCGCGAGATATGGGACTTTGAATCTAAGAAATGGTTGACAAGACAACAAATTTTTCGCACTTCTGCTGCTCCAATCGCTTAACCAGAATGGCCTAGGAAAAAATACACATACCGTTTTAATCGGGCGAGTTTCTACTTTCAGACGCAGCAGGAATTTTTGGGTTTAGTCAATCCGTTCGCGAGATATGGGACTTTGAAGCTAAGGAATGGTTGAGAAGGCAAAAAATTTTTCGCAATTCTGCTGCTCCAAACGCTTAACCAGATTGGCCTAGGGGAAAAATACGCATACCGTTGTAATCGGGCGAGTTTCTACTTTCAGATGCAATAGGAATTTTTGGGTTAGGTCAATCCGTTCGCGAGATATGGGAGTTTGAAGCTAAGAAATGGTTGACAAGACAACAAATTTTTCGCACTTCTGCTGCTCCAAACGCTTAACCAGAATGGCCTAGGGAAAAAATGCACATACCGTTGTAATCGGGCGAGTTTCTACTTTCAGATGCAATAAGAATTTTTGGGTTGGGTCAATCCGTTCGCGAGATATGGGAGTTTAAAGCTAAGAAATGGTTGAGAAGAGAATAAATTTTTCGCAATTCTGCTGCTCCAAACGCTTAACCAGAATGGCCTAGGGTAAAAATGCACATACCGTTGTAATCGGGCGAGTTTCTACTTTCAGATGCAATAGGAATTTTTGGGTTATGTCAATCCGTTCGCGAGATATGGGGGTTTGAAGCTAAGAAATGGTTGACAAGACAACAAATTTTTCGCACTTCTGCTGCTCCAATCGCTTAACCAGAATGGCCTATGGAAAAATTACACATACCGTTGTAATCGGGCGAGTTTCTACTTTCAGATGCAATAGGAATTTTTGGGTTAGTTCAATCCGTTCGCGAGATATGGGACTTTGAAGCTAAGAAATGGTTGAGAAGAGAATAAATTTTTCGCAAATCTGCTGCTCCAAACGCTTCACCAGAATGGCCTAGGAGAAAAACACACGTACCGTTGTAATCGGGCGTGCTTCTACTTTCAGATGCAATAGGAATTTTTGGGTTAGGTCCATCCGTTCGCGAGATATGGGAGTTTGAAGCTAAGCAATGGTTGACAAGACAACTAATTTTTCGCACTTCTGCTGCTCCAAACGCTTAACCAGAATGGCCTACGGAAAAAATGCACATACCGTTGTAATCGGGCGAGTTTCTACTTTCAGATGCAAAAGCAATTTTTGGGTTAGGTCAATCCGTCCGCAAGATAAGGGAGTTTGAAACCATGAAATGGTTGAGAAGGCCAGAAATTTTTCGCACTTCTGCTGCTCCACACGCTTAACCAGAATGGCCTAGAGAAAAAATACACATACCGTTTTAATCGGGCGAGTTTCTACTTTCAGGCGCAGCAGGAATTTTTGGGTTTGGTCAATCCGTTCGCGAGATATGGGACTTTGAATCTAAGAAATGGTTGACAAGACAACAAATTTTTCGCACTTCTGCTGCTCCAATCGCTTAACCAGAATGGCCTAGGAAAAAATACACATACCGTTTTAATCGGGCGAGTTTCTACTTTCAGACGCAGCAGGAATTTTTGGGTTTAGTCAATCCGTTCGCGAGATATGGGACTTTGAAGCTAAGGAATGGTTGAGAAGGCAAAAAATTTTTCGCAATTCTGCTGCTCCAAACGCTTAACCAGATTGGCCTAGGGGAAAAATACGCATACCGTTGTAATCGGGCGAGTTTCTACTTTCAGATGCAATAGGAATTTTTGGGTTAGGTCAATCCGTTCACGAGATATGGGAGTTTGAAGCTAAGAAATGGTTGACAAGACAACAAATTTTTCGCACTTCTGCTGCTCCAAACGCTTAACCAGAATGGCCTAGGGAAAAAATGCACATACCGTTGTAATCGGGCGAGTTTCTACTTTCAGACGCAGCAGGAATTTTTGGGTTTGGTCAATCCGTTCGCGAGATATGGGACTATGAAGCGAAGAAATGGTTGAGAAGACAACAAATTTTTCGCACTTCTGCTGCTCCAATCGCTTAACCAGAATGACCTAGGGAAAAAGTACACATACCGTTGTAATCGGCCGAGTTTCTACTTTCAGACGCAACAAGAATTTTTGGGTTGGGTCAATCCGTTCGCGAGATATGGGACTTTGAAGCTAAGGAATGGTTGAGAAGGCAAAAAATTTTTCGCAATTCTGCTGCTCCAAACGCTTAACCAGATTGGCCTAGGGACAGAATACGCATACCGTTGTAATCGGGCGAGTTTCTACTTTCAGATGCAATAGGAATTTTTGGGTTAGGTCAATCCGTTCGCGAGATATGGGAGTTTGAAGCTAAGAAATGGTTGAGAAGAGAATAAATTTTTCGCAATTCTGCTGCTCCAAACGCTTAACCAGAATGGCCTAGGGAAAAAATGCACATACCGTTGTAATCGGGCGAGATTCCCCTTTCAGATGCAATAGGAATTTTTGGGTTAGGTCAATCCGTTCGCGAGATATGGGAGTTTGAAGCCAAGAAATGGTTGAGAAGGCAAAAAATTTTTCGCAATTCTGCTGCTCCAAACGCTTAACCAGAATGGCCTAGGGAAAAAATACACATACCGTTGTAATCGGGCGAGTTTCTACTTTCAGAAGCAATAGGAATTTTTGGGTTAGGTCAATCCGTTCGCGAGATATGGGAGTTTGAATCTAAGAAATGGTTGACAAAACAACAAATTTTTCGCACTTCTGCTGCTCCAATCGCTTAACAAGAATGGCCTAGGAAAAAATACACATACCGTTTTAATCGGGCGAGTTTCTACTTTCAGACGCAGCAGGAATTTTTGGGTTTGGTCAATCCATTCGCGAGATATAGGACTTTGAAGCTAAGGAATGGTTGAGAAGGCAAAAAATTTTTCGCAATTCTGCTGCTCCAAACGCTTAACCGGATTGGCCTATGGGAAAAATACGCATACCGTTGTAATCGGGCGAGTTTCTACTTTCAGATGCAATAGGAATTTTTGGGTTAGGTCAATCCGTTCGCGAGATATGGGAGTTTGAAGCCAAGAAATGGTTGAGAAGAGAACAAATTTTTCGCAATTCTGCTGCTCCAAACGCTTAACCAGAATGGCCTAGGGAAAAAATGCACATACCGTTGTAATCGGGCGAGTTTCCACTTTCAGACGCAGCAGGAATTTTTGGGTTTGGTCAATCCGTTCGCGAGATATGGGACTATGAAGCGAAGAAATGGTTGAGAAGACAACAAATTTTTCGCACTTCTGCTGCTCCAATCGCTTAACCAGAATGACCTAGGGAAAAAGTACACATACCGTTGTAATCGGGCGAGTTTCTACTTTCAGACGCAACAATAATTTTTGTGTTGGGCCAATCCGTTCGCGAGATATGGGACTTCGAAGCTAAGGAATGGTTGAGAAGGCAAAAAATTTTTCGCAATTCTGCTGCTCCAAACGCTTAACCAGATTGGCCTAGGGAAAAAATACGCATACCGTTGTAATCGGGCGAGTTTCTACTTTCAGATGCAATAGGAATTTTTGGGTTAGGTCAATCCGTTCGCGAGATATGGGAGTTTGAAGCCAAGAAATGGTTGAGAAGAGAACAAAGTTTTCGCAATTCTGCTGCTCCAAACGCTTAACCAGAATGGCCTAGGGAAAAAATGCACATACCGTTGTAATCGGGCGAGATTCCACTTTCAGATGCAATAGGAATTTTTGGGTTAGGTCAATCCGTTCGCGAGATATGGGAGCTTGAAGCCAAGAAATGGTTGAGAAGGCAAAAAATTTTTCGCAATTCTGCTGCTCCAAACGCTTAACCAGAATGGCCTAGGGAAAAAATACACATACCGTTGTAATCGGGCGAGTTTCTACTTTCAGAAGCAATAGGAATTTTTGGGTTAGGTCAATCCGTTCGCGAGATATGGGTGTTTGAATCTAAGAAATGGTTGACAAAACAACAAATTTTTCGCACTTCTGCTGCTCCAATCGCTTAACAAGAATGGCCTAGGAAAAAATACACATACCGTTTTAATCGGGCGAGTTTCTACTTTCAGACGCAGCAGGAATTTTTGGGTTTGGTCAATCCGTTCGCGAGATATAGGACTTTGAAGCTAAGGAATGGTTGAGAAGGCAAAAAATTTTTCGCAATTCTGCTGCTCCAAACGCTTAACCGGATTGGCCTATGGGAAAAATACGCATACGGTTGTAATCGGGCGAGTTTCTACTTTCAGATGCAATAGGAATTTTTGGGTTAGGTCAATCCGTTCGCGAGATATGGGAGTTTGAAGCCAAGAAATGGTTGAGAAGAGAACAAATTTTTCGCAATTCTGCTGCTCCAAACGCTTAACCAGAATGGCCTAGGGAAAAAATGCACATACCGTTGTAATCGGGCGAGTTTCCACTTTCAGACGCAACAATAATTTTTGTGTTGGGCCAATCCGTTCGCGAGATATGGGACTTCGAAGCTAAGGAATGGTTGAGAAGGCAAAAAATTTTTCGCAGTTCTGCTGCTCCAAACGCTTAACCAGAATGGCCTAGGGAAAAAATACACATACCGTTGTAATCGGGCGAGTTTCTACTTTCAGAAGCAATAGGAATTTTTGGGTTAGGTCAATCCGTTCGCGAGATATGGGAGTTTGAAGCCAAGAAATGGTTGAGAAGAGAACAAATTTTTCGCAATTCTGCTGCTCCAATCGCGTAACCAGAATGGCCTAGGGGAAAAATGCACATCCCGTTGTAATTGGGCGAGATTCCACTTTCAGATGCAATAGGAATTTTTGGGTTAGGTCAATCCGTTCGCGAGATATGGGAGTTTGAAGCCAAGAAATGGTTGAGAAGGCAAAAAATTTTTCGCAATTCTGCTGCTCCAAACGCTTAACCAGAATGGCCTAGGGAAAAAATACACATACCGTTGTAATCGGGCGAGTTTCTACTTTCAGAAGCAATAGGAATTTTTGGGTTAGGTCAATCCGTTCGCGAGATATGGGAGTTTGAAGCCAAGAAATGGTTGAGAAGAGAACAAATTTTTCGCAATTCTGCTGCTCCAAACGCTTAACCAGAATGGCCTAGGGAAAAAATGCACATACCGTTGTAATCAGGCGAGTTTCTACTTTCAGATGCAATAGGAATTTTTGGGTTAGGTCAATCCGTTCGCGAGATATGGGAGTTTGAATCTAAGAAATGGTTGACAAGACAACAAATTTTTCGCACTTCTGCTGCTCCAATCGCTTAACCAGAATGGCCTAGGAAAAAATACACATACCGTTTTAATCGGGCGAGATTCTACTTTCAGACGCAGCAGGAATTTTTGGGTTTGGTCAATCCGTTCGCGAGATATAGGACTTTGAAGCTAAGGAATGGTTGAGAAGGCGAAAAATTTTTCGCAATTCTGCTGCTCCAAACGCTTAACCGGATTGGCCTATGGGAAAAATACGCATACCGTTGTAATCGGGCGAGTTTCTACTTTCAGATGCAATAGGAATTTTTGGGTTAGGTCAATCTGTTCGCGAGATATGGGAGTTTGAAGCCAAGAAATGGTTGAGAAGAGAACAAATTTTTCGCAATTCTGCTGCTCCAAACGCTTAACCAGAATGGCCTAGGGAAAAAATGCACATACCGTTGTAATCGGGCGAGTTTCCACTTTCAGACGCAGCAGGAATTTTTGGGTTTGGTCAATCCGTTCGCGAGATATGGGACTATGAAGCGAAGAAATGGTTGAGAAGACAACAAATTTTTCGCACTTCTGCTGCTCCAATCGCTTAACCAGAATGAGCTAGGGAAAAAGTACACATACCGTTGTAATCGGGCGAGTTTCTACTTTCAGACGCAACAATAATTTTTGGGTTGGGCCAATCCGTTCGCGAGATATGGGACTTCGAAGCTAAGGAATGGTTGAGAAGGCAAAAAATTTTTCGCAATTCTGCTGCTCCAAACGCTTAACCAGATTGGCCTAGGGAAAAAATACGCATACCGTTGTAATCGGGCGAGTTTCTACTTTCAGATGCAATAGGAATTTTTGGGTTAGGTCAATCCGTTCGCGAGATATGGGAGTTTGAAGCCAAGAAATGGTTGAGAAGGGAATAAATTTTTCGCAATTCTGCTGCTCCAAACGCTTAACCAGAATGGCCTAGGGAAAAAATGCACATACCGTTGTAATCGGGCGAGTTTCTACTTTCAGACGCAGCAGGAATTTTTGGGTTTGGTCAATCCGTTCGCGAGATATGGGACTTTGAAGCTAAGGAATGGTTGAGAAGGCAAAAAATTTTTCGCAATTCTGCTGCTCCAAACGCTTAACCAGATTGGCCTAGGGGAAAAATACGCATACCGTTGTAATCGGGCGAGTTTCTACTTTCAGATGCAATAGGAATTTTTGGGTTAGGTCAATCCGTTCGCGAGATATGGGAGTTTGAAGCTAAGAAATGGTTGAGAAGGGAATAAATTTTTCGCAATTCTGCTGCTCCAAACGCTTAACCAGAATGGCCTAGGGAAAAAATGCACATACCGTTGTAATCGGGCGAGTTTCTACTTTCAGACGCAGCAGGAATTTTTGGGTTTGGTCAATCCGTTCGCGAGATATGGGACTATGAAGCGAAGAAATGGTTGAGAAGACAACAAATTTTTCGCACTTCTGCTGCTCCAATCGCTTAACCAGAATGACCTAGGGAAAAAGTACACATACCGTTGTAATCGGCCGAGTTTCTACTTTCAGACGCAACAAGAATTTTTGGGTTAGGTCAATCCGTTCGCGAGATATGGGAGTTTGAAGCCAAGAAATGGTTGAGAAGAGAACAAATTTTTCGCAATTCTGCTGCTCCAAACGCTTAACCAGAATGGCCTAGGGAAAAAATGCACATACCGTTGTAATCGGGCGAGTTTCCACTTTCAGACGCAGCAGGAATTTTTGGGTTTGGTCAATCCGTTCGCGAGATATGGGACTATGAAGCGAAGAAATGGTTGAGAAGACAACAAATTTTTCGCACTTCTGCTGCTCCAATCGCTTAACCAGAATGACCTAGGGAAAAAGTACACATACCGTTGTAATCGGGCGAGTTTCTACTTTCAGACGCAACAATAATTTTTGGGTTGGGCCAATCCGTTCGCGAGATATGGGACTTCGAAGCTAAGGAATGGTTGAGGAGGCAAAAAATTTTTCGCAATTCTGCTGCTCCAAACGCTTAACCAGATTTGCCTAGGGAAAAAATACGCATACCGTTGTAATCGGGCGAGTTTCTACTTTCAGATGCAATAGGAATTTTTGGGTTAGGTCAATCCGTTCGCGAGATATGGGAGTTTGAAGCCAAGAAATGGTTGAGAAGAACAAATTTTTCGCAATTCTGCTGCTCCAAACGCTTAACCAGAATGGCCTAGGGAAAAAATGCACATACCGTTGTAATCGAGCGAGTTTCTACTTTCAGACGCAGCAGGAATTTTTGGGTTTGGTCAATCCGTTCGCGAGATATGGGACTATGAAGCGAAGAAATGGTTGAGAAGACAACAAATTTTTCGCAATTCTGCTGCTCCAAACGCTTAACCAGAATGGCCTAGGGAAAAAATACACATACCGTTGTAATCGGGCGAGTTTCTACTTTCAGACGCAACAAGAATTTTTGGGTTGGGTCAATCCGTTCGCGAGATATGGGACTTCGAAGCTAAGGAATGGTTGAGAAGGCAAAAAATTTTTCGCAATTCTGCTGCTCCAAACGCTTAACCAGATTGGCCTAGGGAAAAAATACGCATACCGTTGTAATCGGGCGAGTTTCTACTTTCAGATGCAATAGGAATTTTTGGGTTAGGTCAATCCGTTCGCGAGATATGGGAGTTTGAAGCTAAGAAATGGTTGAGAAGAGAATAAATTTTTCGCAATTCTGCTGCTCCAAACGCTTAACCAGAATGGCCTAGGGAAAAAATGCACATACCGTTGTAATCGGGCGAGATTCCACTTTCAGATGCAATAGGAATTTTTGGGTTAGGTCAATCCGTTCGCGAGATATGGGAGTTTGAAGCCAAGAAATGGTTGAGAAGGCAAAAAATTTTTCGCAGTTCTGCTGCTCCAAACGCTTAACCAGAATGGCCTAGGGAAAAAATACACATACCGTTGTAATCGGGCGAGTTTCTACTTTCAGAAGCAATAGGAATTTTTGGGTTAGGTCAATCCGTTCGCGAGATATGGGAGTTTGAAGCCAAGAAATGGTTGAGAAGAGAACAAATTTTTCGCAATTCTGCTGCTCCAAACGCTTAACCAGAATGGCCTAGGGAAAAAATACACATACCGTTGTAATCGGGCGAGTTTCTACTTTCAGAAGCAATAGGAATTTTTGGGTTAGGTCAATCCGTTCGCGAGATATGGGAGTTTGAAGCCAAGAAATGGTTGAGAAGGCAAAAAATTTTTCGCAATTCTGCTGCTCCAAACGCTTAACCAGATTGGCCTAGGGGAAAAATATGCATACCGTTGTAATCGGGCGAGTTTCTACTTTCAGATGCAATAGGAATTTTTGGGTTAGGTCAATCCGTTCGCGAGATATGGGAGTTTGAAGCCAAGAAATGGTTGAGAAGAGAACAAATTTTTCGCAATTCTGCTGCTCCAAACGCTTAACCAGAATGGTCTAGGGAAAAAGTGCACATACCGTTGTAATCGGGCGAGATTCCACTTTCAGATGCAATAGGAATTTTTGGGTTTGGTCAATCCGTTCGCGAGATATGGGACTATGAAGCGAAGAAATGGTTGAGAAGACAACAAATTTTTCGCACTTCTGCTGCTCCAATCGCTTAACCAGAATGACCTAGGGAAAAAGTACACATACCGTTGTAATCGGGCGAGTTTCTACTTTCAGATGCAATAGGAATTTTTGGGTTAGGTCAATCCGTTCGCGAGATATGGGAGTTTGAAGCCAAGAAATGGTTGAGAAGAGAACAAATTTTTCGCAATTCTGCTGCTCCAAACGCTTAACCAGAATGGCCTAGGGAAAAAATACACATACCGTTGTAATCGGGCGAGTTTCTACTTTCAGAAGCAATAGGAATTTTTGGGTTAGGTCAATCCGTTCGCGAGATATGGGAGTTTGAAGCCAAGAAATGGTTGAGAAGGCAAAAAATTTTTCGCAATTCTGCTGCTCCAAACGCTTAACCAGATTGGCCTAGGGGAAAAATATGCATACCGTTGTAATCGGGCGAGTTTCTACTTTCAGATGCAATAGGAATTTTTGGGTTAGGTCAATCCGTTCGCGAGATATGGGAGTTTGAAGCCAAGAAATGGTTGAGAAGAGAACAAATTTTTCGCAATTCTGCTGCTCCAAACGCTTAACCAGAATGGCCTAGGGAAAAAATGCACATACCTTTGTAATCGAGCGAGTTTCTACTTTCAGACGCAGCAGGAATTTTTGGGTTTGGTCAATCCGTTCGCGAGATATGGGACTATGAAGCGAAGAAATGGTTGAGAAGACAACAAATTTTTCGCACTTCTGCTGCTCCAATCGCTTAACCAGAATGACCTAGGGAAAAAGTACACATACCGTTGGAATCGGGCGAGTTTCTACTTTCAGACGCAATAGGAATTTTTGGGTTAGGTCAATCCGTTCGCGAGATATGGGAGTTTGAAGCCAAGAAATGGTTGAGAAGAGAACAAATTTTTCGCAATTCTGCTGCTCCAAACGCTTAACCAGAATGGCCTAGGGAAAAAATACACATACCGTTGTAATCGGGCGAGTTTCTACTTTCAGAAGCAATAGGAATTTTTGGGTTAGGTCAATCCGTTCGCGAGATATGGGAGTTTGAAGCCAAGAAATGGTTGAGAAGGCAAAAAATTTTTCGCAATTCTGCTGCTCCAAACGCTTAACCAGATTGGCCTAGGGGAAAAATATGCATACCGTTGTAATCGGGCGAGTTTCTACTTTCAGATGCAATAGGAATTTTTGGGTTAGGTCAATCCGTTCGCGAGATATGGGAGTTTGAAGCCAAGAAATGGTTGAGAAGAGAACAAATTTTTCGCAATTCTGCTGCTCCAAACGCTTAACCAGAATGGTCTAGGGAAAAAGTGCACATACCGTTGTAATCGGGCGAGATTCCACTTTCAGATGCAATAGGAATTTTTGGGTTTGGTCAATCCGTTCGCGAGATATGGGACTATGAAGCGAAGAAATGGTTGAGAAGACAACAAATTTTTCGCACTTCTGCTGCTCCAATCGCTTAACCAGAATGACCTAGGGAAAAAGTACACATACCGTTGTAATCGGGCGAGTTTCTACTTTCAGATGCAATAGGAATTTTTGGGTTAGGTCAATCCGTTCGCGAGATATGGGAGTTTGAAGCCAAGAAATGGTTGAGAAGAGAACAAATTTTTCGCAATTCTGCTGCTCCAAACGCTTAACCAGAATGGCCTAGGGAAAAAATACACATACCGTTGTAATCGGGCGAGTTTCTACTTTCAGAAGCAATAGGAATTTTTGGGTTAGGTCAATCCGTTCGCGAGATATGGGAGTTTGAAGCCAAGAAATGGTTGAGAAGGCAAAAAATTTTTCGCAATTCTGCTGCTCCAAACGCTTAACCAGATTGGCCTAGGGGAAAAATATGCATACCGTTGTAATCGGGCGAGTTTCTACTTTCAGATGCAATAGGAATTTTTGGGTTAGGTCAATCCGTTCGCGAGATATGGGAGTTTGAAGCCAAGAAATGGTTGAGAAGAGAACAAATTTTTCGCAATTCTGCTGCTCCAAACGCTTAACCAGAATGGCCTAGGGAAAAAATGCACATACCGTTGTAATCGAGCGAGTTTCTACTTTCAGACGCAGCAGGAATTTTTGGGTTTGGTCAATCCGTTCGCGAGATATGGGACTATGAAGCGAAGAAATGGTTGAGAAGACAACAAATTTTTCGCACTTCTGCTGCTCCAATCGCTTAACCAGAATGACCTAGGGAAAAAGTACACATACCGTTGGAATCGGGCGAGTTTCTACTTTCAGACGCAATAGGAATTTTTGGGTTAGGTCAATCCGTTCGCGAGATATGGGAGTTTGAAGCCAAGAAATGGTTGAGAAGAGAACAAATTTTTCGCAATTCTGCTGCTCCAAACGCGTAACCAGAATGGCCTAGGGAAAAAATGCACACCCCGTTGTAATCGGGCGAGATTCCACTTTCAGATGCAATAGGAATTTTTGGGTTAGGTCAATCCGTTCGCGAGATATGGGAGTTTGAAGCCAAGAAATGGTTGAGAAGGCAAAAAATTTTTCGCAATTCTGCTGCTCCAAACGCTTAACCAGAATGGCCTAGGGAAAAAATACACATACCGTTGTAATCGGGCGAGTTTCTACTTTCAGAAGCAATAGGAATTTTTGGGTTAGGTCAATCCGTTCGCGAGATATGGGAGTTTGAAGCCAAGAAATGGTTGAGAAGAGAACAAATTTTTCGCAATTCTGCTGCTCCAAACGCTTAACCAGAATGGCGTAGGGAAAAAATGCACATACCGTTGTAATCAGGCGAGTTTCTACTTTCAGATGCAATAGGAATTTTTGGGTTAGGTCAATCCGTCCGCGAGATATGGGAGTTTGAATCTAAGAAATGGTTGACAAGACAACAAATTTTTCGCACTTCTGCTGCTCCAATCGCTTAACCAGAATGGCCTAGGAAAAAATACACATACCGTTTAATCGGGCGAGTTTCTACTTTCAGACGCAGCAGGAATTTTTGGGTTTGGTCAATCCGTTCGCGAGATATGGGACTTTGAAGCTAAGGAATGGTTGACAACGCAAAAAATTTTTCGCAATTCTGCTGCTCCAAACGCTTAACCAGATTGGCCTAGGGGAAAAATACGCATACCGTTGTAATCGGGCGAGTTTCTACTTTCAGATGCAATAGGAATTTTTGGGTTAGGTCAATCCGTTCGCGAGATATGGGAGTTTGAAGCCAAGAAATGGTTGAGAAGAGAACAAATTTTTCGCAATTCTGCTGCTCCAAACGCTTAA
The DNA here is from genome assembly GCF_051014685.1 of Ptiloglossa arizonensis. Classification (NCBI taxonomy): domain Eukaryota; kingdom Metazoa; phylum Arthropoda; class Insecta; order Hymenoptera; family Colletidae; genus Ptiloglossa; species Ptiloglossa arizonensis. The sequence continues at coordinate 656,380 of NW_027478507.1, forward strand.
CCAGAATGGTCTAGGGAAAAAAAATGCACATACCGTTGTAATCGGGCGAGATTCCACTTTCAGATGCAATAGGAATTTTTGGGTTTGGTCAGTCCGTTCGCGAGATATGGGACTATGAAGCGAAGAAATGGTTGAGAAGACAACAAATTTTTCGCAATTCTGCTGCTCCAAACGCTTAACCAGAATGGCCTAGGGAAAAAATACACATACCGTTGTAATCGGGCGAGTTTCTACTTTCAGAAGCAATAGGAATTTTTGGGTTAGGTCAATCCGTTCGCGAGATATGGGAGTTTGAAGCCAAGAAATGGTTGAGAAGAGAACAAATTTTTCGCAATTCTGCTGCTCCAAACGCTTAACCAGAATGGCCTAGGGAAAAAATGCACATACCGTTGTAATCAGGCGAGTTTCTACTTTCAGATGCAATAGGAATTTTTGGGTTAGGTCAATCCGTTCGCGAGATATGGGAGTTTGAATCTAAGAAATGGTTGACAAGACAACAAATTTTTCGCACTTCTGCTGCTCCAATCGCTTAACCAGAATGGCCTAGGAAAAAATACACATACCGTTTAATCGGGCGAGTTTCTACTTTCAGACGCAGCAGGAATTTTTGGATTTGGTCAATCCGTTCGCGAGATATGGGACTTTGAAGCTAAGGAATGGTTGAGAACGCAAAAAATTTTTCGCAATTCTGCTGCTCCTAACGCTTAACCAGATTGGCCCAGGGGAAAAATACGCATACCGTTGTAATCGAGCGAGTATCTACTTTCACATGCAATAGGAATTTTTGGGTTAGGTCAATCCGTTCGCGAGATATGGGAGTTTGAAGCCAAGAAATGGTTGAGAAGAGAACAAATTTTTCGCAATTCTGCTGCTCCAAACGCTTAACCAGAATGGTCTAGGGAAAAAATGCACATACCGTTGTAATCGGGCGAGATTCCACTTTCAGATGCAATAGGAATTTTTGGGTTTGGTCAGTCCGTTCGCGAGATATGGGACTATGAAGCGAAGAAATGGTTGACAAGACTACAAATTTTTCGCACTTCTGCTGCTCCAATCGCTTAACCAGAATGACCTAGGGAAAAAGTACACATACCATTGTAGTCGGACGAGTTTCTACTTTCAGACGCAACAAGAATTTTTGGGTTAGGTCAATCCGTTCGCGAGATATGCGACTTTGAAGCTAAGGAATGGTTGAGAAGGCAAAAAATTTTTCGCAATTCTGCTGCTCCAAACGCTTAACCAGAATGGCCTAGGGAAAAAATACACATACCGTTGTAATCGGGCGAGTTTCTACTTTCAGAAGCAATAGGAATTTTTGGGTTAGGTCAATCCGTTCGCGAGATATGGGAGTTTGAAGCCAAGAAATGGTTGAGAAGAGAACAAATTTTTCGCAATTCTGCTGCTCCAAACGCATAACCAGAATGGCCTAGGGAAAAAATGCACATACCGTTGTAATCGGGCGAGATTCCACTTTCAGATGCAATAGGAATTTTTGGGTTAGGTCAATCCGTTCGCGAGATATGGGAGTTTGAAGCCAAGAAATGGTTGAGAAGAGAACAAATTTTTCGCAATTCTGCTGCTCCAAACGCTTAACCAGAATGGCCTAGGGAAAAAATGCACATACCGTTGTAATCAGGCGAGTTTCTACTTTCAGATGCAATAGGAATTTTTGGGTTAGGTCAATCCGTTCGCGAGATATGGGAGTTTGAATCTAAGAAATGGTTGACAAGACAACAAATTTTTCGCACTTCTGCTGCTCCAATCGCTTAACCAGAATGGCCTAGGAAAAAATACACATACCGTTGTAATCGGGCGAGATTCCACTTTCAGGTGCAATAGGAATTTTTGGGTTAGGTCAATCCGTTCGCGAGATATGGGAGTTTGAAGCCAAGAAATGGTTGAGAAGGCAAAAAATTTTTCGCAATTCTGCTGCTCCAAACGCTTAACCAGAATGGCCTAGGGAAAAAATACACATACCGTTGTAATCGGGCGAGTTTCTACTTTCAGAAGCAATAGGAATTTTTGGGTTAGGTCAATGCGTTCGCGAGATATGGGAGTTTGAAGCCAAGAAATGGTTGAGAAGAGAACAAATTTTTCGCAATTCTGCTGCTCCAATCGCTTAACCAGAATGGCCTAGGAAAAAATACACATACCGTTGTAATCGGGCGAGATTCCACTTTCAGATGCAATAGGAATTTTTGGGTTAGGTCAATCCGTTCGCGAGATATGGGAGTTTGAAGCCAAGAAATGGTTGAGAAGGCAAAAAATTTTTCGCAATTCTGCTGCTCCAAACGCTTAACCAGAATGGCCTAGGGAAAAAATACACATACCGTTGTAATCGGGCGAGTTTCTACTTTCAGAAGCAATAGGAATTTTTGGGTTAGGTCAATCCGTTCGCGAGATATGGGAGTTTGAAGCCAAGAAATGGCTGAGAAGAGAACAAATTTTTCGCAATTCTGCTGCTCCAAACGCTTAACCAGAATGGCCTAGGGAAAAAATGCACATACCGTTGTAATCAGGCGAGTTTCTACTTTCAGATGCAATAGGAATTTTTGGGTTAGGTCAATCCGTTCGCGAGATATGGGAGTTTGAATCTAAGAAATGGTTGACAAGACAACAAATTTTTCGCACTTCTGCTGCTCCAATCGCTTAACCAGAATGGCCTAGGAAAAAATACACATACCGTTTAATCGGCCGAGTTTCTACTTTCAGACGCAGCAGGAATTTTTGGGTTTGGTCAATCCGTTCGCGAGATATGGGACTTTGAAGCTAAGGAATGGTTGAGAAGGCAAAAAATTTTTCGCAATTCTGCTGCTCCAAACGCTTAACCAGATTGGCCTAGGGGAAAAATGCACATACCGTTGTAATCAGGCGAGTTTCTACTTTCAGATGCAATAGGAATTTTTGGGTTAGGTCAATCCGTTCGCGAGATATGGGAGTTTGAATCTAAGAAATGGTTGACAAGACAACAAATTTTTCGCACTTCTGCTGCTCCAATCGCTTAACCAGAATGGCCTAGGGAAAAAATGCACATACCGTTTAATCGGCCGAGTTTCTACTTTCAGACGCAGCAGGAATTTTTGGGTTTGGTCAATCCGTTCGCGAGATATGGGACTTTGAAGCTAAGGAATGGTTGAGAAGGCAAAAAATTTTTCGCAATTCTGCTGCTCCAAACGCTTAACCAGATTTGCCTAGGGGAAAAATACGCATACCGTTGTAATCGGGCGAGTTTCTACTTTCAGATGCAATAGGAATTTTTGGGTTAGGTCAATCCGTTCGCGAGATATGGGAGTTTGAAGCCAAGAAATGGTTGAGAAGAGAACAAATTTTTCGCAAATCTGCTGCTCCAAACGCTTAACCAGAATGGTCTAGGGAAAAAATGCACATACCGTTGTAATCGGGCGAGATTCCACTTTCAGATGCAATAGGAATTTTTGGGTTTGGTCAATCCGTTCGCGAGATATGGGACTATGAAGCGAAGAAATGGTTGAGAAGACAACAAATTTTTCGCACTTCTGCTGCTCCAATCGCTTAACCAGAATGACCTAGGGAAAAAGTACACATACCGTTGTAATCGGACGAGTTTCTACTTTCAGACGCAACAAGAATTTTTGGAATGGGTCAATCCGTTCGCGAGATATGCGACTTTGAAGCTAAGGAATGGTTGAGAAGGCAAAAAATTTTTCGCAATTCTGCTGCTCCAAACGCTTAACCAGAATGGCCTGGGGAAAAAATACACATACCGTTGTAATCGGGCGAGTTTCTACTTTCAGAAGCAATAGGAATTTTTGGGTTAGGTCAATCCGTTCGCGAGATATGGGAGTTTGAAGCCAAGAAATGGTTGAGAAGAGAACAAATTTTTCGCAATTCTGCTGCTCCAAACGCTTAACCAGAATGGTCTAGGGAAAAAATGCACATACCGTTGTAATCGGGCGAGATTCCACTTTCAGATGCAATAGGAATTTTTGGGTTTGGTCAATCCGTTCGCGAGATATGGGACTATGAAGCGGAGAAATGGTTGAGAAGACAACAAATTCTTCGCACTTCTGCTGCTCCAATCGCTTAACCAGAATGACCTAGGGAAAAAGTACACATACCGTTGTAATCGGACGAGTTTCTAGTTTCAGACGCAACAAGAATTTTTGGGTTGGGTCAATCCGTTCGCGAGATATGCGACTTTGAAGCTAAGGAATGGTTGAGAAGGCAAAAAATTTTTCGCAATTCTGCTGCTCCAAACGCTTAACCAGAATGGCCTAGGGAAAAAATACACATACCGTTGTAATCGGGCGAGGTTCCACTTTCAGATGCAATAGGAATTTTTGGGTTAGGTCAATCCGTTCGCGAGATATGGGACTTTGAAGCCAAGAAATGGTTGAGAAGGCAAAAAATTTTTCGCAATTCTGCTGCTCCAAACGCTTAACCAGATTGGCCCAGGGGAAAAATACGCATACCGTTGTAATCGGACGAGTTTCTACTTTCAGATGCAATAGGAATTTTTGGGTTAGGTCAATCCTTTCGCGAGATATGGGAGTTTGAATCTAAGAAATGGTTGACAAGACAACAAATTTTTCGCACTTCTGCTGCTCCAATCGCTTAACCAGAATGGCCTAGGGAAAAAATGCACATACCGTTGTAATCGGGCGAGATTCCAATTTCAGATGCAATAGGAATTTTTGGGTTAGGTCAATCCGTTCGCGAGATATGGGAGTTTGAAGCCAAGAAATGGTTGAGAAGGCAAAAAATTTTTCGCAATTCTGCTGCTCCAAACGCTTAACCAGAATGGCCTAGGGAAAAAATACACATACCGTTGTAATCGGGCGAGGTTCCACTTTCAGATGCAATAGGAATTTTTGGGTTAGGTCAATCCGTTCGCGAGATATGGGACTTTGAAGCCAAGAAAGGGTTGAGAAGGCAAAAAATTTTTCGCAATTCTGCTGCTCCAAACGCTTAACCAGATTGGCCTAGGGGAAAAATACGCATACCGTTGTAATCGGACGAGTTTCTACTTTCAGACGCAACAAGAATTTTTGGGTTTGGTCAATCCGTTCGCGAGATATGGGACTATGAAGCGAAGAAATGGTTGAGAAGACAACAAATTTATCGCACTTCTGCTGCTCCAATCGCTTAACCAGAATGACCTAGGGAAAAAGTACACAAACCGTTGTAATCGGGCGAGTTTCTACTTTCAGACGCAACAAGAATTTTTGGGTTGGGTCATTCCGTTCGCGAGATATGGGACTTCGAAGCTAAGGAATGGTTGAGAAGGCAAAAAATTTTCCGCAATTCTGCTGCTCCAAACGCTTAACCAGATTGGCCTAGGGAAAAAATACGCATACCGTTGTAATCGGGCGAGTTTCTACTTTCAGATGCAATAGGAATTTTTGGGTTAGGTCAATCCGTTCGCGAGATATGGGAGTTTGAAGCTAAGCAATGGTTGACAAGACAACAAATTTTTCGCAATTCTGCTGCTCCAAACGCTTAACCAGAATGGCCTACGGAAAAAATGCACATACCGTTGTAATCGGGCGAGTTTCTACTTTCAGATGCAATAGCAATTTTTGGGTTAGGTCAATCCGTCCGCAAGATAAGGGAGTTTGAAACCATGAAATGGTTGACAAGACAACAAATTTTTCGCACTTCTGCTGCTCCAATCGCTTAACCAGAATGGCCTAGGGAAAAAGTACACATACCGTTGTAATCCGGCGAGTTTCTACTTTCACACGCAACAAGAATTTTTGGGTTGGGTCAATCCGTTCGCGAGATATGGGACTTTGAAGCTAAGAAATGGTTGAGAAGAGAATAAATTTTTCGCAATTCTGCTGCTCCAAACGCTTAACCAGAATGGCCTAGGGAAAAAAAGCACATACCGTTGTAATCGGGCGAGATTCCACTTTCAGATGCAATAGGAATTTTTGGGTTAGGTCAATCCGTTCGCGAGATATGGGAGTTTGAAGCCAAGAAATGGTTGACAAGACATCAAATTTTTCGCAATTCTGCTGCTCCAAACGCTTAACCAGAATGGCCTACGGAAAAAATGCACATACCGTTGTAATCGGGCGAGTTTCTACTTTCAGATGCAATAGCAATTTTTGGGTTAGGTCAATGCGTCCGCAAGATAAGGGAGTTTGAAACCATGAAATGGTTGACAAGACAACAAATTTTTCGCACTTCTGCTGCTCCAATCGCTTAACCAGAATGGCCTAGGGAAAAAGTACACATACCGTTGTAATCGGGCGAGTTTCTACTTTCAGACGCAACAAGAATTTTTGGGTTGGGTCAATCTGTTCGCGAGATATGGGACTTTGAAGCTAAGAAATGGTTGAGAAGAGAATAAATTTTTCGCAATTCTGCTGCTCCAAACGCTTAACCAGAATGGCCTAGGGAAAAAAAGCACATACCGTTGTAATCGGGCGAGATTCCACTTTCAGATGCAATAGGAATTTTTGGGTTAGGTCAATCCGTCCGCGAGATATGGGAGTTTGAATCTAAGAAATGGTTGACAAGACAACAAATTTTTCGCACTTCTGCTGCTCCAATCGCTTAACCAGAATGGCCTAGGAAAAAATACACATACCGTTTAATCGGGCGAGTTTCTACTTTCAGACGCAGCAGGAATTTTTGGGTTTGGTCAATCCGTTCGCGAGATATGGGACTTTGAAGCTAAGGAATGGTTGACAACGCAAAAAATTTTTCGCAATTCTGCTGCTCCAAACGCTTAACCAGATTGGCCTAGGGGAAAAATACGCATACCGTTGTAATCGGGCGAGTTTCTACTTTCAGATGCAATAGGAATTTTTGGGTTAGGTCAGTCCGTTCGCGAGATATGGGAGTTTGAAGCCAAGAAATGGTTGAGAAGAGAACAAATTTTTCGCAATTCTGCTGCTCCAAACGCTTAACCAGAATGGTCTAGGGAAAAAATGCACATACTGTTGTAATCGGGCGAGATTCCACTTTCAGATGCAATAGGAATTTTTGGGTTTGGTCAGTCCGTTCGCGAGATATGGGACTATGAAGCGAAGAAATGGTTGAGAAGACAACAAATTTTTCGCAATTCTGCTGCTCCAAAAGCTTAACCAGAATGGCCTAGGGAAAAAATACACATACCGTTGTAATCGGGCGAGTTTCTACTTTCAGAAGCAATAGGAATTTTTGGGTTAGGTCAATCCGTTCGCGAGATATGGGAGTTTGAAGCCAAGAAATGGTTGAGAAGAGAACAAATTTTTCGCAATTCTGCTGCTCCAAACGCTTAACCAGAATGGCCTAGGGAAAAAATGCACATACCGTTGTAATCAGGCGAGTTTCTACTTTCAGATGCAATAGGAATTTTTGGGTTAGGTCAATCCGTTCGCGAGATATGGGAGTTTGAATCTAAGAAATGGTTGACAAGACAACAAATTTTTCGCACTTCTGCTGCTCCAATCGCTTAACCAGAATGGCCTAGGAAGAAATACACATACCGTTTAATCGGGCGAGTTTCTACTTTCAGACGCAGCAGGAATTTTTGGATTTGGTCAATCCGTTCGCGAGATATGGGACTTTGAAGCTAAGGAATGGTTGAGAACGCAAAAAATTTTTCGCAATTCTGCTGCTCCTAACGCTTAACCAGATTGGCCCAGGGGAAAAATACGCATACCGTTGTAATCGAGCGAGTATCTACTTTCACATGCTATAGGAATTTTTGGGTTAGGTCAATCCGTTCGCGAGATATGGGAGTTTGAAGCCAAGAAATGGTTGAGAAGAGAACAAATTTTTCGCAATTCTGCTGCTCCAAACGCTTAACCAGAATGGTCTAGGGAAAAAATGCACATACCGTTGTAATCGGGCGAGATTCCACTTTCAGATGCAATAGGAATTTTTGGGTTTGGTCAGTCCGTTCGCGAGATATGGGACTATGAAGCGAAGAAATGGTTGACAAGACTACAAATTTTTCGCACTTCTGCTGCTCCAATCGCTTAACCAGAATGACCTAGGGAAAAAGTACACATACCATTGTAGTCGGACGAGTTTCTACTTTCAGAAGCAATAGGAATTTTTGGGTTAGGTCAATCCGTTCGCGAGATATGGGAGTTTGAAGCCAAGAAATGGTTGAGAAGAGAACAAATATTTCGCAATTCTGCTGCTCCAAACGCTTAACCAGAATGGCCTAGGGAAAAAATGCACATACCGTTGTAATCGGGCGAGATTCCACTTTCAGATGCAATAGGAATTTTTGGGTTAGGTCAATCCGTTCGCGAGATATGGGAGTTTGAAGCCAAGAAATGGTTGAGAAGAGAACAAATTTTTCGCAATTCTGCTGCTCCAAACGCTTAACCAGAATGGCCTAGGGAAAAAATGCACATACCGTTGTAATCAGGCGAGTTTCTACTTTCAGATGCAATAGGAATTTTTGGGTTAGGTCAATCCGTTCGCGAGATATGGGAGTTTGAATCTAAGAAATGGTTGACAAGACAACAAATTTTTCGCACTTCTGCTGCTCCAATCGCTTAACCAGAATGGCCTAGGAAAAAATACACATACCGTTGTAATCGGGCGAGATTCCACTTTCAGATGCAATAGGAATTTTTGGGTTAGGTCAATCCGTTCGCGAGATATGGGAGTTTGAAGCCAAGAAATGGTTGAGAAGGCAAAAAATTTTTCGCAATTCTGCTGCTCCAAACGCTTAACCAGAATGGCCTAGGGAAAAAATACACATACCGTTGTAATCGGGCGAGTTTCTACTTTCAGAAGCAATAGGAATTTTTGGGTTAGGTCAATCCGTTCGCGAGATATGGGAGTTTGAAGCCAAGAAATGGCTGAGAAGAGAACAAATTTTTCGCAATTCTGCTGCTCCAAACGCTTAACCAGAATGGCCTAGGGAAAAAATGCACATACCGTTGTAATCAGGCGAGTTTCTACTTTCAGATGCAATAGGAATTTTTGGGTTAGGTCAATCCGTTCGCGAGATATGGGAGTTTGAATCTAAGAAATGGTTGACAAGACAACAAATTTTTCGCACTTCTGCTGCTCCAATCGCTTAACCAGAATGGCCTAGGAAAAAATACACATACCGTTTAATCGGCCGAGTTTCTACTTTCAGACGCAGCAGGAATTTTTGGGTTTGGTCAATCCGTTCGCGAGATATGGGACTTTGAAGCTAAGGAATGGTTGAGAAGGCAAAAAATTTTTCGCAATTCTGCTGCTCCAAACGCTTAACCAGATTGGCCTAGGGGAAAAATGCACATACCGTTGTAATCAGGCGAGTTTCTACTTTCAGATGCAATAGGAATTTTTGGGTTAGGTCAATCCGTTCGCGAGATATGGGAGTTTGAATCTAAGAAATGGTTGACAAGACAACAAATTTTTCGCACTTCTGCTGCTCCAATCGCTTAACCAGAATGGCCTAGGAAAAAATACACATACCGTTGTAATCGGGCGAGATTCCACTTTCAGATGCAATAGGAATTTCTGGGTTAGGTCAATCCGTTCGCGAGATATGGGAGTTTGGAGCCAAGAAATGGTTGAGAAGGCAAAAAATTTTTCGCAATTCTGCTGCTCCAAACGCTTAACCAGAATGGCCTAGGGATAAAATACACATACCGTTGTAATCGGGCGAGTTTCTACTTTCAGAAGCAAGAGGAATTTTTGGGTTAGGTCAATGCGTTCGCGAGATATGGGAGTTTGAAGCCAAGAAATGGTTAAGAAGAGAACAAATTTTTCGCAATTCTGCTGCTCCAAACGCTTAACCAGAATGGCCTAGGGAAAAAATGCACATACCGTTTAATCGGCCGAGTTTCTACTTTCAGACGCAGCAGGAATTTTTGGGTTTGGTCAATCCGTTCGCGAGATATGGGACTTTGAAGCTAAGGAATGGTTGAGAAGGCAAAAAATTTTTCGCAATTCTGCTGCTCCAAACGCTTAACCAGATTGGCCTAGGGGAAAAATACGCATACCGTTGTAATCGGGCGAGTTTCTACTTTCAGATGCAATAGGAATTTTTGGGTTAGGTCAATCCGTTCGCGAGATATGGGAGTTTGAAGCCAAGAAATGGTTGAGAAGAGAACAAATTTTTCGCAATTCTGCTGCTCCAAACGCTTAACCAGAATGGTCTAGGGAAAAAATGCACATACCGTTGTAATCGGGCGAGATTCCACTTTCAGATGCAATAGGAATTTTTGGGTTTGGTCAATCCGTTCGCGAGATATGGGACTATGAAGCGAAGAAATGGTTGAGAAGACAACAAATTTTTCGCACTTCTGCTGCTCCAATCGCTTAACCAGAATGACCTAGGGAAAAAGTACACATACCGTTGTAATCGGACGAGTTTCTACTTTCAGACGCAACAAGAATTTTTGGAATGGGTCAATCCGTTCGCGAGATATGCGACTTTGAAGCTAAGGAATGGTTGAGAAGGCAAAAAATTTTTCGCAATTCTGCTGCTCCAAACGCTTAACCAGAATGGCCTAGGGAAAAAATACACATACCGTTGTAATCGGGCGAGTTTCTACTTTCAGAAGCAATAGGAATTTTTGGGTTAGGTCAATCCGTTCGCGAGATATGGGAGTTTGAAGCCAAGAAATGGTTGAGAAGAGAACAAATTTTTCGCAATTCTGCTGCTCCAAACGCTTAACCAGAATGGTCTAGGGAAAAAATGCACATACCGTTGTAATCGGGCGAGATTCCACTTTCAGATGCAATAGGAATTTTTGGGTTTGGTCAATCCGTTCGCGAGATATGGGACTATGAAGCGGAGAAATGGTTGAGAAGACAACAAATTTTTCGCACTTCTGCTGCTCCAATCGCTTAACCAGAATGACCTAGGGAAAAAGTACACATACCGTTGTAATCGGACGAGTTTCTAGTTTCAGACGCAACAAGAATTTTTGGGTTGGGTCAATCCGTTCGCGAGATATGCGACTTTGAAGCTAAGGAATGGTTGAGAAGGCAAAAAATTTTTCGCAATTCTGCTGCTCCAAACGCTTAACCAGAATGGCCTAGGGAAAAAATACACATACCGTTGTAATCGGGCGAGGTTCCACTTTCAGATGCAATAGGAATTTTTGGGTTAGGTCAATCCGTTCGCGAGATATGGGACTTTGAAGCCAAGAAATGGTTGAGAAGGCAAAAAATTTTTCGCAATTCTGCTGCTCCAAACGCTTAACCAGATTGGCCTAGGGGAAAAATACGCATACCGTTGTAATCGGACGAGTTTCTACTTTCAGATGCAATAGGAATTTTTGGGTTAGGTCAATCCTTTCGCGAGATATGGGAGTTTGAATCTAAGAAATGGTTGACAAGACAACAAATTTTTCGCACTTCTGCTGCTCCAATCGCTTAACCAGAATGGCCTAGGGAAAAAATGCACATACCGTTGTAATCGGGCGAGATTCCAATTTCAGATGCAATAGGAATTTTTGGGTTAGGTCAATCCGTTCGCGAGATATGGGAGTTTGAAGCCAAGAAATGGTTGAGAAGGCAAAAAATTTTTCGCAATTCTGCTGCTCCAAACGCTTAACCAGAATGGCCTAGGGAAAAAATACACATACCGTTGTAATCGGGCGAGGTTCCACTTTCAGATGCAATAGGAATTTTTGGGTTAGGTCAATCCGTTCGCGAGATATGGGACTTTGAAGCCAAGAAAGGGTTGAGAAGGCAAAAAATTTTTCGCAATTCTGCTGCTCCAAACGCTTAACCAGATTGGCCTAGGGGAAAAATACGCATACCGTTGTAATCGGACGAGTTTCTACTTTCAGACGCAACAAGAATTTTTGGGTTTGGTCAATCCGTTCGCGAGATATGGGACTATGAAGCGAAGAAATGGTTGAGAAGACAACAAATTTATCGCACTTCTGCTGCTCCAATCGCTTAACCAGAATGACCTAGGGAAAAAGTACACATACCGTTGTAATCGGGCGAGTTTCTACTTTCAGACGCAACAAGAATTTTTGGGTTGGGTCATTCCGTTCGCGAGATATGGGACTTCGAAGCTAAGGAATGGTTGAGAAGGCAAAAAATTTTCCGCAATTCTGCTGCTCCAAACGCTTAACCAGATTGGCCTAGGGAAAAAATACACATACCGTTGTAATCGGGCGAGTTTCTACTTTCAGATGCAATAGGAATTTTTGGGTTAGGTCAATCCGTTCGCGAGATATGGGACTATGAAGCGGAGAAATGGTTGACAAGACAACAAATTTTTCGCAATTCTGCTGCTCCAATCGCTTAACCAGAATGACCTAGGGAAAAAGTACACATACCGTTGTAATCGGACGAGTTTCTAGTTTCAGACGCAACAAGAATTTTTGGGTTGGGTCAATCCGTTCGCGAGATATGCGACTTTGAAGCTAAGGAATGGTTGAGAAGGCAAAAAATTTTTCGCAATTCTGCTGCTCCAAACGCTTAACCAGAATGGCCTAGGGAAAAAATACACATACCGTTGTAATCGGGCGAGGTTCCACTTTCAGATGCAATAGGAATTTTTGGGTTAGGTCAATCCGTTCGCGAGATATGGGACTTTGAAGCCAAGAAATGGTTGAGAAGGCAAAAAATTTTTCGCAATTCTGCTGCTCCAAACGCTTAACCAGATTGGCCTAGGGGAAAAATACGCATACCGTTGTAATCGGACGAGTTTCTACTTTCAGATGCAATAGGAATTTTTGGGTTAGGTCAATCCTTTCGCGAGATATGGGAGTTTGAATCTAAGAAATGGTTGACAAGACAACAAATTTTTCGCACTTCTGCTGCTCCAATCGCTTAACCAGAATGGCCTAGGGAAAAAATGCACATACCGTTGTAATCGGGCGAGATTCCAATTTCAGATGCAATAGGAATTTTTGGGTTAGGTCAATCCGTTCGCGAGATATGGGAGTTTGAAGCCAAGAAATGGTTGAGAAGGCAAAAAATTTTTCGCAATTCTGCTGCTCCAAACGCTTAACCAGAATGGCCTAGGGAAAAAATACACATACCGTTGTAATCGGGCGAGGTTCCACTTTCAGATGCAATAGGAATTTTTGGGTTAGGTCAATCCGTTCGCGAGATATGGGACTTTGAAGCCAAGAAAGGGTTGAGAAGGCAAAAAATTTTTCGCAATTCTGCTGCTCCAAACGCTTAACCAGATTGGCCTAGGGGAAAAATACGCATACCGTTGTAATCGGACGAGTTTCTACTTTCAGACGCAACAAGAATTTTTGGGTTTGGTCAATCCGTTCGCGAGATATGGGACTATGAAGCGAAGAAATGGTTGAGAAGACAACAAATTTATCGCACTTCTGCTGCTCCAATCGCTTAACCAGAATGACCTAGGGAAAAAGTACACATACCGTTGTAATCGGGCGAGTTTCTACTTTCAGACGCAACAAGAATTTTTGGGTTGGGTCATTCCGTTCGCGAGATATGGGACTTCGAAGCTAAGGAATGGTTGAGAAGGCAAAAAATTTTCCGCAATTCTGCTGCTCCAAACGCTTAACCAGATTGGCCTAGGGAAAAAATACGCATACCGTTGTAATCGGGCGAGTTTCTACTTTCAGATGCAATAGGAATTTTTGGGTTAGGTCAATCCGTTCGCGAGATATGGGAGTTTGAAGCTAAGCAATGGTTGACAAGACAACAAATTTTTCGCAATTCTGCTGCTCCAAACGCTTAACCAGAATGGCCTACGGAAAAAATGCACATACCGTTGTAATCGGGCGAGTTTCTACTTTCAGATGCAATAGCAATTTTTGGGTTAGGTCAATCCGTCCGCAAGATAAGGGAGTTTGAAACCATGAAATGGTTGACAAGACAACAAATTTTTCGCACTTCTGCTGCTCCAATCGCTTAACCAGAATGGCCTAGGGAAAAAGTACACATACCGTTGTAATCCGGCGAGTTTCTACTTTCACACGCAACAAGAATTTTTGGGTTGGGTCAATCCGTTCGCGAGATATGGGAGTTTGAAGCCAAGAAATGGTTGACAAGACATCAAATTTTTCGCAATTCTGCTGCTCCAAACGATTAACCAGAATGGCCTACGGAAAAAATGCACATACCGTTGTAATCGGGCGAGTTTCTACTTTCAGATGCAATAGCAATTTTTGGGTTAGGTCAATGCGTCCGCAAGATAAGGGAGTTTGAAACCATGAAATGGTTGACAAGACAACAAATTTTTCGCACTTCTGCTGCTCCAATCGCTTAACCAGAATGGCCTAGGGAAAAAGTACACATACCGTTGTAATCGGGCGAGTTTCTACTTTCAGACGCAACAAGAATTTTTGGGTTGGGTCAATCTGTTCGCGAGATATGGGACTTTGAAGCTAAGAAATGGTTGAGAAGAGAATAAATTTTTCGCAATTCTGCTGCTCCAAACGCTTAACCAGAATGGCCTAGGGAAAAAAAGCACATACCGTTGTAATCGGGCGAGATTCCACTTTCAGATGCAATAGGAATTTTTGGGTTAGGTCAATCCGTTCGCGAGATATGGGAGTTTGAAGCCAAGAAATGGTTGAGAAGGCAAGAAATTTTTCGAAATTCTGCTGCTCCAAACGCTTAACCAGAATGGCCTAGGGAAAAAATACACATACCGTTGTAATCGGGCGAGTTTCTACTTTCAGAAGCAATAGGAATTTTTGGGTTAGGTCAATCCGTTCGCGAGATATGGGAGTTTGAATCTAAGAAATGGTTGACAAGACAACAAATTTTTCGCACTTCTGCTGCTCCAATCGCTTAACCAGAATGGCCTAGGGAAAAAATGCACATACCGTTGTAATCGGGCGAGATTCCAATTTCAGATGCAATAGGAATTTTTGGGTTAGGTCAATCCGTTCGCGAGATATGGGAGTTTGAAGCCAAGAAATGGTTGAGAAGGCAAAAAATTTTTCGCAATTCTGCTGCTCCAAACGCTTAACCAGAATGGCCTAGGGAAAAAATACACATACCGTTGTAATCGGGCGAGGTTCCACTTTCAGATGCAATAGGAATTTTTGGGTTAGGTCAATCCGTTCGCGAGATATGGGACTTTGAAGCCAAGAAAGGGTTGAGAAGGCAAAAAATTTTTCGCAATTCTGCTGCTCCAAACGCTTAACCAGATTGGCCTAGGGGAAAAATACGCATACCGTTGTAATCGGACGAGTTTCTACTTTCAGACGCAACAAGAATTTTTGGGTTTGGTCAATCCGTTCGCGAGATATGGGACTATGAAGCGAAGAAATGGTTGAGAAGACAACAAATTTATCGCACTTCTGCTGCTCCAATCGCTTAACCAGAATGGCCTAGGGAAAAAGTACACATACCGTTGTAATCGGGCGAGTTTCTACTTTCAGACGCAACAAGAATTTTTGGGTTGGGTCAATCCGTTCGCGAGATATGGGACTTTGAAGCTAAGAAATGGTTGAGAAGAGAATAAATTTTTCGCAATTCTGCTGCTCCAAACGCTTAACCAGAATGGCCTAGGGAAAAAAAGCACATACCGTTGTAATCGGGCGAGATTCCACTTTCAGATGCAATAGGAATTTTTGGGTTAGGTCAATCCGTTCGCGAGATATGGGAGTTTGAAGCCAAGAAATGGTTGAGAAGGCAAGAAATTTTTCGAAATTCTGCTGCTCCAAACGCTTAACCAGAATGGCCTAGGGAAAAAATACACATACCGTTGTAATCGGGCGAGTTTCTACTTTCAGAAGCAATAGGAATTTTTGGGTTAGGTCAATCCGTTCGCGAGATATGGGAGTTTGAATCTAAGAAATGGTTGACAAGACAACAAACTTTTCGCACTTCTGCTGCTCCAATCGCTTAACCAGAATGGCCTAGGGAAAAAATGCACATACCGTTGTAATCGGGCGAGATTCCAATTTCAGATGCAATAGGAATTTTTGGGTTAGGTCAATCCGTTCGCGAGATATGGGAGTTTGAAGCCAAGAAATGGTTGAGAAGGCAAAAAATTTTTCGCAATTCTGCTGCTCCAAACGCTTAACCAGAATGGCCTAGGGAAAAAATACACATACCGTTGTAATCGGGCGAGGTTCCACTTTCAGATGCAATAGGAATTTTTGGGTTAGGTCAATCCGTTCGCGAGATATGGGACTTTGAAGCCAAGAAAGGGTTGAGAAGGCAAAAAATTTTTCGCAATTCTGCTGCTCCAAACGCTTAACCAGATTGGCCTAGGGGAAAAATACGCATACCGTTGTAATCGGACGAGTTTCTACTTTCAGACGCAACAAGAATTTTTGGGTTTGGTCAATCCGTTCGCGAGATATGGGACTATGAAGCGAAGAAATGGTTGAGAAGACAACAAATTTATCGCACTTCTGCTGCTCCAATCGCTTAACCAGAATGGCCTAGGGAAAAAATGCACATACCGTTGTAATCGGGCGAGATTCCAATTTCAGAAGCAATAGGAATTTTTGGGTTAGGTCAATCCGTTCGCGAGATATGGGAGTTTGAATCTAAGAAATGGTTGACAAGACAACAAATTTTTCGCACTTCTGCTGCTCCAATCGCTTAACCAGAATGGCCTAGGGAAAAAATGCACATACCGTTGTAATCGGGCGAGATTCCAATTTCAGATGCAATAGGAATTTTTGGGTTAGGTCAATCCGTTCGCGAGATATGGGAGTTTGAAGCCAAGAAATGGTTGAGAAGGCAAAAAATTTTTCGCAATTCTGCTGCTCCAAACGCTTAACCAGAATGGCCTAGGGAAAAAATACACATACCGTTGTAATCGGGCGAGGTTCCACTTTCAGATGCAATAGGAATTTTTGGGTTAGGTCAATCCGTTCGCGAGATATGGGACTTTGAAGCCAAGAAAGGGTTGAGAAGGCAAAAAATTTTTCGCAATTCTGCTGCTCCAAACGCTTAACCAGATTGGCCTAGGGGAAAAATACGCATACCGTTGTAATCGGACGAGTTTCTACTTTCAGACGCAACAAGAATTTTTGGGTTTGGTCAATCCGTTCGCGAGATATGGGACTATGAAGCGAAGAAATGGTTGAGAAGACAACAAATTTATCGCACTTCTGCTGCTCCAATCGCTTAACCAGAATGGCCTAGGGAAAAAGTACACATACCGTTGTAATCGGGCGAGTTTCTACTTTCAGACGCAACAAGAATTTTTGGGTTGGGTCAATCCGTTCGCGAGATATGGGACTTTGAAGCTAAGAAATGGTTGAGAAGAGAATAAATTTTTCGCAATTCTGCTGCTCCAAACGCTTAACCAGAATGGCCTAGGGAAAAAAAGCACATACCGTTGTAATCGGGCGAGATTCCACTTTCAGATGCAATAGGAATTTTTGGGTTAGGTCAATCCGTTCGCGAGATATGGGAGTTTGAAGCCAAGAAATGGTTGAGAAGGCAAGAAATTTTTCGAAATTCTGCTGCTCCAAACGCTTAACCAGAATGGCCTAGGGAAAAAATACACATACCGTTGTAATCGGGCGAGTTTCTACTTTCAGAAGCAATAGGAATTTTTGGGTTAGGTCAATCCGTTCGCGAGATATGGGAGTTTGAATCTAAGAAATGGTTGACAAGACAACAAACTTTTCGCACTTCTGCTGCTCCAATCGCTTAACCAGAATGGCCTAGGGAAAAAATGCACATACCGTTGTAATCGGGCGAGATTCCAATTTCAGATGCAATAGGAATTTTTGGGTTAGGTCAATCCGTTCGCGAGATATGGGAGTTTGAAGCCAAGAAATGGTTGAGAAGGCAAAAAATTTTTCGCAATTCTGCTGCTCCAAACGCTTAACCAGAATGGCCTAGGGAAAAAATACACATACCGTTGTAATCGGGCGAGGTTCCACTTTCAGATGCAATAGGAATTTTTGGGTTAGGTCAATCCGTTCGCGAGATATGGGACTTTGAAGCCAAGAAAGGGTTGAGAAGGCAAAAAATTTTTCGCAATTCTGCTGCTCCAAACGCTTAACCAGATTGGCCTAGGGGAAAAATACGCATACCGTTGTAATCGGACGAGTTTCTACTTTCAGACGCAACAAGAATTTTTGGGTTTGGTCAATCCGTTCGCGAGATATGGGACTATGAAGCGAAGAAATGGTTGAGAAGACAACAAATTTATCGCACTTCTGCTGCTCCAATCGCTTAACCAGAATGGCCTAGGGAAAAAGTACACATACCGTTGTAATCGGGCGAGTTTCTACTTTCAGACGCAACAAGAATTTTTGGGTTGGGTCAATCCGTTCGCGAGATATGGGACTTTGAAGCTAAGAAATGGTTGAGAAGAGAATAAATTTTTCGCAATTCTGCTGCTCCAAACGCTTAACCAGAATGGCCTAGGGAAAAAAAGCACATACCGTTGTAATCGGGCGAGATTCCACTTTCAGATGCAATAGGAATTTTTGGGTTAGGTCAATCCGTTCGCGAGATATGGGAGTTTGAAGCCAAGAAATGGTTGAGAAGGCAAGAAATTTTTCGAAATTCTGCTGCTCCAAACGCTTAACCAGAATGGCCTAGGGAAAAAATACACATACCGTTGTAATCGGGCGAGTTTCTACTTTCAGAAGCAATAGGAATTTTTGGGTTAGGTCAATCCGTTCGCGAGATATGGGAGTTTGAATCTAAGAAATGGTTGACAAGACAACAAATTTTTCGCACTTCTGCTGCTCCAATCGCTTAACCAGAATGGCCTAGGGAAAAAATGCACATACCGTTGTAATCGGGCGAGATTCCAATTTCAGATGCAATAGGAATTTTTGGGTTAGGTCAATCCGTTCGCGAGATATGGGAGTTTGAAGCCAAGAAATGGTTGAGAAGGCAAAAAATTTTTCGCAATTCTGCTGCTCCAAACGCTTAACCAGAATGGCCTAGGGAAAAAATACACATACCGTTGTAATCGGGCGAGGTTCCACTTTCAGATGCAATAGGAATTTTTGGGTTAGGTCAATCCGTTCGCGAGATATGGGACTTTGAAGCCAAGAAAGGGTTGAGAAGGCAAAAAATTTTTCGCAATTCTGCTGCTCCAAACGCTTAACCAGATTGGCCTAGGGGAAAAATACGCATACCGTTGTAATCGGACGAGTTTCTACTTTCAGACGCAACAAGAATTTTTGGGTTTGGTCAATCCGTTCGCGAGATATGGGACTATGAAGCGAAGAAATGGTTGAGAAGACAACAAATTTATCGCACTTCTGCTGCTCCAATCGCTTAACCAGAATGACCTAGGGAAAAAGTACACATACCGTTGTAATCGGGCGAGTTTCTACTTTCAGACGCAACAAGAATTTTTGGGTTGGGTCATTCCGTTCGCGAGATATGGGACTTCGAAGCTAAGGAATGGTTGAGAAGGCAAAAAATTTTCCGCAATTCTGCTGCTCCAAACGCTTAACCAGATTGGCCTAGGGAAAAAATACGCATACCGTTGTAATCGGGCGAGTTTCTACTTTCAGATGCAATAGGAATTTTTGGGTTAGGTCAATCCGTTCGCGAGATATGGGAGTTTGAAGCTAAGCAATGGTTGACAAGACAACAAATTTTTCGCAATTCTGCTGCTCCAAACGCTTAACCAGAATGGCCTACGGAAAAAATGCACATACCGTTGTAATCGGGCGAGTTTCTACTTTCAGATGCAATAGCAATTTTTGGGTTAGGTCAATCCGTCCGCAAGATAAGGGAGTTTGAAACCATGAAATGGTTGACAAGACAACAAATTTTTCGCACTTCTGCTGCTCCAATCGCTTAACCAGAATGGCCTAGGGAAAAAGTACACATACCGTTGTAATCCGGCGAGTTTCTACTTTCACACGCAACAAGAATTTTTGGGTTGGGTCAATCCGTTCGCGAGATATGGGACTTTGAAGCTAAGAAATGGTTGAGAAGAGAATAAATTTTTCGCAATTCTGCTGCTCCAAACGCTTAACCAGAATGGCCTAGGGAAAAAAAGCACATACCGTTGTAATCGGGCGAGATTCCACTTTCAGATGCAATAGGAATTTTTGGGTTAGGTCAATCCGTTCGCGAGATATGGGAGTTTGAAGCCAAGAAATGGTTGAGAAGGCAAGAAATTTTTCGAAATTCTGCTGCTCCAAACGCTTAACCAGAATGGCCTAGGGAAAAAATACACATACCGTTGTAATCGGGCGAGTTTCTACTTTCAGAAGCAATAGGAATTTTTGGGTTAGGTCAATCCGTTCGCGAGATATGGGAGTTTGAATCTAAGAAATGGTTGACAAGACAACAAATTTTTCGCACTTCTGCTGCTCCAATCGCTTAACCAGAATGGCCTAGGGAAAAAATGCACATACCGTTGTAATCGGGCGAGATTCCAATTTCAGATGCAATAGGAATTTTTGGGTTAGGTCAATCCGTTCGCGAGATATGGGAGTTTGAAGCCAAGAAATGGTTGAGAAGGCAAAAAATTTTTCGCAATTCTGCTGCTCCAAACGCTTAACCAGAATGGCCTAGGGAAAAAATACACATACCGTTGTAATCGGGCGAGGTTCCACTTTCAGATGCAATAGGAATTTTTGGGTTAGGTCAATCCGTTCGCGAGATATGGGACTTTGAAGCCAAGAAAGGGTTGAGAAGGCAAAAAATTTTTCGCAATTCTGCTGCTCCAAACGCTTAACCAGATTGGCCTAGGGGAAAAATACGCATACCGTTGTAATCGGACGAGTTTCTACTTTCAGACGCAACAAGAATTTTTGGGTTTGGTCAATCCGTTCGCGAGATATGGGACTATGAAGCGAAGAAATGGTTGAGAAGACAACAAATTTATCGCACTTCTGCTGCTCCAATCGCTTAACCAGAATGACCTAGGGAAAAAGTACACATACCGTTGTAATCGGGCGAGTTTCTACTTTCAGACGCAACAAGAATTTTTGGGTTGGGTCATTCCGTTCGCGAGATATGGGACTTCGAAGCTAAGGAATGGTTGAGAAGGCAAAAAATTTTCCGCAATTCTGCTGCTCCAAACGCTTAACCAGATTGGCCTAGGGAAAAAATACGCATACCGTTGTAATCGGGCGAGTTTCTACTTTCAGATGCAATAGGAATTTTTGGGTTAGGTCAATCCGTTCGCGAGATATGGGAGTTTGAAGCTAAGCAATGGTTGACAAGACAACAAATTTTTCGCAATTCTGCTGCTCCAAACGCTTAACCAGAATGGCCTACGGAAAAAATGCACATACCGTTGTAATCGGGCGAGTTTCTACTTTCAGATGCAACAGCAATTTTTGGGTTAGGTCAATCCGTCCGCAAGATAAGGGAGTTTGAAACCATGAAATGGTTGACAAGACAACAAATTTTTCGCACTTCTGCTGCTCCAATCGCTTAACCAGAATGGCCTAGGGAAAAAGTACACATACCGTTGTAATCCGGCGAGTTTCTACTTTCACACGCAACAAGAATTTTTGGGTTGGGTCAATCCGTTCGCGAGATATGGGACTTTGAAGCTAAGAAATGGTTGAGAAGAGAATAAATTTTTCGCAATTCTGCTGCTCCAAACGCTTAACCAGAATGGCCTAGGGAAAAAAAGCACATACCGTTGTAATCGGGCGAGATTCCACTTTCAGATGCAATAGGAATTTTTGGGTTAGGTCAATCCGTTCGCGAGATATGGGAGTTTGAAGCCAAGAAATGGTTGACAAGACATCAAATTTTTCGCAATTCTGCTGCTCCAAACGCTTAACCTGAATGGCCTACGGAAAAAATGCACATACCGTTGTAATCGGGCGAGTTTCCACTTTCAGATGCAATAGCAATTTTTGGGTTAGGTCAATCCGTCCGCAAGATAAGGGAGTTTGAAACCATGAAATGGTTGACAAGACAACAAATTTTTCGCACTTCTGCTGCTCCAATCGCTTAACCAGAATGGCCTAGGGAAAAAGTACACATACCGTTGTAATCGGGCGAGTTTCTACTTTCAGACGCAACAAGAATTTTTGGGTTGGGTCAATCCGTTCGCGAGATATGGGACTTTGAAGCTAAGAAATGGTTGAGAAGAGAATAAATTTTTCGCAATTCTGCTGCTCCAAACGCTTAACCAGAATGGCCTAGGGAAAAAAAGCACATACCGTTGTAATCGGGCGAGATTCCACTTTCAGATGCAATAGGAATTTTTGGGTTAGGTCAATCCGTTCGCGAGATATGGGAGTTTGAAGCCAAGAAATGGTTGAGAAGGCAAGAAATTTTTCGAAATTCTGCTGCTCCAAACGCTTAACCAGAATGGCCTAGGGAAAAAATACATATACCGTTGTAATCGGGCGAGTTTCTACTTTCAGAAGCAATAGGAATTTTTGGGTTAGGTCAATCCGTTCGCGAGATATGGGAGTTTGAATCTAAGAAATGGTTGACAAAACAACAAATTTTTCGCACTTCTGCTGCTCCAATCGCTTAACCAGAATGGCCTAGGAAAAAATACACATACCGTTGTAATCGGGCGAGTTTCTACTTTCAGACGCAGCAGGAATTTTTGGGTTTGGTCAGTCCGTTCGCGAGATATGGGACTATGAAGCGAAGAAATGGTTGAGAAGACAACAAATTTTTCGCACTTCTGCTGCTCCAATCGCTTAACCAGAATGGCCTAGGGAAAAAGTACACATACCGTTGTAATCCGGCGAGTTTCTACTTTCACACGCAACAAGAATTTTTGGGTTGGGTCAATCCGTTCGCGAGATATGGGACTTTGAAGCTAAGAAATGGTTGAGAAGAGAATAAATTTTTCGCAATTCTGCTGCTCCAAACGCTTAACCAGAATGGCCTAGGGAAAAAAAGCACATACCGTTGTAATCGGGCGAGATTCCACTTTCAGATGCAATAGGAATTTTTGGGTTAGGTCAATCCGTTCGCGAGATATGGGAGTTTGAAGCCAAGAAATGGTTGACAAGACATCAAATTTTTCGCAATTCTGCTGCTCCAAACGCTTAACCTGAATGGCCTACGGAAAAAATGCACATACCGTTGTAATCGGGCGAGTTTCCACTTTCAGATGCAATAGCAATTTTTGGGTTAGGTCAATCCGTCCGCAAGATAAGGGAGTTTGAAACCATGAAATGGTTGACAAGACAACAAATTTTTCGCACTTCTGCTGCTCCAATCGCTTAACCAGAATGGCCTAGGGAAAAAGTACACATACCGTTGTAATCGGGCGAGTTTCTACTTTCAGACGCAACAAGAATTTTTGGGTTGGGTCAATCCGTTCGCGAGATATGGGACTTTGAAGCTAAGAAATGGTTGAGAAGAGAATAAATTTTTCGCAATTCTGCTGCTCCAAACGCTTAACCAGAATGGCCTAGGGAAAAAAAGCACATACCGTTGTAATCGGGCGAGATTCCACTTTCAGATGCAATAGGAATTTTTGGGTTAGGTCAATCCGTTCGCGAGATATGGGAGTTTGAAGCCAAGAAATGGTTGAGAAGGCAAGAAATTTTTCGAAATTCTGCTGCTCCAAACGCTTAACCAGAATGGCCTAGGGAAAAAATACATATACCGTTGTAATCGGGCGAGTTTCTACTTTCAGAAGCAATAGGAATTTTTGGGTTAGGTCAATCCGTTCGCGAGATATGGGAGTTTGAATCTAAGAAATGGTTGACAAAACAACAAATTTTTCGCACTTCTGCTGCTCCAATCGCTTAACCAGAATGGCCTAGGAAAAAATACACATACCGTTGTAATCGGGCGAGTTTCTACTTTCAGACGCAGCAGGAATTTTTGGGTTTGGTCAGTCCGTTCGCGAGATATGGGACTATGAAGCGAAGAAATGGTTGAGAAGACAACAAATTTTTCGCACTTCTGCTGCTCCAATCGCTTAACCAGAATGACCTAGGGAAAAAGTACACATACCGTTGTAATCGGGCGAGTTTCTACTTTCAGACGCAACAAGAATTTTTGGGTTGGGTCAATCCGTTCGCGAGATATGGGACTTCGAAGCTAAGGAATGGTTCAGAAGGCAAAAAATTTTTCGCAATTCTGCTGCTCCAAACGCTTAACCAGATTGGCCTAGGGAAAAAATACGCATACCGTTGTAATCGGGCGAGTTTCTACTTTCAGATGCAATAGGAATTTTTGGGTTAGGTCAATCCGTTCGCGAGATATGGGAGTTTGAAGCCAAGAAATGGTTGAGAAGAGAACAAATTTTTCGCAATTCTGCTGCTCCAAACGCTTAACCAGAATGGTCTAGGGAAAAAATGTACATACCGTTGTAATCGGGCGAGATTCCACTTTCAGATGCAATAGGAATTTTTGGGTATGGTCAATCCGTTCATGAGATATGGGACTATGAAGCGAAGAAATGGTTGAGAAGACAACATATTTTTCGCACTTCTGCTGCTCCAATCGCTTAACCAGAATGACCTAGGGAAAAAGTACACCTACCGTTGTAATCGGACGAGTTTCTACTTTCAGACGCAACAAGAATTTTTGGGTTGGGTCAATCCGTTCGCGAGATATGCGACTTTGAAGCTAAGGAATGGTTGAGAAGGCAAAAAATTTTTCGCAATTCTGCTGCTCCAAACGCTTAACCAGAATGGCCTAGGGAAAAAATACACATACCGTTATAATCGGGAGAGTTTCTACTTTCAGAAGCAATAGGAATTTTTGGATTAGGTCCATCCGTTCGCGAGATATGGGAGTTTGAATCTAAGAAATGGTTGACAAAACAACAAATTTTTCGCACTTCTGCTGCTCCAATCGCTTAACCAGAATGGCCTAGGAAAAAATACACATACCGTTTTAATCGGGCGAGTTTCTACTTTCAGACGCAGCAGGAATTTTTGGGTTTGGTCAATCCGTTCGCGAGATATGGGACTTTGAAGCTAAGGAATGGTTGAGAAGGCAAAAAATTTTTCGCAATTCTGCTGCTCCAAACGCTTAACCAGATTGGCCTATGGGAAAAATACGCATACCGTTGTAATCGGGCGAGTTTCTACTTTCAGATGCAATAGGAATTTTTGGGTTAGGTCAATCCGTTCGCGAGATATGGGAGTTTGAAGCCAAGAAATGGTTGAGAAGAGAACAAATTTTTCGCAATTCTGCAGCTCCAAACGCTTAACCACAATGGCCTAGGGAAAAAATGCACATACCGTTGTAATCGGGCGAGTTTCTACTTTCAGACGCAGCAGGAATTTTTGGGTTTGGTCAATCCGTTCGCGAGATATGGGACTATGAAGCGAAGAAATGCTTGAGAAGACAACAAATTTTTCGCACTTCTGCTGCTCCAATCGCTTAATCAGAATGACCTAGGGAAAAAGTACACATACCGTTGTAATCGGGCGAGTTTCTACTTTGAGATGCAATAGGAATTTTTGGGTTAGGTCAATCCGTTCGCGAGATATGGGAGTTTGAAGCCAAGAAATGGTTGAGAAGAGAACAAATTTTTCGCAATTCTGCTGCTCCAAACGCTTAACCAGAATGGCCTAGGGAAAAAATGCACATACCTTTGTAATCAGGCGTGTTTCTACTTTCAGATGCAATAGGAATTTTTGGGTTAGGTCAATCCGTTCGCGAGATATGGGAGTTTGAATCTAAGAAATGGTTGACAAGACAACAAATTTTTCGCACTTCTGCTGCTCCAGTCGCTTAACCAGAATGGCCTAGGAAAAAATACAAATACCGTTTTAATCGGGCGAGTTTCTACTTTCAGACGCAGCAGGAATTTTTGGGTTTGGTCAATCCGTTCGCGAGATATGGGACTTTGAAGCTAAGGAATGGTTGAGAAGGCAAAAAATTTTTCGCAATTCTGCTGCTCCAAACGCTTAACCAGATTGGCCTAGGGGAAAAATACGCATACCGTTGTAATCGGGCGAGTTTCTACTTTCAGATGCAGTAGGAATTTTTGGGTTAGGTCAATCCGTTCGCGAGATATGGGAGTTTGAAGCCAAGAAATGGTTGAGAAGAGAACAAATTTTTCGCAATTCTGCTGCTCCAAACGCTTAACCAGAATGGTCTAGGGAAAAAATGCACATACCGTTGTAATCGGGCGAGATTCCACTTTCAGATGCAATAGGAATTTTTGGGTTTGGTTAATCCGTTCGCGAGATATGGGACTATGAAGCGAAGAAATGGTTGAGAAGACAACATATTTTTCGCACTTCTGCTGCTCCAATCGCTTAACCAGAATGACCTAGGGAAAAAGTACACCTACCGTTGTAATCGGACGAGTTTCTACTTTCAGACGCAACAAGAATTTTTGGGTTGGGTCAATCCGTTCGCGAGATATGCGACTTTGAAGCTAAGGAATGGTTGAGAAGGCAAAAAATTTTTCGCAATTCTGCTGCTCCAAACGCTTAACCAGAATGGCCTAGGGAAAAAATACACATACCGTTGTAATCGGGAGAGTTTCTACTTTCAGAAGCAATAGGAATTTTTGGATTAGGTCCATCCGTTCGCGAGATATGGGAGTTTGAAGCTAAGAAATAGTTGACAAGACAACAAATTTTTCGCACTTCTGCTGCTCCAAACGCTTAACCAGAATGGTCTAGGTAAAAAATGCACATACCGTTGTAATCGGGCGAGATTCCACTTTCAGATGCAATAGGAATTTTTGGGTTTGGTTAATCCGTTCGCGAGATATGGGACTATGAAGCGAAGAAATGGTTGAGAAGACAACATATTTTTCGCACTTCTGCTGCTCCAATCGCTTAACCAGAATGACCTAGGGAAAAAGTACACCTACCGTTGTAATCGGACGAGTTTCTACTTTCAGACGCAACAAGAATTTTTGGGTTGGGTCAATCCGTTCGCGAGATATGCGACTTTGAAGCTAAGGAATGGTTGAGAAGGCAAAAAATTTTTCGCAATTCTGCTGCTCCAAACGCTTAACCAGAATGGCCTAGGGAAAAAATACACATACCGTTGTAATCGGGAGAGTTTCTACTTTCAGAAGCAATAGGAATTTTTGGATTAGGTCCATCCGTTCGCGAGATATGGGAGTTTGAAGCTAAGAAATAGTTGACAAGACAACAAATTTTTCGCACTTCTGCTGCTCCAAACGCTTAACCAGAATGGTCTAGGTAAAAAATGCACATACCGTTGTAATCGGGCGAGTTTCTACTTTCAGATGCAATAGGAATTTTTGGGTTAGGTCAATCCGTTCGCGAGATATGGGAGTTTGAAGCTAAGGAATGGTTGAGAAGAGAATAATTTTTTCGCAATTCTGCTGCTCCAAACGCTTAACCAGAATGGCCTAGGGAAAAAATGCACATACCGTTGTAATCGGGCGAGATTCCACTTTCAGATGCAATAGGAATTTTTGGGTTAGGTCAATCCGTTCGCGAGATATGGGACTTTGAAGCCAAGAAATGGTTGAGAAGGCAAAAAATTTTTCGCAATTCTGCTGCTCCAAACGCTTAACCAGATTGGCCTAGGGGAAAAATACGCATACCGTTGTAATCGGGCGAGTTTCTACTTTCAGATGCAATAGGAATTTTTGGGTTAGGTCAATCCGTTCGCGAGATATGGGAGTTTGAAGCCAAGAAATGGTTGAGAAGACAACAAATTTTTCGCACTTCTGCTGCTCCAATCGCTTAACCAGAATGGCCTAGGGAAAAAGTACACCTACCGTTGTAATCGGACGAGTTTCTACTTTCAGACGCAACAAGAATTTTTGGGTTGGGTCGATCCGTTCGCGAGATATGCGACTTTGAAGCTAAGGAATGGTTGAGAAGGCAAAAAATTTTTCGCAATTCTGCTGCTCCAAACGCTTAACCAGAATGGCCTAGGGAAAAAATACACATACCGTTGTAATCGAGCGAGTTTCTACTTTCAGACGCAGCAGGAATTTTTGGGTTTGGTCAATCCGTTCGCGAGATATGGGACTATGAAGCGAAGAAATGGTTGAGAAGACAACAAATTTTTCGCACTTCTGCTGCTCCAAACGCTTAACCAGAATGGCCTACGGAAAAAATGCACATACCGTTGTAATCGGGCGAGTTTCTACTTTCAGATGCAATAGCAATTTTTGGGTTAGGTCAATCCGTCCGCAAGATAAGGGAGTTTGAAACCATGAAATGGTTGACAAGACAACAAATTTTTCGCACTTCTGCTGCTCCAATCGCTTAACCAGAATGGCCTAGGGAAAAAGTACACATACCGTTGTAATCGGGCGAGTTTCTACTTTCAGACGCAACAAGAATTTTTGGGTTGGGTCAATCCGTTCGCGAGATATGGGACTTTGAAGCTAAGAAATGGTTGAGAAGAGAATAAATTTTTCGCACTTCTGCTGCTCCAAACGCTAAACCAGAATGGCCTACGGAAAAAATGCACATACCGTTGTAATCGGGCGAGTTTCTACTTTCAGATGCAATAGCAATTTTTGGGTTAGGTCAATCCGTCCGCAAGATAAGGGAGTTTGAAACCATGAAATGGTTGACAAGACAACAAATTTTTCGCACTTCTGCTGCTCCAATCGCTTAACCAGAATGGCCTAGGGAAAAAGTACACATACCGTTGTAATCGGGCGAGTTTCTACTTTCAGACGCAACAAGAATTTTTGGGTTGGGTCAATCCGTTCGCGAGATATGGGACTTTGAAGCTAAGAAATGGTTGAGAAGAGAATAAATTTTTCGCAATTCTGCTGCTCCAAACGCTTAACCAGAATGGCCTAGGGAAAAAATGCACATACCGTTGTAATCGGGCGAGATTCCACTTTCAGATGCAATAGGAATTTTTGGGTTAGGTCAATCCGTTCGCGAGATATGGGAGTTTGAAGCTAAGGAATGGTTGAGAAGAGAATAATTTTTTCGCAATTCTGCTGCTCCAAACGCTTAACCAGAATGGCCTAGGGAAAAAATGCACATACCGTTGTAATCGGGCGAGATTCCACTTTCAGATGCAATAGGAATTTTTGGGTTAGGTCAATCCGTTCGCGAGATATGGGACTTTGAAGCCAAGAAATGGTTGAGAAGGCAAAAAATTTTTCGCAATTCTGCTGCTCCAAACGCTTAACCAGATTGGCCTAGGGGAAAAATACGCATACCGTTGTAATCGGGCGAGTTTCTACTTTCAGATGCAATAGGAATTTTTGGGTTAGGTCAATCCGTTCGCGAGATATGGGAGTTTGAAGCCAAGAAATGGTTGAGAAGACAACAAATTTTTCGCAATTCTGCTGCTCCAAACGCTTAACCAGAATGGTCTAGGGAAAAAATGCACATACCGTTGTAATCGGGCGAGATTCCACTTTCAGATGCAATAGGAATTTTTGGGTTTGGTCAATCCGTTCGCGAGATATGGGACTATGAAGCGAAAAAATGGTTGAGAAGACAACAAATTTTTCGCACTTCTGCTGCTCCAATCGCTTAACCAGAATGGCCTAGGGAAAAAGTACACCTACCGTTGTAATCGGACGAGTTTCTACTTTCAGACGCAACAAGAATTTTTGGGTTGGGTCGATCCGTTCGCGAGATATGCGACTTTGAAGCTAAGGAATGGTTGAGAAGGCAAAAAATTTTTCGCAATTCTGCTGCTCCAAACGCTTAACCAGAATGGCCTAGGGAAAAAATACACATACCGTTGTAATCGAGCGAGTTTCTACTTTCAGACGCAGCAGGAATTTTTGGGTTTGGTCAATCCGTTCGCGAGATATGGGACTATGAAGCGAAGAAATGGTTGAGAAGACAACAAATTTTTCGCACTTCTGCTGCTCCAAACGCTTAACCAGAATGGCCTACGGAAAAAATGCACATACCGTTGTAATCGGGCGAGTTTCTACTTTCAGATGCAATAGCAATTTTTGGGTTAGGTCAATCCGTCCGCAAGATAAGGGAGTTTGAAACCATGAAATGGTTGACAAGACAACAAATTTTTCGCACTTCTGCTGCTCCAATCGCTTAACCAGAATGGCCTAGGGAAAAAGTACACATACCGTTGTAATCGGGCGAGTTTCTACTTTCAGACGCAACAAGAATTTTTGGGTTGGGTCAATCCGTTCGCGAGATATGGGACTTTGAAGCTAAGAAATGGTTGAGAAGAGAATAAATTTTTCGCACTTCTGCTGCTCCAAACGCTAAACCAGAATGGCCTACGGAAAAAATGCACATACCGTTGTAATCGGGCGAGTTTCTACTTTCAGATGCAATAGCAATTTTTGGGTTAGGTCAATCCGTCCGCAAGATAAGGGAGTTTGAAACCATGAAATGGTTGACAAGACAACAAATTTTTCGCACTTCTGCTGCTCCAATCGCTTAACCAGAATGGCCTAGGGAAAAAGTACACATACCGTTGTAATCGGGCGAGTTTCTACTTTCAGACGCAACAAGAATTTTTGGGTTGGGTCAATCCGTTCGCGAGATATGGGACTTTGAAGCTAAGAAATGGTTGAGAAGAGAATAAATTTTTCGCAATTCTGCTGCTCCAAACGCTTAACCAGAATGGCCTAGGGAAAAAATGCACATACCGTTGTAATCGGGCGAGATTCCACTTTCAGATGCAATAGGAATTTTTGGGTTAGGTCAATCCGTTCGCGAGATATGGGAGTTTGAAGCCAAGAAATGGTTGAGAAGGCAAGAAATTTTTCGCAATTCTGCTGCTCCAAACGCTTAACCAGAATGGCCTAGGGAAAATATACACATACCGTTTTAATCGGACGAGTTTCTACTTTCAGAAGCAATAGGAATTTTTGGGTTAGGTCAATCCGTTCGCGAGATATGGGAGTTTGAATCTAAGAAATGGTTGACAAAACAACAAATTTTTCGCACTTCTGCTGCTCCAATCGCTTAACCAGAATGGCCTAGGAAAAAATACACATACCGTTTTAATCGGGCGAGTTTCTACTTTCAGACGCAGCAGGAATTTTTGGGTTTGGTCAATCCGTTCGCGAGATATGGGACTTTGAAGCTAAGGAATGGTTGAGAAGGCAAAAAATTTTTCGCAATTCTGCTGCTCCAAACGCTTAACCAGATTGGCCTATGGGAAAAATACGCATACCGTTGTAATCGGGCGAGTTTCTACTTTCAGATGCAATTGGAATTTTTGGGTTAGGTCAATCCGTTCGCGAGATATGGGAGTTTGAAGCCAAGAAATGGTTGAGAAGAGAACAAATTTTTCGCAATTCTGCTGCTCCAACCGCTTAACCAGAATGGCCTAGGGAAAAAATGCACATACCGTTGTAATCGGGCGAGTTTCTACTTTCAGACGCAGCAGGAATTTTTGGGTTTGGTCAATCCGTTCGCGAGATATGGGACTATGAAGCGAAGAAATGGTTGAGAAGACAACAAATTTTTCGCACTTCTGCTGCTCCAATCGCTTAACCAGAATGACCTAGGGAAAAAGTACACATACCGTTGTAATCGGGCGAGTTTCTACTTTCAGACGCAACAAGAATTTTTGGGTTGGGTCAATCCGTTCGCGAGATATGGGACTTTGAAGCTAAGAAATGGTTGAGAAGAGAATAAATTTTTCGCAATTCTGCTGCTCCAAACGCTTAACCAGAATGGCCTAGGGAAAAAATGCACATACCGTTGTAATCGGGCGAGATTCCACTTTCAGATGCAATAGGAATTTTTGGGTTAGGTCAATCCGTTCGCGAGGTATGGGAGTTTGAAGCCAAGAAATGGTTGAGAAGGCAAGAAATTTTTCGCAATTCTGCTGCTCCAAACGCTTAACCAGAATGGCCTAGGGAAAAAATACACATACCGTTTTAATCGCGCGAGTTTCTACTTTCAGAAAAAATAGGAATTTTTGGGTTAGTTCAATCCGTTCGCGAGATATGGGTGTTTGAATCTAAGAAATGGTTGACAAAACAACAAATTTTTCGCACTTCTGCTGCTCCAATCGCTTAACCAGAATGGCCTAGGAAAAAATACACATACCGTTTTAATCGGGCGAGTTTCTACTTTCAGACGCAGCAGGAATTTTTGGGTTTGGTCAATCCGTTCGCGAGATATGGGACTTTGAAGCTAAGGAATGGTTGAGAAGGCAAAAAATTTTTCGCAATTCTGCTGCTCCAAACGCTTAACCAGATTGGCCTATGGGAAAAATACGCATACCGTTGTAATCGGGCGAGTTTCTACTTTCAGATGCAATAGGAATTTTTGGGTTAGGTCAATCCGTTCACGAGATATGGGAGTTTGAAGCCAAGAAATGGTTGAGAAGAGAACAAATTTTTCGCAATTCTGCTGCTCCAAACGCTTAACCAGAATGGCCTAGGGAAAAAATGCACATACCGTTGTAATCGGGCGAGTTTCTACTTTCAGACGCAGCAGGAATTTTTGGGTTTGGTCAATCCGTTCGCGAGATATGGGACTATGAAGCGAAGAAATGGTTGAGAAGACAACAAATTTTTCGCACTTCTGCTGCTCCAATCGCTTAACCAGAATGACCTAGGGAAAAAGTACACATACCGTTGTAATCGGTCGAGTTTCTACTTTCAGACGCAACAAGAATTTTTGGGTTGGGTCAATCCGTTCGCGAGATATGGGACTTCGAAGCTAAGGAATGGTTCAGAAGGCAAAAAATTTTTCGCAATTCTGCTGCTCCAAACGCTTAACCAGATTGGCCTATGGGAAAAATACGCATACCGTTGTAATCGGGCGAGTTTCTACTTTCAGATGCAATTGGAATTTTTGGGTTAGGTCAATCCGTTCGCGAGATATGGGAGTTTGAATCTAAGAAATGGTTGACAAAACAACAAATTTTTCGCACTTCTGCTGCTCCAATCGCTTAACCAGAATGGCCTAGGAAAAAATACACATACCGTTTTAATCGGGCGAGTTTCTACTTTCAGACGCAGCAGGAATTTTTGGGTTTGGTCAATCCGTTCGCGAGATATGGGACTTTGAAGCTAAGGAATGGTTGAGAAGGCAAAAAATTTTTCGCAATTCTGCTGCTCCAAACGCTTAACCAGATTGGCCTATGGGAAAAATACGCATACCGTTGTAATCGGGCGAGTTTCTACTTTCAGATGCAATTGGAATTTTTGGGTTAGGTCAATCCGTTCGCGACATATGGGAGTTTGAAGCCAAGAAATGGTTGAGAAGAGAACAAATTTTTCGCAATTCTGCTGCTCCAAACCCTTAACCAGAATGGCCTAGGGAAAAAATGCACATACCGTTGTAATCGGGCGAGTTTCTACTTTCAGACGCAGCAGGAATTTTTGGGTTTGGTCAATCCGTTCGCGAGATATGGGACTATGAAGCGAAGAAATGGTTGAGAAGACAACAAATTTTTCGCACTTCTGCTGCTCCAATCGCTTGACCAGAATGACCTAGGGAAAAAGTACACATACCGTTGTAATCGGGCGAGTTTCTACTTTCAGACGCAACAAGAATTTTTGGGTTGGGTCAATCCGTTCGCGAGATATGGGACTTTGATGCTAAGAAATGGTTGAGAAGAGAATAAATTTTTCGCAATTCTGCTGCTCCAAACGCTTAACCAGAATGGCCTAGGGAAAAAATGCACATACCGTTGTAATCGGGCGAGATTCCACTTTCAGATGCAATAGGAATTGTTGGGTTAGGTCAATCCGTTCGCGAGGTATGGGAGTTTGAAGCCAAGAAATGGTTGAGAAGGCAAGAAATTTTTCGCAATTCTGCTGCTCCAAACGCTTAACCAGAATGGCCTAGGGAAAAAATACACATACCGTTTTAATCGGGCGAGTTTCTACTTTCAGAAAAAATAGGAATTTTTGGGTTAGGTCAATCCGTTCGCGAGATATGGGAGTTTGAATCTAAGAAATGGTTGACAAAACAACAAATTTTTCGCACTTCTGCTGCTCCAATCGCTTAACCAGAATGGCCTAGGAAA
Organism: Ptiloglossa arizonensis; assembly: GCF_051014685.1. Lineage (NCBI taxonomy): Eukaryota > Metazoa > Arthropoda > Insecta > Hymenoptera > Colletidae > Ptiloglossa > Ptiloglossa arizonensis. Next base: position 690,007 of record NW_027478507.1, read on the forward strand.
AAATACACATACCGTTTTAATCGGGCGAGCTTCTACTTTCAGACGCAGCAGGAATTTTTGGGTTTGGTCAATCCGTTCGCGAGATATGGGACTTTGAAGCTAAGGAATGGTTGAGAAGGCAAAAAATTTTTCGCAATTCTGCTGCTCCAAACGCTTAACCAGATTGGCCTATGGGAAAAATACGCATACCGTTGTAATCGGGCGAGTTTCTACTTTCAGATGCAATAGGAATTTTTGGGTTAGGTCAATCCGTTCGCGAGATATGGGAGTTTGAAGCCAAGAAATGGTTGAGAAGAGAACAAATTTTTCGCAATTCTGCTGCTCCAAACGCTTAACCAGAATGGCCTAGGGAAAAAATGCACATACCGTTGTAATCGGGCGAGTTTCTACTTTCAGACGCAGCAGGAATTTTTGGGTTTGGTCAATCCGTTCGCGAGATATGGGAGTTTGAAGCCAAGAAATGGTTGAGAAGAGAACAAATTTTTCGCAATTCTGCTGCTCCAATCGCTTAACCAGAATGACCTAGGGAAAAAGTACACATACCGTTGTAATCGGGCGAGTTTCTACTTTCAGACGCAACAAGAATTTTTGGGTTGGGTCAATCCGTTCGCGAGATATGGGACTTCGAAGCTAAGGAATGGTTCAGAAGGCAAAAAATTTTTCGCAATTCTGCTGCTCCAAACGCTTAACCAGATTGGCGTAGGGAAAAAATACGCATACCGTTGTAATCGGGCGAGTTTCTACTTTCAGATGCAATAGGAATTTTTGGGTTAGGTCAATCCGTTCGCGAGATATGGAAGTTTGAATCTAAGAAATGGTTGACAAGACAACAAATTTTTCGCACTTCTGCTGCTCCAATCGCTTAACCAGAATGACCTAGGGAAAAAGTACACATACCGTTGTAATCGGGCGAGTTTCTACTTTCAGATGCAATAGGAATTTTTGGGTTAGGTCAATCCGTTCGCGAGATATGGGAGTTTGAATCTAAGAAATGGTTGACAAGACAACAAATTTTTCGCACTTCTGCTGCTCCAATCGCTTAACCAGAATGGCCTAGGAAAAAATACACATACCGTTTTAATCGGGCGAGTTTCTACTTTCAGACGCAGCAGGAATTTTTGGGTTTGGTCAATCCGTTCGCGAGATATGGGACTTTGAAACTAAGGAATGGTTGAGAAGGCAAAAAATTTTTCGCAATTCTGCTGCTCCAAACGCTTAACCAGATTGGCCTAGGGGAAAAATACGCATACCGTTGTAATCGGGCGAGTTTCTACTTTCAGATGCAATAGGAATTTTTGGGTTAGGTCAATCCGTTCGCGAGATATGGGAGTTTGAATCTAAGAAATGGTTGACAAGACAACAAATTTTTCGCACTTCTGCTGCTCCAATCGCTTAACCAGAATGACCTAGGGAAAAAGTACACATACCGTTGTAATCGGGCGAGTTTCTACTTTCAGATGCAATAGGAATTTTTGGGTTAGGTCAATCCGTTCGCGAGATATGGGAGTTTGAATCTAAGAAATGGTTGACAAGACAACAAATTTTTCGCACTTCTGCTGCTCCAATCGCTTAACCAGAATGGCCTAGGAAAAAATACACATACCGTTTTAATCGGGCGAGTTTCTACTTTCAGACGCAGCAGGAATTTTTGGGTTTGGTCAATCCGTTCGCGAGATATGGGACTTTGAAACTAAGGAATGGTTGAGAAGGCAAAAAATTTTTCGCAATTCTGCTGCTCCAAACGCTTAACCAGATTGGCCTAGGGGAAAAATACGCATACCGTTGTAATCGGGCGAGTTTCTACTTTCAGACGCAACAAGAATTTTTGGGTTGGGTCAATCTGTTCGCGAGATATGGGACTTTGAAGCTAAGAAATGGTTGAGAAGAGAATAAATTTTTCGCAATTCTGCTGCTCCAAACGCTTAACCAGAATGGCCTAGGGAAAAAAAGCACATACCGTTGTAATCGGGCGAGATTCCACTTTCAGATGCAATAGGAATTTTTGGGTTAGGTCAATCCGTTCGCGAGATATGGGAGTTTGAAGCCAAGAAATGGTTGAGAAGGCAAGAAATTTTTCGAAATTCTGCTGCTCCAAACGCTTAACCAGAATGGCCTAGGGAAAAAATACACATACCGTTGTAATCGGGCGAGTTTCTACTTTCAGAAGCAATAGGAATTTTTGGGTTAGGTCAATCCGTTCGCGAGATATGGGAGTTTGAATCTAAGAAATGGTTGACAAGACAACAAATTTTTCGCACTTCTGCTGCTCCAATCGCTTAACCAGAATGGCCTAGGGAAAAAATGCACATACCGTTGTAATCGGGCGAGATTCCAATTTCAGATGCAATAGGAATTTTTGGGTTAGGTCAATCCGTTCGCGAGATATGGGAGTTTGAAGCCAAGAAATGGTTGAGAAGGCAAAAAATTTTTCGCAATTCTGCTGCTCCAAACGCTTAACCAGAATGGCCTAGGGAAAAAATACACATACCGTTGTAATCGGGCGAGGTTCCACTTTCAGATGCAATAGGAATTTTTGGGTTAGGTCAATCCGTTCGCGAGATATGGGACTTTGAAGCCAAGAAAGGGTTGAGAAGGCAAAAAATTTTTCGCAATTCTGCTGCTCCAAACGCTTAACCAGATTGGCCTAGGGGAAAAATACGCATACCGTTGTAATCGGACGAGTTTCTACTTTCAGACGCAACAAGAATTTTTGGGTTTGGTCAATCCGTTCGCGAGATATGGGACTATGAAGCGAAGAAATGGTTGAGAAGACAACAAATTTATCGCACTTCTGCTGCTCCAATCGCTTAACCAGAATGGCCTAGGGAAAAAGTACACATACCGTTGTAATCGGGCGAGTTTCTACTTTCAGACGCAACAAGAATTTTTGGGTTGGGTCAATCCGTTCGCGAGATATGGGACTTTGAAGCTAAGAAATGGTTGAGAAGAGAATAAATTTTTCGCAATTCTGCTGCTCCAAACGCTTAACCAGAATGGCCTAGGGAAAAAAAGCACATACCGTTGTAATCGGGCGAGATTCCACTTTCAGATGCAATAGGAATTTTTGGGTTAGGTCAATCCGTTCGCGAGATATGGGAGTTTGAAGCCAAGAAATGGTTGAGAAGGCAAGAAATTTTTCGAAATTCTGCTGCTCCAAACGCTTAACCAGAATGGCCTAGGGAAAAAATACACATACCGTTGTAATCGGGCGAGTTTCTACTTTCAGAAGCAATAGGAATTTTTGGGTTAGGTCAATCCGTTCGCGAGATATGGGAGTTTGAATCTAAGAAATGGTTGACAAGACAACAAACTTTTCGCACTTCTGCTGCTCCAATCGCTTAACCAGAATGGCCTAGGGAAAAAATGCACATACCGTTGTAATCGGGCGAGATTCCAATTTCAGATGCAATAGGAATTTTTGGGTTAGGTCAATCCGTTCGCGAGATATGGGAGTTTGAAGCCAAGAAATGGTTGAGAAGGCAAAAAATTTTTCGCAATTCTGCTGCTCCAAACGCTTAACCAGAATGGCCTAGGGAAAAAATACACATACCGTTGTAATCGGGCGAGGTTCCACTTTCAGATGCAATAGGAATTTTTGGGTTAGGTCAATCCGTTCGCGAGATATGGGACTTTGAAGCCAAGAAAGGGTTGAGAAGGCAAAAAATTTTTCGCAATTCTGCTGCTCCAAACGCTTAACCAGATTGGCCTAGGGGAAAAATACGCATACCGTTGTAATCGGACGAGTTTCTACTTTCAGACGCAACAAGAATTTTTGGGTTTGGTCAATCCGTTCGCGAGATATGGGACTATGAAGCGAAGAAATGGTTGAGAAGACAACAAATTTATCGCACTTCTGCTGCTCCAATCGCTTAACCAGAATGGCCTAGGGAAAAAATGCACATACCGTTGTAATCGGGCGAGATTCCAATTTCAGAAGCAATAGGAATTTTTGGGTTAGGTCAATCCGTTCGCGAGATATGGGAGTTTGAATCTAAGAAATGGTTGACAAGACAACAAATTTTTCGCACTTCTGCTGCTCCAATCGCTTAACCAGAATGGCCTAGGGAAAAAATGCACATACCGTTGTAATCGGGCGAGATTCCAATTTCAGATGCAATAGGAATTTTTGGGTTAGGTCAATCCGTTCGCGAGATATGGGAGTTTGAAGCCAAGAAATGGTTGAGAAGGCAAAAAATTTTTCGCAATTCTGCTGCTCCAAACGCTTAACCAGAATGGCCTAGGGAAAAAATACACATACCGTTGTAATCGGGCGAGGTTCCACTTTCAGATGCAATAGGAATTTTTGGGTTAGGTCAATCCGTTCGCGAGATATGGGACTTTGAAGCCAAGAAAGGGTTGAGAAGGCAAAAAATTTTTCGCAATTCTGCTGCTCCAAACGCTTAACCAGATTGGCCTAGGGGAAAAATACGCATACCGTTGTAATCGGACGAGTTTCTACTTTCAGACGCAACAAGAATTTTTGGGTTTGGTCAATCCGTTCGCGAGATATGGGACTATGAAGCGAAGAAATGGTTGAGAAGACAACAAATTTATCGCACTTCTGCTGCTCCAATCGCTTAACCAGAATGGCCTAGGGAAAAAGTACACATACCGTTGTAATCGGGCGAGTTTCTACTTTCAGACGCAACAAGAATTTTTGGGTTGGGTCAATCCGTTCGCGAGATATGGGACTTTGAAGCTAAGAAATGGTTGAGAAGAGAATAAATTTTTCGCAATTCTGCTGCTCCAAACGCTTAACCAGAATGGCCTAGGGAAAAAAAGCACATACCGTTGTAATCGGGCGAGATTCCACTTTCAGATGCAATAGGAATTTTTGGGTTAGGTCAATCCGTTCGCGAGATATGGGAGTTTGAAGCTAAGCAATGGTTGACAAGACAACAAATTTTTCGCAATTCTGCTGCTCCAAACGCTTAACCAGAATGGCCTACGGAAAAAATGCACATACCGTTGTAATCGGGCGAGTTTCTACTTTCAGATGCAACAGCAATTTTTGGGTTAGGTCAATCCGTCCGCAAGATAAGGGAGTTTGAAACCATGAAATGGTTGACAAGACAACAAATTTTTCGCACTTCTGCTGCTCCAATCGCTTAACCAGAATGGCCTAGGGAAAAAGTACACATACCGTTGTAATCCGGCGAGTTTCTACTTTCACACGCAACAAGAATTTTTGGGTTGGGTCAATCCGTTCGCGAGATATGGGACTTTGAAGCTAAGAAATGGTTGAGAAGAGAATAAATTTTTCGCAATTCTGCTGCTCCAAACGCTTAACCAGAATGGCCTAGGGAAAAAAAGCACATACCGTTGTAATCGGGCGAGATTCCACTTTCAGATGCAATAGGAATTTTTGGGTTAGGTCAATCCGTTCGCGAGATATGGGAGTTTGAAGCCAAGAAATGGTTGACAAGACATCAAATTTTTCGCAATTCTGCTGCTCCAAACGCTTAACCAGAATGGCCTACGGAAAAAATGCACATACCGTTGTAATCGGGCGAGTTTCTACTTTCAGATGCAATAGCAATTTTTGGGTTAGGTCAATCCGTCCGCAAGATAAGGGAGTTTGAAACCATGAAATGGTTGACAAGACAACAAATTTTTCGCACTTCTGCTGCTCCAATCGCTTAACCAGAATGGCCTAGGGAAAAAGTACACATACCGTTGTAATCGGGCGAGTTTCTACTTTCAGACGCAACAAGAATTTTTGGGTTGGGTCAATCCGTTCGCGAGATATGGGACTTTGAAGCTAAGAAATGGTTGAGAAGAGAATAAATTTTTCGCAATTCTGCTGCTCCAAACGCTTAACCAGAATGGCCTAGGGAAAAAAAGCACATACCGTTGTAATCGGGCGAGATTCCACTTTCAGATGCAATAGGAATTTTTGGGTTAGGTCAATCCGTTCGCGAGATATGGGAGTTTGAAGCCAAGAAATGGTTGAGAAGGCAAGAAATTTTTCGAAATTCTGCTGCTCCAAACGCTTAACCAGAATGGCCTAGGGAAAAAATACATATACCGTTGTAATCGGGCGAGTTTCTACTTTCAGAAGCAATAGGAATTTTTGGGTTAGGTCAATCCGTTCGCGAGATATGGGAGTTTGAATCTAAGAAATGGTTGACAAAACAACAAATTTTTCGCACTTCTGCTGCTCCAATCGCTTAACCAGAATGGCCTAGGAAAAAATACACATACCGTTGTAATCGGGCGAGTTTCTACTTTCAGACGCAGCAGGAATTTTTGGGTTTGGTCAGTCCGTTCGCGAGATATGGGACTATGAAGCGAAGAAATGGTTGAGAAGACAACAAATTTTTCGCACTTCTGCTGCTCCAATCGCTTAACCAGAATGACCTAGGGAAAAAGTACACATACCGTTGTAATCGGGCGAGTTTCTACTTTCAGACGCAACAAGAATTTTTGGGTTGGGTCAATCCGTTCGCGAGATATGGGACTTCGAAGCTAAGGAATGGTTCAGAAGGCAAAAAATTTTTCGCAATTCTGCTGCTCCAAACGCTTAACCAGATTGGCCTAGGGAAAAAATACGCATACCGTTGTAATCGGGCGAGTTTCTACTTTCAGATGCAATAGGAATTTTTGGGTTAGGTCAATCCGTTCGCGAGATATGGGAGTTTGAAGCCAAGAAATGGTTGAGAAGAGAACAAATTTTTCGCAATTCTGCTGCTCCAAACGCTTAACCAGAATGGTCTAGGGAAAAAATGTACATACCGTTGTAATCGGGCGAGATTCCACTTTCAGATGCAATAGGAATTTTTGGGTATGGTCAATCCGTTCGCGAGATATGGGACTATGAAGCGAAGAAATGGTTGAGAAGACAACATATTTTTCGCACTTCTGCTGCTCCAATCGCTTAACCAGAATGACCTAGGGAAAAAGTACACCTACCGTTGTAATCGGACGAGTTTCTACTTTCAGACGCAACAAGAATTTTTGGGTTGGGTCAATCCGTTCGCGAGATATGCGACTTTGAAGCTAAGGAATGGTTGAGAAGGCAAAAAATTTTTCGCAATTCTGCTGCTCCAAACGCTTAACCAGAATGGCCTAGGGAAAAAATACACATACCGTTATAATCGGGAGAGTTTCTACTTTCAGAAGCAATAGGAATTTTTGGATTAGGTCCATCCGTTCGCGAGATATGGGAGTTTGAATCTAAGAAATGGTTGACAAAACAACAAATTTTTCGCACTTCTGCTGCTCCAATCGCTTAACCAGAATGGCCTAGGAAAAAATACACATACCGTTTTAATCGGGCGAGTTTCTACTTTCAGACGCAGCAGGAATTTTTGGGTTTGGTCAATCCGTTCGCGAGATATGGGACTTTGAAGCTAAGGAATGGTTGAGAAGGCAAAAAATTTTTCGCAATTCTGCTGCTCCAAACGCTTAACCAGATTGGCCTATGGGAAAAATACGCATACCGTTGTAATCGGGCGAGTTTCTACTTTCAGATGCAATAGGAATTTTTGGGTTAGGTCAATCCGTTCGCGAGATATGGGAGTTTGAAGCCAAGAAATGGTTGAGAAGAGAACAAATTTTTCGCAATTCTGCAGCTCCAAACGCTTAACCACAATGGCCTAGGGAAAAAATGCACATACCGTTGTAATCGGGCGAGTTTCTACTTTCAGACGCAGCAGGAATTTTTGGGTTTGGTCAATCCGTTCGCGAGATATGGGACTATGAAGCGAAGAAATGCTTGAGAAGACAACAAATTTTTCGCACTTCTGCTGCTCCAATGGCTTAATCAGAATGACCTAGGGAAAAAGTACACATACCGTTGTAATCGGGCGAGTTTCTACTTTGAGATGCAATAGGAATTTTTGGGTTAGGTCAATCCGTTCGCGAGATATGGGAGTTTGAAGCCAAGAAATGGTTGAGAAGAGAACAAATTTTTCGCAATTCTGCTGCTCCAAACGCTTAACCAGAATGGCCTAGGGAAAAAATGCACATACCTTTGTAATCAGGCGTGTTTCTACTTTCAGATGCAATAGGAATTTTTGGGTTAGGTCAATCCGTTCGCGAGATATGGGAGTTTGAATCTAAGAAATGGTTGACAAGACAACAAATTTTTCGCACTTCTGCTGCTCCAGTCGCTTAACCAGAATGGCCTAGGAAAAAATACAAATACCGTTTTAATCGGGCGAGTTTCTACTTTCAGACGCAGCAGGAATTTTTGGGTTTGGTCAATCCGTTCGCGAGATATGGGACTTTGAAGCTAAGGAATGGTTGAGAAGGCAAAAAATTTTTCGCAATTCTGCTGCTCCAAACGCTTAACCAGATTGGCCTAGGGGAAAAATACGCATACCGTTGTAATCGGGCGAGTTTCTACTTTCAGATGCAGTAGGAATTTTTGGGTTAGGTCAATCCGTTCGCGAGATATGGGAGTTTGAAGCCAAGAAATGGTTGAGAAGAGAACAAATTTTTCGCAATTCTGCTGCTCCAAACGCTTAACCAGAATGGTCTAGGGAAAAAATGCACATACCGTTGTAATCGGGCGAGATTCCACTTTCAGATGCAATAGGAATTTTTGGGTTTGGTTAATCCGTTCGCGAGATATGGGACTATGAAGCGAAGAAATGGTTGAGAAGACAACATATTTTTCGCACTTCTGCTGCTCCAATCGCTTAACCAGAATGACCTAGGGAAAAAGTACACCTACCGTTGTAATCGGACGAGTTTCTACTTTCAGACGCAACAAGAATTTTTGGGTTGGGTCAATCCGTTCGCGAGATATGCGACTTTGAAGCTAAGGAATGGTTGAGAAGGCAAAAAATTTTTCGCAATTCTGCTGCTCCAAACGCTTAACCAGAATGGCCTAGGGAAAAAATACACATACCGTTGTAATCGGGAGAGTTTCTACTTTCAGAAGCAATAGGAATTTTTGGATTAGGTCCATCCGTTCGCGAGATATGGGAGTTTGAAGCTAAGAAATAGTTGACAAGACAACAAATTTTTCGCACTTCTGCTGCTCCAAACGCTTAACCAGAATGGTCTAGGTAAAAAATGCACATACCGTTGTAATCGGGCGAGTTTCTACTTTCAGATGCAATAGGAATTTTTGGGTTAGGTCAATCCGTTCGCGAGATATGGGAGTTTGAAGCTAAGGAATGGTTGAGAAGAGAATAATTTTTTCGCAATTCTGCTGCTCCAAACGCTTAACCAGAATGGCCTAGGGAAAAAATGCACATACCGTTGTAATCGGGCGAGATTCCACTTTCAGATGCAATAGGAATTTTTGGGTTAGGTCAATCCGTTCGCGAGATATGGGACTTTGAAGCCAAGAAATGGTTGAGAAGGCAAAAAATTTTTCGCAATTCTGCTGCTCCAAACGCTTAACCAGATTGGCCTAGGGGAAAAATACGCATACCGTTGTAATCGGGCGAGTTTCTACTTTCAGATGCAATAGGAATTTTTGGGTTAGGTCAATCCGTTCGCGAGATATGGGAGTTTGAAGCCAAGAAATGGTTGAGAAGACAACAAATTTTTCGCAATTCTGCTGCTCCAAACGCTTAACCAGTTTGGTCTAGGGAAAAAATGCACATACCGTTGTAATCGGGCGAGATTCCACTTTCAGATGCAATAGGAATTTTTGGGTTTGGTCAATCCGTTCGCGAGATATGGGACTATGAAGCGAAAAAATGGTTGAGAAGACAACAAATTTTTCGCACTTCTGCTGCTCCAATCGCTTAACCAGAATGGCCTAGGGAAAAAGTACACCTACCGTTGTAATCGGACGAGTTTCTACTTTCAGACGCAACAAGAATTTTTGGGTTGGGTCGATCCGTTCGCGAGATATGCGACTTTGAAGCTAAGGAATGGTTGAGAAGGCAAAAAATTTTTCGCAATTCTGCTGCTCCAAACGCTTAACCAGAATGGCCTAGGGAAAAAATACACATACCGTTGTAATCGAGCGAGTTTCTACTTTCAGACGCAGCAGGAATTTTTGGGTTTGGTCAATCCGTTCGCGAGATATGGGACTATGAAGCGAAGAAATGGTTGAGAAGACAACAAATTTTTCGCACTTCTGCTGCTCCAAACGCTTAACCAGAATGGCCTACGGAAAAAATGCACATACCGTTGTAATCGGGCGAGTTTCTACTTTCAGATGCAATAGCAATTTTTGGGTTAGGTCAATCCGTCCGCAAGATAAGGGAGTTTGAAACCATGAAATGGTTGACAAGACAACAAATTTTTCGCACTTCTGCTGCTCCAATCGCTTAACCAGAATGGCCTAGGGAAAAAGTACACATACCGTTGTAATCGGGCGAGTTTCTACTTTCAGACGCAACAAGAATTTTTGGGTTGGGTCAATCCGTTCGCGAGATATGGGACTTTGAAGCTAAGAAATGGTTGAGAAGAGAATAAATTTTTCGCACTTCTGCTGCTCCAAACGCTAAACCAGAATGGCCTACGGAAAAAATGCACATACCGTTGTAATCGGGCGAGTTTCTACTTTCAGATGCAATAGCAATTTTTGGGTTAGGTCAATCCGTCCGCAAGATAAGGGAGTTTGAAACCATGAAATGGTTGACAAGACAACAAATTTTTCGCACTTCTGCTGCTCCAATCGCTTAACCAGAATGGCCTAGGGAAAAAGTACACATACCGTTGTAATCGGGCGAGTTTCTACTTTCAGACGCAACAAGAATTTTTGGGTTGGGTCAATCCGTTCGCGAGATATGGGACTTTGAAGCTAAGAAATGGTTGAGAAGAGAATAAATTTTTCGCAATTCTGCTGCTCCAAACGCTTAACCAGAATGGCCTAGGGAAAAAATGCACATACCGTTGTAATCGGGCGAGATTCCACTTTCAGATGCAATAGGAATTTTTGGGTTAGGTCAATCCGTTCGCGAGATATGGGAGTTTGAAGCCAAGAAATGGTTGAGAAGGCAAGAAATTTTTCGCAATTCTGCTGCTCCAAACGCTTAACCAGAATGGCCTAGGGAAAATATACACATACCGTTTTAATCGGACGAGTTTCTACTTTCAGAAGCAATAGGAATTTTTGGGTTAGGTCAATCCGTTCGCGAGATATGGGAGTTTGAATCTAAGAAATGGTTGACAAAACAACAAATTTTTCGCACTTCTGCTGCTCCAATCGCTTAACCAGAATGGCCTAGGAAAAAATACACATACCGTTTTAATCGGGCGAGTTTCTACTTTCAGACGCAGCAGGAATTTTTGGGTTTGGTCAATCCGTTCGCGAGATATGGGACTTTGAAGCTAAGGAATGGTTGAGAAGGCAAAAAATTTTTCGCAATTCTGCTGCTCCAAACGCTTAACCAGATTGGCCTAGGGGAAAAATACGCATACCGTTGTAATCGGGCGAGTTTCTACTTTCAGATGCAGTAGGAATTTTTGGGTTAGGTCAATCCGTTCGCGAGATATGGGAGTTTGAAGCCAAGAAATGGTTGAGAAGAGAACAAATTTTTCGCAATTCTGCTGCTCCAAACGCTTAACCAGAATGGTCTAGGGAAAAAATGCACATACCGTTGTAATCGGGCGAGATTCCACTTTCAGATGCAATAGGAATTTTTGGGTTTGGTTAATCCGTTCGCGAGATATGGGACTATGAAGCGAAGAAATGGTTGAGAAGACAACATATTTTTCGCACTTCTGCTGCTCCAATCGCTTAACCAGAATGACCTAGGGAAAAAGTACACCTACCGTTGTAATCGGACGAGTTTCTACTTTCAGACGCAACAAGAATTTTTGGGTTGGGTCAATCCGTTCGCGAGATATGCGACTTTGAAGCTAAGGAATGGTTGAGAAGGCAAAAAATTTTTCGCAATTCTGCTGCTCCAAACGCTTAACCAGAATGGCCTAGGGAAAAAATACACATACCGTTGTAATCGGGAGAGTTTCTACTTTCAGAAGCAATAGGAATTTTTGGATTAGGTCCATCCGTTCGCGAGATATGGGAGTTTGAAGCTAAGAAATAGTTGACAAGACAACAAATTTTTCGCACTTCTGCTGCTCCAAACGCTTAACCAGAATGGTCTAGGTAAAAAATGCACATACCGTTGTAATCGGGCGAGTTTCTACTTTCAGATGCAATAGGAATTTTTGGGTTAGGTCAATCCGTTCGCGAGATATGGGAGTTTGAAGCTAAGGAATGGTTGAGAAGGCAAAAAATTTTTCGCAATTCTGCTGCTCCAAACGCTTAACCAGATTGGCCTAGGGGAAAAATACGCATACCGTTGTAATCGGGCGAGTTTCTACTTTCAGATGCAGTAGGAATTTTTGGGTTAGGTCAATCCGTTCGCGAGATATGGGAGTTTGAAGCCAAGAAATGGTTGAGAAGAGAACAAATTTTTCGCAATTCTGCTGCTCCAAACGCTTAACCAGAATGGTCTAGGGAAAAAATGCACATACCGTTGTAATCGGGCGAGATTCCACTTTCAGATGCAATAGGAATTTTTGGGTTTGGTTAATCCGTTCGCGAGATATGGGACTATGAAGCGAAGAAATGGTTGAGAAGACAACATATTTTTCGCACTTCTGCTGCTCCAATCGCTTAACCAGAATGACCTAGGGAAAAAGTACACCTACCGTTGTAATCGGACGAGTTTCTACTTTCAGACGCAACAAGAATTTTTGGGTTGGGTCAATCCGTTCGCGAGATATGCGACTTTGAAGCTAAGGAATGGTTGAGAAGGCAAAAAATTTTTCGCAATTCTGCTGCTCCAAACGCTTAACCAGAATGGCCTAGGGAAAAAATACACATACCGTTGTAATCGGGAGAGTTTCTACTTTCAGAAGCAATAGGAATTTTTGGATTAGGTCCATCCGTTCGCGAGATATGGGAGTTTGAAGCTAAGAAATAGTTGACAAGACAACAAATTTTTCGCACTTCTGCTGCTCCAAACGCTTAACCAGAATGGTCTAGGTAAAAAATGCACATACCGTTGTAATCGGGCGAGTTTCTACTTTCAGATGCAATAGGAATTTTTGGGTTAGGTCAATCCGTTCGCGAGATATGGGAGTTTGAAGCTAAGGAATGGTTGAGAAGAGAATAATTTTTTCGCAATTCTGCTGCTCCAAACGCTTAACCAGAATGGCCTAGGGAAAAAATGCACATACCGTTGTAATCGGGCGAGATTCCACTTTCAGATGCAATAGGAATTTTTGGGTTAGGTCAATCCGTTCGCGAGATATGGGACTTTGAAGCCAAGAAATGGTTGAGAAGGCAAAAAATTTTTCGCAATTCTGCTGCTCCAAACGCTTAACCAGATTGGCCTAGGGGAAAAATACGCATACCGTTGTAATCGGGCGAGTTTCTACTTTCAGATGCAATAGGAATTTTTGGGTTAGGTCAATCCGTTCGCGAGATATGGGAGTTTGAAGCCAAGAAATGGTTGAGAAGACAACAAATTTTTCGCAATTCTGCTGCTCCAAACGCTTAACCAGAATGGTCTAGGGAAAAAATGCACATACCGTTGTAATCGGGCGAGATTCCACTTTCAGATGCAATAGGAATTTTTGGGTTTGGTCAATCCGTTCGCGAGATATGGGACTATGAAGCGAAAAAATGGTTGAGAAGACAACAAATTTTTCGCACTTCTGCTGCTCCAATCGCTTAACCAGAATGGCCTAGGGAAAAAGTACACCTACCGTTGTAATCGGACGAGTTTCTACTTTCAGACGCAACAAGAATTTTTGGGTTGGGTCGATCCGTTCGCGAGATATGCGACTTTGAAGCTAAGGAATGGTTGAGAAGGCAAAAAATTTTTCGCAATTCTGCTGCTCCAAACGCTTAACCAGAATGGCCTAGGGAAAAAATACACATACCGTTGTAATCGAGCGAGTTTCTACTTTCAGACGCAGCAGGAATTTTTGGGTTTGGTCAATCCGTTCGCGAGATATGGGACTATGAAGCGAAGAAATGGTTGAGAAGACAACAAATTTTTCGCACTTCTGCTGCTCCAAACGCTTAACCAGAATGGCCTACGGAAAAAATGCACATACCGTTGTAATCGGGCGAGTTTCTACTTTCAGATGCAATAGCAATTTTTGGGTTAGGTCAATCCGTCCGCAAGATAAGGGAGTTTGAAACCATGAAATGGTTGACAAGACAACAAATTTTTCGCACTTCTGCTGCTCCAATCGCTTAACCAGAATGGCCTAGGGAAAAAGTACACATACCGTTGTAATCGGGCGAGTTTCTACTTTCAGACGCAACAAGAATTTTTGGGTTGGGTCAATCCGTTCGCGAGATATGGGACTTTGAAGCTAAGAAATGGTTGAGAAGAGAATAAATTTTTCGCACTTCTGCTGCTCCAAACGCTAAACCAGAATGGCCTACGGAAAAAATGCACATACCGTTGTAATCGGGCGAGTTTCTACTTTCAGATGCAATAGCAATTTTTGGGTTAGGTCAATCCGTCCGCAAGATAAGGGAGTTTGAAACCATGAAATGGTTGACAAGACAACAAATTTTTCGCACTTCTGCTGCTCCAATCGCTTAACCAGAATGGCCTAGGGAAAAAGTACACATACCGTTGTAATCGGGCGAGTTTCTACTTTCAGACGCAACAAGAATTTTTGGGTTGGGTCAATCCGTTCGCGAGATATGGGACTTTGAAGCTAAGAAATGGTTGAGAAGAGAATAAATTTTTCGCAATTCTGCTGCTCCAAACGCTTAACCAGAATGGCCTAGGGAAAAAATGCACATACCGTTGTAATCGGGCGAGATTCCACTTTCAGATGCAATAGGAATTTTTGGGTTAGGTCAATCCGTTCGCGAGATATGGGAGTTTGAAGCCAAGAAATGGTTGAGAAGGCAAGAAATTTTTCGCAATTCTGCTGCTCCAAACGCTTAACCAGAATGGCCTAGGGAAAATATACACATACCGTTTTAATCGGACGAGTGTCTACTTTCAGAAGCAATAGGAATTTTTGGGTTAGGTCAATCCGTTCGCGAGATATGGGAGTTTGAATCTAAGAAATGGTTGACAAAACAACAAATTTTTCGCACTTCTGCTGCTCCAATCGCTTAACCAGAATGGCCTAGGAAAAAATACACATACCGTTTTAATCGGGCGAGTTTCTACTTTCAGACGCAGCAGGAATTTTTGGGTTTGGTCAATCCGTTCGCGAGATATGGGACTTTGAAGCTAAGGAATGGTTGAGAAGGCAAAAAATTTTTCGCAATTCTGCTGCTCCAAACGCTTAACCAGATTGGCCTATGGGAAAAATACGCATACCGTTGTAATCGGGCGAGTTTCTACTTTCAGATGCAATTGGAATTTTTGGGTTAGGTCAATCCGTTCGCGAGATATGGGAGTTTGAAGCCAAGAAATGGTTGAGAAGAGAACAAATTTTTCGCAATTCTGCTGCTCCAACCGCTTAACCAGAATGGCCTAGGGAAAAAATGCACATACCGTTGTAATCGGGCGAGTTTCTACTTTCAGACGCAGCAGGAATTTTTGGGTTTGGTCAATCCGTTCGCGAGATATGGGACTATGAAGCGAAGAAATGGTTGAGAAGACAACAAATTTTTCGCACTTCTGCTGCTCCAATCGCTTAACCAGAATGACCTAGGGAAAAAGTACACATACCGTTGTAATCGGGCGAGTTTCTACTTTCAGACGCAACAAGAATTTTTGGGTTGGGTCAATCCGTTCGCGAGATATGGGACTTTGAAGCTAAGAAATGGTTGAGAAGAGAATAAATTTTTCGCAATTCTGCTGCTCCAAACGCTTAACCAGAATGGCCTAGGGAAAAAATGCACATACCGTTGTAATCGGGCGAGATTCCACTTTCAGATGCAATAGGAATTTTTGGGTTAGGTCAATCCGTTCGCGAGGTATGGGAGTTTGAAGCCAAGAAATGGTTGAGAAGGCAAGAAATTTTTCGCAATTCTGCTGCTCCAAACGCTTAACCAGAATGGCCTAGGGAAAAAATACACATACCGTTTTAATCGCGCGAGTTTCTACTTTCAGAAAAAATAGGAATTTTTGGGTTAGTTCAATCCGTTCGCGAGATATGGGTGTTTGAATCTAAGAAATGGTTGACAAAACAACAAATTTTTCGCACTTCTGCTGCTCCAATCGCTTAACCAGAATGGCCTAGGAAAAAATACACATACCGTTTTAATCGGGCGAGTTTCTACTTTCAGACGCAGCAGGAATTTTTGGGTTTGGTCAATCCGTTCGCGAGATATGGGACTTTGAAGCTAAGGAATGGTTGAGAAGGCAAAAAATTTTTCGCAATTCTGCTGCTCCAAACGCTTAACCAGATTGGCCTATGGGAAAAATACGCATACCGTTGTAATCGGGCGAGTTTCTACTTTCAGATGCAATAGGAATTTTTGGGTTAGGTCAATCCGTTCGCGAGATATGGGAGTTTGAAGCCAAGAAATGGTTGAGAAGAGAACAAATTTTTCGCAATTCTGCTGCTCCAAACGCTTAACCAGAATGGCCTAGGGAAAAAATGCACATACCGTTGTAATCGGGCGAGTTTCTACTTTCAGACGCAGCAGGAATTTTTGGGTTTGGTCAATCCGTTCGCGAGATATGGGACTATGAAGCGAAGAAATGGTTGAGAAGACAACAAATTTTTCGCACTTCTGCTGCTCCAATCGCTTAACCAGAATGACCTAGGGAAAAAGTACACATACCGTTGTAATCGGTCGAGTTTCTACTTTCAGACGCAACAAGAATTTTTGGGTTGGGTCAATCCGTTCGCGAGATATGGGACTTCGAAGCTAAGGAATGGTTCAGAAGGCAAAAAATTTTTCGCAATTCTGCTGCTCCAAACGCTTAACCAGATTGGCCTATGGGAAAAATACGCATACCGTTGTAATCGGGCGAGTTTCTACTTTCAGATGCAATTGGAATTTTTGGGTTAGGTCAATCCGTTCGCGAGATATGGGAGTTTGAATCTAAGAAATGGTTGACAAAACAACAAATTTTTCGCACTTCTGCTGCTCCAATCGCTTAACCAGAATGGCCTAGGAAAAAATACACATACCGTTTTAATCGGGCGAGTTTCTACTTTCAGACGCAGCAGGAATTTTTGGGTTTGGTCAATCCGTTCGCGAGATATGGGACTTTGAAGCTAAGGAATGGTTGAGAAGGCAAAAAATTTTTCGCAATTCTGCTGCTCCAAACGCTTAACCAGATTGGCCTATGGGAAAAATACGCATACCGTTGTAATCGGGCGAGTTTCTACTTTCAGATGCAATTGGAATTTTTGGGTTAGGTCAATCCGTTCGCGACATATGGGAGTTTGAAGCCAAGAAATGGTTGAGAAGAGAACAAATTTTTCGCAATTCTGCTGCTCCAAACCCTTAACCAGAATGGCCTAGGGAAAAAATGCACATACCGTTGTAATCGGGCGAGTTTCTACTTTCAGACGCAGCAGGAATTTTTGGGTTTGGTCAATCCGTTCGCGAGATATGGGACTATGAAGCGAAGAAATGGTTGAGAAGACAACAAATTTTTCGCACTTCTGCTGCTCCAATCGCTTGACCAGAATGACCTAGGGAAAAAGTACACATACCGTTGTAATCGGGCGAGTTTCTACTTTCAGACGCAACAAGAATTTTTGGGTTGGGTCAATCCGTTCGCGAGATATGGGACTTTGATGCTAAGAAATGGTTGAGAAGAGAATAAATTTTTCGCAATTCTGCTGCTCCAAACGCTTAACCAGAATGGCCTAGGGAAAAAATGCACATACCGTTGTAATCGGGCGAGATTCCACTTTCAGATGCAATAGGAATTGTTGGGTTAGGTCAATCCGTTCGCGAGGTATGGGAGTTTGAAGCCAAGAAATGGTTGAGAAGGCAAGAAATTTTTCGCAATTCTGCTGCTCCAAACGCTTAACCAGAATGGCCTAGGGAAAAAATACACATACCGTTTTAATCGGGCGAGTTTCTACTTTCAGAAAAAATAGGAATTTTTGGGTTAGGTCAATCCGTTCGCGAGATATGGGAGTTTGAATCTAAGAAATGGTTGACAAAACAACAAATTTTTCGCACTTCTGCTGCTCCAATCGCTTAACCAGAATGGCCTAGGAAAAAATACACATACCGTTTTAATCGGGCGAGCTTCTACTTTCAGACGCAGCAGGAATTTTTGGGTTTGGTCAATCCGTTCGCGAGATATGGGACTTTGAAGCTAAGGAATGGTTGAGAAGGCAAAAAATTTTTCGCAATTCTGCTGCTCCAAACGCTTAACCAGATTGGCCTATGGGAAAAATACGCATACCGTTGTAATCGGGCGAGTTTCTACTTTCAGATGCAATAGGAATTTTTGGGTTGGGTCAATCCGTTCGCGAGATATGGGACTTTGATGCTAAGAAATGGTTGAGAAGAGAATAAATTTTTCGCAATTCTGCTGCTCCAAACGCTTAACCAGAATGGCCTAGGGAAAAAATGCACATACCGTTGTAATCGGGCGAGATTCCACTTTCAGATGCAATAGGAATTGTTGGGTTAGGTCAATCCGTTCGCGAGGTATGGGAGTTTGAAGCCAAGAAATGGTTGAGAAGGCAAGAAATTTTTCGCAATTCTGCTGCTCCAAACGCTTAACCAGAATGGCCTAGGGAAAAAATACACATACCGTTTTAATCGGGCGAGTTTCTACTTTCAGAAAAAATAGGAATTTTTGGGTTAGGTCAATCCGTTCGCGAGATATGGGAGTTTGAATCTAAGAAATGGTTGACAAAACAACAAATTTTTCGCACTTCTGCTGCTCCAATCGCTTAACCAGAATGGCCTAGGAAAAAATACACATACCGTTTTAATCGGGCGAGCTTCTACTTTCAGACGCAGCAGGAATTTTTGGGTTTGGTCAATCCGTTCGCGAGATATGGGACTTTGAAGCTAAGGAATGGTTGAGAAGGCAAAAAATTTTTCGCAATTCTGCTGCTCCAAACGCTTAACCAGATTGGCCTATGGGAAAAATACGCATACCGTTGTAATCGGGCGAGTTTCTACTTTCAGATGCAATAGGAATTTTTGGTTAGGTCAATCCGTTCGCGAGATATGGGAGTTTGAAGCCAAGAAATGGTTGAGAAGAGAACAAATTTTTCGCAATTCTGCTGCTCCAAACGCTTAACCAGAATGGCCTAGGGAAAAAATGCACATACCGTTGTAATCGGGCGAGTTTCTACTTTCAGACGCAGCAGGAATTTTTGGGTTTGGTCAATCCGTTCGCGAGATATGGGAGTTTGAAGCCAAGAAATGGTTGAGAAGAGAACAAATTTTTCGCAATTCTGCTGCTCCAATCGCTTAACCAGAATGACCTAGGGAAAAAGTACACATACCGTTGTAATCGGGCGAGTTTCTACTTTCAGACGCAACAAGAATTTTTGGGTTGGGTCAATCCGTTCGCGAGATATGGGACTTCGAAGCTAAGGAATGGTTCAGAAGGCAAAAAATTTTTCGCAATTCTGCTGCTCCAAACGCTTAACCAGATTGGCGTAGGGAAAAAATACGCATACCGTTGTAATCGGGCGAGTTTCTACTTTCAGATGCAATAGGAATTTTTGGGTTAGGTCAATCCGTTCGCGAGATATGGAAGTTTGAATCTAAGAAATGGTTGACAAGACAACAAATTTTTCGCACTTCTGCTGCTCCAATCGCTTAACCAGAATGACCTAGGGAAAAAGTACACATACCGTTGTAATCGGGCGAGTTTCTACTTTCAGATGCAATAGGAATTTTTGGGTTAGGTCAATCCGTTCGCGAGATATGGGAGTTTGAATCTAAGAAATGGTTGACAAGACAACAAATTTTTCGCACTTCTGCTGCTCCAATCGCTTAACCAGAATGGCCTAGGAAAAAATACACATACCGTTTTAATCGGGCGAGTTTCTACTTTCAGACGCAGCAGGAATTTTTGGGTTTGGTCAATCCGTTCGCGAGATATGGGACTTTGAAACTAAGGAATGGTTGAGAAGGCAAAAAATTTTTCGCAATTCTGCTGCTCCAAACGCTTAACCAGATTGGCCTAGGGGAAAAATACGCATACCGTTGTAATCGGGCGAGTTTCTACTTTCAGATGCAATAGGAATTTTTGGGTTAGGTCAATCCGTTCGCGAGATATGGGAGTTTGAATCTAAGAAATGGTTGACAAGACAACAAATTTTTCGCACTTCTGCTGCTCCAATCGCTTAACCAGAATGACCTAGGGAAAAAGTACACATACCGTTGTAATCGGGCGAGTTTCTACTTTCAGATGCAATAGGAATTTTTGGGTTAGGTCAATCCGTTCGCGAGATATGGGAGTTTGAATCTAAGAAATGGTTGACAAGACAACAAATTTTTCGCACTTCTGCTGCTCCAATCGCTTAACCAGAATGGCCTAGGAAAAAATACACATACCGTTTTAATCGGGCGAGTTTCTACTTTCAGACGCAGCAGGAATTTTTGGGTTTGGTCAATCCGTTCGCGAGATATGGGACTTTGAAACTAAGGAATGGTTGAGAAGGCAAAAAATTTTTCGCAATTCTGCTGCTCCAAACGCTTAACCAGATTGGCCTACGGGAAAAATACGCATACCGTTGTAATCGGGCGAGTTTCTACTTTCAGATGCAATAGGAATTTTTGGGTTAGGTCAATCCGTTCGCGAGATATGGGAGTTTGAAGCCAAGAAATGGTTGAGAGGAGAACAAATTTTTCGCAATTCTGCTGCTCCATACGCTTAACCAGAATGGTCTAGGGAAAAAATGCACATACCGTTGTAATCGGGCGAGTTTCTACTTTCAGACGCAGCAGGAATTTTTGGGTTTGGTCAATCCGTTCGCGAGATATGGGACTATGAAGCGAAGAAATGGTTGAGAAGACAACAAATTTTTCGCACTTCTGCTGCTCCAATCGCTTAACCAGAATGACCTAGGGAAAAAGTACACATACCGTTGTAATCGGGCGAGTTTCTACTTTCAGACGCAACAAGAATTTTTGGGTTGGGTCAATCCGTTCGCGAGATATGGGAGTTTGAATCTAAGAAATGGTTGACAAAACAACAAATTTTTCGCACTTCTGCTGCTCCAATCGCTTAACCAGAATGGCCTAGGAAAAAATACACATACCGTTTTAATCGGGCGAGTTTCTACTTTCAGAAAAAATAGGAATTTTTGGGTTAGGTCAATCCGTTCGCGAGATATGGGAGTTTGAATCTAAGAAATGGTTGACAAAACAACAAATTTTTCGCACTTCTGCTGCTCCAATCGCTTAACCAGAATGGCCTAGGAAAAAATACACATACCGTTTTAATCGGGCGAGTTTCTACTTTCAGACGCAGCAGGAATTTTTGGGTTTGGTCAATCCGTTCGCGAGATATGGGACTTTGAAGCTAAGGAATGGTTGAGAAGGCAAAAAATTTTTCGCAATTCTGCTGCTCGAAACGCTTAACCAGATTGGCCTATGGGAAAAATACGCATACCGTTGTAATCGGGCGAGATTCCACTTTCAGATGCAATAGGAATTGTTGGGTTAGGTCAATCCGTTCGCGAGGTATGGGAGTTTGAAGCCAAGAAATGGTTGAGAAGGCAAGAAATTTTTCGCAATTCTGCTGCTCCAAACGCTTAACCAGAATGGCCTAGGGAAAAAATACACATACCGTTTTAATCGGGCGAGTTTCTACTTTCAGAAAAAATAGGAATTTTTGGGTTAGGTCAATCCGTTCGCGAGATATGGGAGTTTGAATCTAAGAAATGGTTGACAAAACAACAAATTTTTCGCACTTCTGCTGCTCCAATCGCTTAACCAGAATGGCCTAGGAAAAAATACACATACCGTTTTAATCGGGCGAGTTTCTACTTTCAGACGCAGCAGGAATTTTTGGGTTTGGTCAATCCGTTCGCGAGATATGGGACTTTGAAGCTAAGGAATGGTTGAGAAGGCAAAAAATTTTTCGCAATTCTGCTGCTCCAAACGCTTAACCAGATTGGCCTATGGGAAAAATACGCATACCGTTGTAATCGGGCGAGTTTCTACTTTCAGATGCAATAGGAATTTTTGGGTTAGGTCAATCCGTTCGCGAGATATGGGAGTTTGAAGCCAAGAAATGGTTGAGAAGCCAAAATTTTTTCGCAATTCTGCTGCTCCAAACGCATAACCAGAATGGCCTAGGGAAAAAATACACATACCGTTGGAATCGGGCGAGCTTCTACTTTCAGACGCAGCAGGAATTTTTGGGTTTGGTCAATCCGTTCGCGAGATATGGGAGTTTGAAGCCAAGAAATGGTTGAGAAGAGAACAAATTTTTCGCAATTCTGCTGCTCCAATCGCTTAACCAGAATGACCTAGGGAAAAAGTACACATACCGTTGTAATCGGGCGAGTTTCTACTTTCAGACGCAACAAGAATTTTTGGGTTGGGTCAATCCGTTCGCGAGATATGGGACTTCGAAGCTAAGGAATGGTTCAGAAGGCAAAAAATTTTTCGCAATTCTGCTGCTCCAAACGCTTAACCAGATTGGCCTAGGGAAAAAATACGCATACCGTTGTAATCGGGCGAGTTTCTACTTTCAGATGCAATAGGAATTTTTGGGTTAGGTCAATCCGTTCGCGAGATATGGGAGTTTGAATCTAAGAAATGGTTGACAAGACAACAAATTTTTCGCAATTCTGCTGCTCCAATCGCTTAACCAGAATGACCTAGGGAAAAAGTACACATACCGTTGTAATCGGGCGAGTTTCTACTTTCAGATGCAATAGGAATTTTTGGGTTAGGTCAATCCGTTCGCGAGATATGGGAGTTTGAATCTAAGAAATGGTTGACAAGACAACAAATTTTTCGAACTTCTGCTGCTCCAATCGCTTAACCAGAATGGCCTAGGAAAAAATACACATACCGTTTTAATCGGGCGAGTTTCTACTTTCAGACGCAGCAGGAATTTTTGGGTTTGGTCAATCCGTTCGCGAGATATGGGACTTTGAAACTAAGGAATGGTTGAGAAGGCAAAAAATTTTTCGCAATTCTGCTGCTCCAAACGCTTAACCAGATTGGCCTAGGGGAAAAATTCGCATACCGTTGTAATCGGGCGAGTTTCTACTTTCAGATGCAATAGGAATTTTTGGGTTAGGTCAATCCGTTCGCGAGATATGGGAGTTTGAAGCCAAGAAATGGTTGAGAGGAGAACAAATTTTTCGCAATTCTGCTGCTCCAAACGCTTAACCAGAATGGTCTAGGGAAAAAATGCACATACCGTTGTAATCGGGCGAGATTCCACTTTCAGATGCAATAGGAATTTTTGGGTTTGGTCAATCCGTTCGCGAGATATGGGACTATGAAGCGAAGAAATGGTTGAGAAGACAACATATTTTTCGCACTTCTGCTGCTCCAATCGCTTAACCAGAATGACCTAGGGAAAAAGTACACCTACCGTTGTAATCGGACGAGTTTCTACTTTCAGACGCAACAAGAATTTTTGGGTTGGGTCAATCCGTTCGCGAGATATGCGACTTTGAAGCTAAGGAATGGTTGAGAAGGCAAAAAATTTTTCGCAATTCTGCTGCTCCAAACGCTTAACCAGAATGGCCTAGGGAAAAAATACACATACCGTTGTAATCGGGAGAGTTTCTACTTTCAGAAGCAATAGGAATTTTTGGGTTAGGTCAATCCGTTCGCGAGATATGGGAGTTTGAAGCCAAGACATGGTTGAGAAGAGAACAAATTTTTCGCAATTCTGCTGCTCCAAACGCTTAACCAGAATGGCCTAGGGAAAAAATGCACATACCGTTGTAATCGGGCGAGTTTCTACTTTCAGAAGCAATAGGAATTTTTGGGTTAGGTCAATCCGTTCGCGAGATATGGGAGTTTGAATCTAAGAAATGGTTGACAAGACAACAAATTTTTCGCACTTCTGCTGCTCCAATCGCTTAACCAGAATGGCCTAGGAAAAAATACACATACCGTTTTAATCGGGCGAGTTTCTACTTTCAGACGCAGCAGGAATTTTTGGGTTTGGTCAATCCGTTCGCGAGATATGGGACTTTGAAGCTAAGGAATGGTTGAGAAGGCAAAAAATTTTTCGCAATTCTGCTGCTCCAAACGCTTAACCAGATTGGCCTATGGGAAAAATACGCATACCGTTGTAATCGGGCGAGTTTCTACTTTCAGATGCAATAGGAATTTTTGGGTTAGGTCAATCCGTTCGCGAGATATGGGAGTTTGAAGCCAAGAAATGGTTGAGAAGAGAACAAATTTTTCGCAATTCTGCTGCTCCAAATGCTTAACCAGAATGGCCTAGGGAAAAAATGCACATACCGTTGTAATCGGGCGAGTTTCTACTTTCAGACGCAGCAGGAATTTTTGGGTTTGGTCAATCCGATCGCGAGATATGGGACTTCGAAGCTAAGGAATGGTTCAGAAGGCAAAAAATTTTTCGCAATTCTGCTGCTCCAAACGCTTAACCAGATTGGCCTAGGGAAAAAATACGCATACCGTTGTAATCGGGCGAGTTTCTACTTTCAGATGCAATAGGAATTTTTGGGTTAGGTCAATCCGTTCGCGAGATATGGGAGTTTGAAGCCAAGAAATGGTTGAGAAGAGAACAAATTTTTCGCAATTCTGCTGCTCCAAACGCTTAACCAGAATGGTCTAGGGAAAAAATGCACATACCGTTGTAATCGGGCGAGATTCCACTTTCAGATGCAATAGGAATTTTTGGGTTTGGTCAATCCGTTCGCGAGATATGGGACTATGAAGCGAAGAAATGGTTGAGAAGACAACATATTTTTCGCACTTCTGCTGCTCCAATCGCTTAACCAGAATGACCTAGGGAAAAAGTACACCTACCGTTGTAATCGGACGAGTTTCTACTTTCAGACGCAACAAGAATTTTTGGGTTGGGTCAATCCGTTCGCGAGATATGCGACTTTGAAGCTAAGGAATGGTTGAGATGGCAAAAAATTTTTCGCAATTCTGCTGCTCCAAACGCTTAACCAGAATGGCCTAGGGAAAAAATACACATTACGTTGTAATCAGGCGAGTTTCTACTTTCAGATGCAATAGGAATTTTTGGGTTAGGTCAATCCGTTCGCGAGATATGGGAGTTTGAATCTAAGAAATGGTTGACAAGACAACAAATTTTTCGCACTTCTGCTGCTCCAATCGCTTAACCAGAATGGCCTAGGGAAAAAATGCACATTACGTTGTAATCAGGCGAGTTTCTACTTTCAGATGCAATAGGAATTTTTGGGTTAGGTCAATCCGTTCGCGAGATATGGGAGTTTGAATCTAAGAAATGGTTGACAAGACAACAAATTTTTCGCACTTCTGCTGCTCCAATCGCTTAACCAGAATGGCCTAGGAAAAAATACACATACCGTTTTAATTGGGCGAGTTTCTACTTTCAGACGCAGCAGGAATTTTTGGGTTTGGTCATTCGGTTCGCGAGATATGGGACTTTGAAGCTAAGGAATGGTTGAGAAGGCAAAAAATTTTTCGCAATTCTGCTGCTCCAAACGCTTAACCAGATTGGCCTAGGGGAAAAATACGCATACCGTTGTAATCGGGCGAGTTTCTACTTTCAGATGCAATAGGAATTTTTGGGTTAGGTCAATCCGTTCGCGAGATATGGGAGTTTGAAGCTAAGAAATGGTTGAGAAGAGAATAAATTTTTCGCAATTCTGTTGCTCCAAACGCTTAACCAGAATGGCCTAGGCAAAAAATGCACATACCGTTGTAATCGGGCGAGTTTCTACTTTTAGACGCAGCAGGAATTTTTGGGTTTGGTCAATCCGTTCGCAAGATATGGGACTATGAAGCGAAGAAATGGTTGAGAAGACAACAAATTTTTCGCACTTCTGTTGTTCCAATCGCTTAACCAGAATGACCTAGGGAAAAAGTACACATACCGTTGTAATCGGGCGAGTTTCTACTTTCAGACGCAACAAGAATTTTTGGTTTGGGTCAATCCGTTCGCGAGATATGGGACTTTGAAGCTAAGGAATGGTTCAGAAGGCAAAAAATTTTTCGCAATTCTGCTGCTCCAAACGCTTAACCAGATTGGCCTAGGGAAAAATTACGCATACCGTTGTAATCGGGCGAGTTTCTACTTTCAGATGCAATAGGAATTTTTGGGTTAGGTCAATCCGTTCGCGAGATATGGGAGTTTGAAGCTAAGAAATGGTTGAGAAGAGAATAAATTTTTCGCAATTCTGCTGCTCAAAACGCTTAACCAGAATGGCCTAGGGAAAAAATGCACATACCGTTGTAATCAGGCGAGTTTCTACTTTCAGATGCAATAGGAATTTTTGGGTTAGGTCAATCCGTTCGCGAGATATGGGAGTTTGAATCTAAGAAATGGTTGACAAGACAACAAATTTTTCGCACTTCTGCTGCTCCAATCGCTTAACCAGAATGGCCTAGGAAAAAATACACATACCGTTTTAATCGGGCGAGTTTCTACTTTCAGACGCAGCAGGAATTTTTGGGTTTGGTCATTCGGTTCGCGAGATATGGGACTTTGAAGCTAAGGAATGGTTGAGAAGGCAAAAAATTTTTCGCAATTC
Organism: Ptiloglossa arizonensis; assembly: GCF_051014685.1. Classification (NCBI taxonomy): domain Eukaryota; kingdom Metazoa; phylum Arthropoda; class Insecta; order Hymenoptera; family Colletidae; genus Ptiloglossa; species Ptiloglossa arizonensis. Next base: position 716,497 of record NW_027478507.1, read on the forward strand.
TGCTGCTCCAAACGCTTAACCAGATTGGCCTAGGGGAAAAATACGCATACCGTTGTAATCGGGCGAGTTTCTACTTTCAGATGCAATAGGAATTTTTGGGTTAGGTCAATCCGTTCGCGAGATATGGGAGTTTGAAGCTAAGAAATGGTTGAGAAGAGAATAAATTTTTCGCAATTCTGTTGCTCCAAACGCTTAACCAGAATGGCCTAGGCAAAAAATGCACATACCGATGTAATCGGGCGAGTTTCTACTTTCAGACGCAGCAGGAATTTTTGGGTTTGATCAATCCGTTCGCGAGATATGGGACTTCGAAGCTAAGGAATGGTTCAGAAGGCAAAAAATTTTTCGCACTTCTGCTGCTCCAATCGCTTAACCAGAATGACCTAGGGAAAAAGTACACATACCGTTGTAATCGGGCGAGTTTCTACTTTCAGACGCAACAAGAATTTTTGGGTTGGGTCAATCCGTTCGCGAGATATGGGACTTCGAAGCTAAGGAATGGTTCAGAAGGCAAAAAATTTTTCGCAATTCTGCTGCTCCAAACGCTTAACCAGATTGGCCTAGGGAAAAAATACGCATACCGTTGTAATCGGGCGAGTTTCTACTTTCAGATGCAATAGGAATTTTTGGGTTAGGTCAATCCGTTCGCGAGATATGGGAGTTTGAAGCCAAGAAATGGTTGAGAAGAGAACAAATTTTTCGCAATTCTGCTGCTCCAAACGCTTAACCAGAATGGCCTAGGGAAAAAATGCACATACCTTTGTAATCAGGCGAGTTTCTACTTTCAGATGCAATAGGAATTTTTGGGTTAGGTCAATCCGTTCGCGAGATATGGGAGTTTGAATCTAAGACATGGTTGACAAGACAACAAATTTTTCGCACTTCGGCTGCTCCAATCACTTAACCAGAATGGCCTAGGAAAAAATACACATACCGTTTTAATCGGGCGAGTTTCTACTTTCAGACGCAGCAGGAATTTTTGGGTTTGGTCAATCCGTTCGCGAGATATGGGACTTTGAAGCTAAGGAATGGTTGAGAAGGCAAAAAATTTTTCGCAATTCTGCTGCTCCAAACGCTTAACCAGATTGGCCTAGGGGAAAAATACGCATACCGTTGTAATCGGGCGAGTTTCTACTTTCAGATGCAATAGGAATTTTTGGGTTAGGTCAATCCGTTCGCGAGATATGGGAGTTTGAAGCCAAGAAATGGTTGAGAAGAGAACAAATTTTTCGCAATTCTGCTGCTCCAAACGCTTAACCAGAATGGTCTCGGGAAAAAATGCACATACCGTTGTAATCGGGCGAGATTCCACTTTCAGATGCAATAGGAATTTTTGGGTTTGGTCAATCCGTTCGCGAGATATGGGACTCTGAAGCGAAGAAATGGTTGAGAAGACAACATATTTTTCGCACTTCTGCTGCTCCAATCGCTTAACCAGAATGACCTAGGGAAAAAGTACACCTACCGTTGTAATCGGACGAGTTTCTACTTTCAGACGCAACAAGAATTTTTGGGTTGGGTCAATCCGTTCGCGAGATATGCGACTTTGAAGCTAAGGAATGGTTGAGAAGGCAAAAAATTTTTCGCAATTCTGCTGCTCCAAACGCTTAACCAGATTGGCCTAGGGAAAAATTACGCATACCGTTGTAATCGGGCGAGTTTCTACTTTCAGATGCAATAGGAATTTTTGGGTTTGGTCAATCCGTTCGCGAGATATGGGAGTTTGAATCTAAGAAATGGTTGACAAGACAACAAATTTTTCGCACTTCTGCTGCTCCAATCGCTTAACCAGAATGGCCTAGGAAAAAATACACATACCGTTGTAATCGGGCGAGTTTCTACTTTCAGATGCAATAGGAATTTTTGGGTTAGGTCAATCCGTTCGCGAGATATGGGAGTTTGAATCTAAGAAATGGTTGACAAGACAACAAATTTTTCGCACTTCTGCTGCTCCAATCGCTTAACCAGAATGGCCTAGGAAAAAATACACATACCGTTGTAATCGGGCGAGATTCCACTTTCAGATGCAATAGGAATTTTTGGGTTAGGTCAATCCGTTCGCGAGATATGGGAGTTTGGAGCCAAGAAATGGTTGAGAAGGCAAAAAATTTTTCGCAATTCTGCTGCTCCAAACGCTTAACCAGAATGGCCTAGGGATAAAATACACATACCGTTGTAATCGGGCGAGTTTCTACTTTCAGAAGCAAGAGGAATTTTTGGGTTAGGTCAATGCGTTCGCGAGATATGGGAGTTTGAAGCCAAGAAATGGTTAAGAAGAGAACAAATTTTTCGCAATTCTGCTGCTCCAAACGCTTAACCAGAATGGCCTAGGGAAAAAATGCACATACCGTTTAATCGGCCGAGTTTCTACTTTCAGACGCAGCAGGAATTTTTGGGTTTGGTCAATCCGTTCGCGAGATATGGGACTTTGAAGCTAAGGAATGGTTGAGAAGGCAAAAAATTTTTCGCAATTCTGCTGCTCCAAACGCTTAACCAGATTGGCCTAGGGGAAAAATACGCATACCGTTGTAATCGGGCGAGTTTCTACTTTCAGATGCAATAGGAATTTTTGGGTTAGGTCAATCCGTTCGCGAGATATGGGAGTTTGAAGCCAAGAAATGGTTGAGAAGAGAACAAATTTTTCGCAATTCTGCTGCTCCAAACGCTTAACCAGAATGGTCTCGGGAAAAAATGCACATACCGTTGTAATCGGGCGAGATTCCACTTTCAGATGCAATAGGAATTTTTGGGTTTGGTCAATCCGTTCGCGAGATATGGGACTCTGAAGCGAAGAAATGGTTGAGAAGACAACATATTTTTCGCACTTCTGCTGCTCCAATCGCTTAACCAGAATGACCTAGGGAAAAAGTACACCTACCGTTGTAATCGGACGAGTTTCTACTTTCAGACGCAACAAGAATTTTTGGGTTGGGTCAATCCGTTCGCGAGATATGCGACTTTGAAGCTAAGGAATGGTTGAGAAGGCAAAAAATTTTTCGCAATTCTGCTGCTCCAAACGCTTAACCAGATTGGCCTAGGGAAAAATTACGCATACCGTTGTAATCGGGCGAGTTTCTACTTTCAGATGCAATAGGAATTTTTGGGTTTGGTCAATCCGTTCGCGAGATATGGGAGTTTGAATCTAAGAAATGGTTGACAAGACAACAAATTTTTCGCACTTCTGCTGCTCCAATCGCTTAACCAGAATGGCCTAGGAAAAAATACACATACCGTTGTAATCGGGCGAGTTTCTACTTTCAGATGCAATAGGAATTTTTGGGTTAGGTCAATCCGTTCGCGAGATATGGGAGTTTGAATCTAAGAAATGGTTGACGAGACAACAAATTTTTCGCACTTCTGCTGCTCCAATCGCTTAACCAGAATGGCCTAGGAAAAAATACACATACCGTTGTAATCGGGCGAGATTCCACTTTCAGATGCAATAGGAATTTTTGGGTTAGGTCAATCCGTTCGCGAGATATGGGAGTTTGGAGCCAAGAAATGGTTGAGAAGGCAAAAAATTTTTCGCAATTCTGCTGCTCCAAACGCTTAACCAGAATGGCCTAGGGATAAAATACACATACCGTTGTAATCGGGCGAGTTTCTACTTTCAGAAGCAAGAGGAATTTTTGGGTTAGGTCAATGCGTTCGCGAGATATGGGAGTTTGAAGCCAAGAAATGGTTAAGAAGAGAACAAATTTTTCGCAATTCTGCTGCTCCAAACGCTTAACCAGAATGGCCTAGGGAAAAAATGCACATACCGTTTAATCGGCCGAGTTTCTACTTTCAGACGCAGCAGGAATTTTTGGGTTTGGTCAATCCGTTCGCGAGATATGGGACTTTGAAGCTAAGGAATGGTTGAGAAGGCAAAAAATTTTTCGCAATTCTGCTGCTCCAAACGCTTAACCAGATTGGCCTAGGGGAAAAATACGCATACCGGTGTAATCGGGCGAGTTTCTACTTTCAGATGCAATAGGAATTTTTGGGTTAGGTCAATCCGTTCGCGAGATATGGGAGTTTGAAGCCAAGAAATGGTTGAGAAGAGAACAAATTTTTCGCAATTCTGCTGCTCCAAACGCTTAACCAGAATGGTCTAGGGAAAAAATGCACATACCGTTGTAATCGGGCGAGATTCCACTTTCAGATGCAATAGGAATTTTTGGGTTTGGTCAATCCGTTCGCGAGATATGGGACTATGAAGCGAAGAAATGGTTGAGAAGACAACAAATTTTTCGCACTTCTGCTGCTCCAATCGCTTAACCAGAATGACCTAGGGAAAAAGTACACATACCGTTGTAATCGGACGAGTTTCTACTTTCAGACGCAACAAGAATTTTTGGATTGGGTCAATCCGTTCGCGAGATATGCGACTTTGAAGCTAAGGAATGGTTGAGAAGGCAAAAAATTTTTCGCAATTCTGCTGCTCCAAACGCTTAACCAGAATGGCCTAGGGAAAAAATACACATACCGTTGTAATCGGGCGAGGTTCCACTTTCAGATGCAATAGGAATTTTTGGGTTAGGTCAATCCGTTCGCGAGATATGGGACTTTGAAGCCAAAAAATGGTTGAGAAGGCAAAAAATTTTTCGCAATTCTGCTGCTCCAAACGCTTAACCAGATTGGCCTAGGGGAAAAATACGCATACCGTTGTAATCGGACGAGTTTCTACTTTCAGATGCAATAGGAATTTTTGGGTTAGGTCAATCCTTTCGCGAGATATGGGAGTTTGAATCTAAGAAATGGTTGACAAGACAACAAATTTTTCGCACTTCTGCTGCTCCAATCGCTTAACCAGAATGGCCTAGGGAAAAAATGCACATACCGTTGTAATCGGGCGAGATTCCAATTTCAGATGCAATAGGAATTTTTGGGTTAGGTCAATCCGTTCGCGAGATATGGGAGTTTGAAGCCAAGAAATGGTTGAGAAGGCAAAAAATTTTTCGCAATTCTGCTGCTCCAAACGCTTAACCAGAATGGCCTAGGGAAAAAATACACATACCGTTGTAATCGGGCGAGGTTCCACTTTCAGATGCAATAGGAATTTTTGGGTTAGGTCAATCCGTTCGCGAGATATGGGACTTTGAAGCCAAGAAAGGGTTGAGAAGGCAAAAAATTTTTCGCAATTCTGCTGCTCCAAACGCTTAACCAGATTGGCCTAGGGGAAAAATACGCATACCGTTGTAATCGGACGAGTTTCTACTTTCAGACGCAACAAGAATTTTTGGGTTTGGTCAATCTGTTCGCGAGATATGGGACTATGAAGCGAAGAAATGGTTGAGAAGACAACAAATTTATCGCACTTCTGCTGCTCCAATCGCTTAACCAGAATGACCTAGGGAAAAAGTACACATACCGTTGTAATCGGGCGAGTTTCTACTTTCAGACGCAACAAGAATTTTTGGGTTGGGTCATTCCGTACGCGAGATATGGGACTTCGAAGCTAAGGAATGGTTGAGAAGGCAAAAAATTTTTCGCAATTCTGCTGCTCCAAACGCTTAACCAGATTGGCCTAGGGAAAAATTACGCATACCGTTGTAATCGGGCGAGTTTCTACTTTCAGATGCAATAGGAATTTTTGGGTTTGGTCAATCCGTTCGCGAGATATGGGAGTTTGAATCTAAGAAATGGTTGACAAGACAACAAATTTTTCGCAATTCTGCTGCTCCAATCGCTTAACCAGAATGGCCTAGGAAAAAATACACATACCGTTGTAATCGGGCGAGTTTCTACTTTCAGATGCAATAGGAATTTTTGGGTTAGGTCAATCCGTTCGCGAGATATGGGAGTTTGAATCTAAGAAATGGTTGACAAGACAACAAATTTTTCGCACTTCTGCTGCTCCAATCGCTTAACCAGAATGGCCTAGGAAAAAATACACATACCGTTGTAATCGGGCGAGATTCCACTTTCAGATGCAATAGGAATTTTTGGGTTAGGTCAATCCGTTCGCGAGATATGGGAGTTTGGAGCCAAGAAATGGTTGAGAAGGCAAAAAATTTTTCGCAATTCTGCTGCTCCAAACGCTTAACCAGAATGGCCTAGGGATAAAATACACATACCGTTGTAATCGGGCGAGTTTCTACTTTCAGAAGCAAGAGGAATTTTTGGGTTAGGTCAATGCGTTCGCGAGATATGGGAGTTTGAAGCCAAGAAATGGTTAAGAAGAGAACAAATTTTTCGCAATTCTGCTGCTCCAAACGCTTAACCAGAATGGCCTAGGGAAAAAATGCACATACCGTTTAATCGGCCGAGTTTCTACTTTCAGACGCAGCAGGAATTTTTGGGTTTGGTCAATCCGTTCGCGAGATATGGGACTTTGAAGCTAAGGAATGGTTGAGAAGGCAAAAAATTTTTCGCAATTCTGCTGCTCCAAACGCTTAACCAGATTGGCCTAGGGGAAAAATACGCATACCGGTGTAATCGGGCGAGTTTCTACTTTCAGATGCAATAGGAATTTTTGGGTTAGGTCAATCCGTTCGCGAGATATGGGAGTTTGAAGCCAAGAAATGGTTGAGAAGAGAACAAATTTTTCGCAATTCTGCTGCTCCAAACGCTTAACCAGAATGGTCTAGGGAAAAAATGCACATACCGTTGTAATCGGGCGAGATTCCACTTTCAGATGCAATAGGAATTTTTGGGTTTGGTCAATCCGTTCGCGAGATATGGGACTATGAAGCGAAGAAATGGTTGAGAAGACAACAAATTTTTCGCACTTCTGCTGCTCCAATCGCTTAACCAGAATGACCTAGGGAAAAAGTACACATACCGTTGTAATCGGACGAGTTTCTACTTTCAGACGCAACAAGAATTTTTGGATTGGGTCAATCCGTTCGCGAGATATGCGACTTTGAAGCTAAGGAATGGTTGAGAAGGCAAAAAATTTTTCGCAATTCTGCTGCTCCAAACGCTTAACCAGAATGGCCTAGGGAAAAAATACACATACCGTTGTAATCGGGCGAGGTTCCACTTTCAGATGCAATAGGAATTTTTGGGTTAGGTCAATCCGTTCGCGAGATATGGGACTTTGAAGCCAAAAAATGGTTGAGAAGGCAAAAAATTTTTCGCAATTCTGCTGCTCCAAACGCTTAACCAGATTGGCCTAGGGGAAAAATACGCATACCGTTGTAATCGGACGAGTTTCTACTTTCAGATGCAATAGGAATTTTTGGGTTAGGTCAATCCTTTCGCGAGATATGGGAGTTTGAATCTAAGAAATGGTTGACAAGACAACAAATTTTTCGCACTTCTGCTGCTCCAATCGCTTAACCAGAATGGCCTAGGGAAAAAATGCACATACCGTTGTAATCGGGCGAGATTCCAATTTCAGATGCAATAGGAATTTTTGGGTTAGGTCAATCCGTTCGCGAGATATGGGAGTTTGAAGCCAAGAAATGGTTGAGAAGGCAAAAAATTTTACGCAATTCTGCTGCTCCAAACGCTTAACCAGAATGGCCTAGGGAAAAAATACACATACCGTTGTAATCGGGCGAGGTTCCACTTTCAGATGCAATAGGAATTTTTGGGTTAGGTCAATCCGTTCGCGAGATATGGGACTTTGAAGCCAAGAAAGGGTTGAGAAGGCAAAAAATTTTTCGCAATTCTGCTGCTCCAAACGCTTAACCAGATTGGCCTAGGGGAAAAATACGCATACCGTTGTAATCGGACGAGTTTCTACTTTCAGACGCAACAAGAATTTTTGGGTTTGGTCAATCTGTTCGCGAGATATGGGACTATGAAGCGAAGAAATGGTTGAGAAGACAACAAATTTATCGCACTTCTGCTGCTCCAATCGCTTAACCAGAATGACCTAGGGAAAAAGTACACATACCGTTGTAATCGGGCGAGTTTCTACTTTCAGACGCAACAAGAATTTTTGGGTTGGGTCATTCCGTTCGCGAGATATGGGACTTCGAAGCTAAGGAATGGTTGAGAAGGCAAAAAATTTTCCGCAATTCTGCTGCTCCAAACGCTTAACCAGATTGGCCTAGGGAAAAAATACGCATACCGTTGTAATCGGGCGAGTTTCTACTTTCAGATGCAATAGGAATTTTTGGGTTAGGTCAATCCGTTCGCGAGATATGGGAGTTTGAAGCTAAGCAATGGTTGACAAGACAACAAATTTTTCGCAATTCTGCTGCTCCAAACGCTTAACCAGAATGGCCTACGGAAAAAATGCACATACCGTTGTAATCGGGCGAGTTTCTACTTTCAGATGCAATAGCAATTTTTGGGTTAGGTCAATCCGTCCGCAAGATAAGGGAGTTTGAAACCATGAAATGGTTGACAAGACAACAAATTTTTCGCACTTCTGCTGCTCCAATCGCTTAACCAGAATGGCCTAGGGAAAAAGTACACATACCGTTGTAATCCGGCGAGTTTCTACTTTCACACGCAACAAGAATTTTTGGGTTGGGTCAATCCGTTCGCGAGATATGGGACTTTGAAGCTAAGAAATGGTTGAGAAGAGAATAAATTTTTCGCAATTCTGCTGCTCCAAACGCTTAACCAGAATGGCCTAGGGAAAAAAAGCACATACCGTTGTAATCGGGCGAGATTCCACTTTCAGATGCAATAGGAATTTTTGGGTTAGGTCAATCCGTTCGCGAGATATGGGAGTTTGAAGCCAAGAAATGGTTGACAAGACATCAAATTTTTCGCAATTCTGCTGCTCCAAACGCTTAACCAGAATGGCCTACGGAAAAAATGCACATACCGTTGTAATCGGGCGAGTTTCTACTTTCAGATTCAATAGCAATTTTTGGGTTAGGTCAATCCGTCCGCAAGATAAGGGAGTTTGAAACCATGAAATGGTTGACAAGACAACAAATTTTTCGCACTTCTGCTGCTCCAATCGCTTAACCAGAATGGCCTAGGGAAAAAGTACACATACCGTTGTAATCGGGCGAGTTTCTACTTTCAGACGCAACAAGAATTTTTGGGTTGGGTCAATCCGTTCGCGAGATATGGGACTTTGAAGCTAAGAAATGGTTGAGAAGAGAATAAATTTTTCGCAATTCTGCTGCTCCAAACGCTTAACCAGAATGGCCTAGGGAAAAAAAGCACATACCGTTGTAATCGGGCGAGATTCCACTTTCAGATGCAATAGGAATTTTTGGGTTAGGTCAATCCGTTCGCGAGATATGGGAGTTTGAAGCCAAGAAATGGTTGAGAAGGCAAGAAATTTTTCGAAATTCTGCTGCTCCAAACGCTCAACCAGAATGGCCTAGGGAAAAAATACACATACCGTTGTAATCGGGCGAGTTTCTACTTTCAGAAGCAATAGGAATTTTTGGGTTAGGTCAATCCGTTCGCGAGATATGGGAGTTTGAATCTAAGAAATGGTTGACAAGACAACAAATTTTTCGCACTTCTGCTGCTCCAATCGCTTAACCAGAATGGCCTAGGGAAAAAATGCACATACCGTTGTAATCGGGCGAGATTCCAATTTCAGATGCAATAGGAATTTTTGGGTTAGGTCAATCCGTTCGCGAGATATGGGAGTTTGAAGCCAAGAAATGGTTGAGAAGGCAAAAAATTTTTCGCAATTCTGCTGCTCCAAACGCTTAACCAGAATGGCCTAGGGAAAAAATACACATACCGTTGTAATCGGGCGAGGTTCCACTTTCAGATGCAATAGGAATTTTTGGGTTAGGTCAATCCGTTCGCGAGATATGGGACTTTGAAGCCAAGAAAGGGTTGAGAAGGCAAAAAATTTTTCGCAATTCTGCTGCTCCAAACGCTTAACCAGATTGGCCTAGGGGAAAAATACGCATACCGTTGTAATCGGACGAGTTTCTACTTTCAGACGCAACAAGAATTTTTGGGTTTGGTCAATCCGTTCGCGAGATATGGGACTATGAAGCGAAGAAATGGTTGAGAAGACAACAAATTTATCGCACTTCTGCTGCTCCAATCGCTTAACCAGAATGGCCTAGGGAAAAAGTACACATACCGTTGTAATCGGGCGAGTTTCTACTTTCAGACGCAACAAGAATTTTTGGGTTGGGTCAATCCGTTCGCGAGATATGGGACTTTGAAGCTAAGAAATGGTTGAGAAGAGAATAAATTTTTCGCAATTCTGCTGCTCCAAACGCTTAACCAGAATGGCCTAGGGAAAAAAAGCACATACCGTTGTAATCGGGCGAGATTCCACTTTCAGATGCAATAGGAATTTTTGGGTTAGGTCAATCCGTTCGCGAGATATGGGAGTTTGAAGCCAAGAAATGGTTGAGAAGGCAAGAAATTTTTCGAAATTCTGCTGCTCCAAACGCTTAACCAGAATGGCCTAGGAAAAAATACACATACCGTTGTAATCGGGCGAGTTTCTACTTTCAGAAGCAATAGGAATTTTTGGGTTAGGTCAATCCGTTCGCGAGATATGGGAGTTTGAATCTAAGAAATGGTTGACAAGACAACAAATTTTTCGCACTTCTGCTGCTCCAATCGCTTAACCAGAATGGCCTAGGGAAAAAATGCACATACCGTTGTAATCGGGCGAGATTCCAATTTCAGATGCAATAGGAATTTTTGGGTTAGGTCAATCCGTTCGCGAGATATGGGAGTTTGAAGCCAAGAAATGGTTGAGAAGGCAAAAAATTTTTCGCAATTCTGCTGCTCCAAACGCTTAACCAGAATGGCCTAGGGAAAAAATACACATACCGTTGTAATCGGGCGAGGTTCCACTTTCAGATGCAATAGGAATTTTTGGGTTAGGTCAATCCGTTCGCGAGATATGGGACTTTGAAGCCAAGAAAGGGTTGAGAAGGCAAAAAATTTTTCGCAATTCTGCTGCTCCAAACGCTTAACCAGATTGGCCTAGGGGAAAAATACGCACACCGTTGTAATCGGACGAGTTTCTACTTTCAGACGCAACAAGAATTTTTGGGTTTGGTCAATCCGTTCGCGAGATATGGGACTATGAAGCGAAGAAATGGTTGAGAAGACAACAAATTTATCGCACTTCTGCTGCTCCAATCGCTTAACCAGAATGGCCTAGGGAAAAAGTACACATACCGTTGTTATCGGGCGAGTTTCTACTTTCAGACGCAACAAGAATTTTTGGGTTGGGTCAATCCGTTCGCGAGATATGGGACTTTGAAGCTAAGAAATGGTTGAGAAGAGAATAAATTTTTCGCAATTCTGCTGCTCCAAACGCTTAACCAGAATGGCCTAGGGAAAAAAAGCACATACCGTTGTAATCGGGCGAGATTCCACTTTCAGATGCAATAGGAATTTTTGGGTTAGGTCAATCCGTTCGCGAGATATGGGAGTTTGAAGCCAAGAAATGGTTGAGAAGGCAAGAAATTTTCGAAATTCTGCTGCTCCAAACGCTTAACCAGAATGGCCTAGGGAAAAAATACACATACCGTTGTAATCGGGCGAGTTTCTACTTTCAGAAGCAATAGGAATTTTTGGGTTAGGTCAATCCGTTCGCGAGATATGGGAGTTTGAATCTAAGAAATGGTTGACAAGACAACAAATTTTTCGCACTTCTGCTGCTCCAATCGCTTAACCAGAATGGCCTAGGGAAAAAATGCACATACCGTTGTAATCGGGCGAGATTCCAATTTCAGATGCAATAGGAATTTTTGGGTTAGGTCAATCCGTTCGCGAGATATGGGAGTTTGAAGCCAAGAAATGGTTGAGAAGGCAAAAAATTTTTCGCAATTCTGCTGCTCCAAACGCTTAACCAGAATGGCCTAGGGAAAAAATACACATACCGTTGTAATCGGGCGAGGTTCCACTTTCAGATGCAATAGGAATTTTTGGGTTAGGTCAATCCGTTCGCGAGATATGGGACTTTGAAGCCAAGAAAGGGTTGAGAAGGCAAAAAATTTTTCGCAATTCTGCTGCTCCAAACGCTTAACCAGATTGGCCTAGGGGAAAAAATACGCATACCGTTGTAATCGGACGAGTTTCTACTTTCAGACGCAACAAGAATTTTTGGGTTTGGTCAATCCGTTCGCGAGATATGGGACTATGAAGCGAAGAAATGGTTGAGAAGACAACAAATTTATCGCAATTCTGCTGCTCCAATCGCTTAACCAGAATGACCTAGGGAAAAAGTACACATACCTTTGTAATCGGGCGAGTTTCTACTTTCAGACGCAACAAGAATTTTTGGGTTGGGTCATTCCGTTCGCGAGATATGGGACTTCGAAGCTAAGGAATGGTTGAGAAGGCAAAAAATTTTCCGCAATTCTGCTGCTCCAAACGCTTAACCAGATTGGCCTAGGGAAAAAATACGCATACCGTTGTAATCGGGCGAGTTTCTACTTTCAGATGCAATAGGAATTTTTGGGTTAGGTCAATCCGTTCGCGAGATATGGGAGTTTGAAGCTAAGCAATGGTTGACAAGACAACAAATTTTTCGCAATTCTGCTGCTCCAAACGCTTAACCAGAATGGCCTACGGAAAAAATGCACACACCGTTGTAATCGGGCGAGTTTCTACTTTCAGATGCAATAGCAATTTTTGGGTTAGGTCAATCCGTCCGCAAGATAAGGGAGTTTGAAACCATGAAATGTCTGACAAGACAACAAATTTTTCGCACTTCTGCTGCTCCAATCGCTTAACCAGAATGCCCTAGGGAAAAAGTACACATACCGTTGTAATCCGGCGAGTTTCTACTTTCACACGCAACAAGAATTTTTGGGTTGGGTCAATCCGTTCGCGAGATATGGGACTTTGAAGCTAAGAAATGGTTGAGAAGAGAATAAATTTTTCGCAATTCTGCTGCTCCAAACGCTTAACCAGAATGGCCTAGGGAAAAAAAGCACATACCGTTGTAATCGGGCGAGATTCCACTTTCAGATGCAATAGGAATTTTTGGGTTAGGTCAATCCGTTCGCGAGATATGGGAGTTTGAAGCCAAGAAATGGTTGAGAAGGCAAGAAATTTTTCGAAATTCTGCTGCTCCAAACGCTTAACCAGAATGGCCTAGGGAAAAAATACATATACCGTTGTAATCGGGCGAGTTTCTACTTTCAGAAGCAATAGGAATTTTTGGGTTAGGTCAATCCGTTCGCGAGATATGGGAGTTTGAATCTAAGAAATGGTTGACAAAACAACAAATTTTTCGCACTTCTGCTGCTCCAATCGCTTAACCAGAATGGCCTAGGAAAAAATACACATACCGTTGTAATCGGGCGAGTTTCTACTTTCAGACGCAGCAGGAATTTTTGGGTTTGGTCAGTCCGTTCGCGAGATATGGGACTATGAAGCGAAGAAATGGTTGAGAAGACAACAAATTTTTCGCACTTCTGCTGCTCCAATCGCTTAACCAGAATGACCTAGGGAAAAAGTACACATACCGTTGTAATCGGGCGAGTTTCTACTTTCAGACGCAACAAGAATTTTTGGGTTGGGTCAATCCGTTCGCGAGATATGGGACTTCTAAGCTAAGGAATGGTTCAGAAGGCAAAAAATTTTTCGCAATTCTGCTGCTCCAAACGCTTAACCAGATTGGCCTAGGGAAAAAATACGCATACCGTTGTAATCGGGCGAGTTTCTACTTTCAGATGCAATAGGAATTTTTGGGTTAGGTCAATCCGTTCGCGAGATATGGGAGTTTGAAGCCAAGAAATGGTTGAGAAGAGAACAAATTTTTCGCAATTCTGCTGCTCCAAACGCTTAACCAGAATGGTCCAGGGAAAAAATGCACATACCGTTGTAATCGGGCGAGATTCCACTTTCAGATGCAATAGGAATTTTTGGGTTTGGTCAATCCGTTCGCGAGATATGGGACTATGAAGCGAAGAAATGGTTGAGAAGACAACATATTTTTCGCACTTCTGCTGCTCCAATCGCTTAACCAGAATGACCTAGGGAAAAAGTACACCTACCGTTGTAATCGGACGAGTTTCTACTTTCAGACGCAACAAGAATTTTTGGGTTGGGTCAATCCGTTCGCGAGATATGCGACTTTGAAGCTAAGGAATGGTTGAGAAGGCAAAAAATTTTTCGCAATTCTGCTGCTCCAAACGCTTAACCAGAATGGCCTAGGGAAAAAATACACATACCGTTATAATCGGGAGAGTTTCTACTTTCAGAAGCAATAGGAATTTTTGGATTAGGTCCATCCGTTCGCGAGATATGGGAGTTTGAATCTAAGAAATGGTTGACAAAACAACAAATTTTTCGCACTTCTGCTGCTCCAATCGCTTAACCAGAATGGCCTAGGAAAAAATACACATACCGTTTTAATCGGGCGAGTTTCTACTTTCAGACGCAGCAGGAATTTTTGGGTTTGGTCAATCCGTTCGCGAGATATGGGACTTTGAAGCTAAGGAATGGTTGAGAAGGCAAAAAATTTTTCGCAATTCTGCTGCTCCAAACGCTTAACCAGATTGGCCTATGGGAAAAATACGCATACCGTTGTAATCGGGCGAGTTTCTACTTTCAGATGCAATAGGAATTTTTGGGTTAGGTCAATCCGTTCGCGAGATATGGGAGTTTGAAGCCACGAAATGGTTGAGAAGAGAACAAATTTTTCGCAATTCTGCAGCTCCAAACGCTTAACCACAATGGCCTAGGGAAAAAATGCACATACCGTTGTAATCGGGCGAGTTTCTACTTTCAGACGCAGCAGGAATTTTTGGGTTTGGTCAATCCGTTCGCGAGATATGGGACTATGAAGCGAAGAAATGGTTGAGAAGACAACAAATTTTTCGCACTTCTGCTGCTCCAATCGCTTAATCAGAATGACCTAGGGAAAAAGTACACATACCGTTGTAATCGGGCGAGTTTCTACTTTGAGATGCAATAGGAATTTTTGGGTTAGGTCAATCCGTTCGCGAGATATGGGAGTTTGAAGCCAAGAAATGGTTGAGAAGAGAACAAATTTTTCGCAATTCTGCTGCTCCAAACGCTTAACCAGAATGGCCTAGGGAAAAAATGCACATACCTTTGTAATCAGGCGTGTTTCTACTTTCAGATGCAATAGGAATTTTTGGGTTAGGTCAATCCGTTCGCGAGATATGGGAGTTTGAATCTAAGAAATGGTTGACAAGACAACAAATTTTTCGCACTTCTGCTGCTCCAATCGCTTAACCAGAATGGCCTAGGAAAAATACAAATACCGTTTTAATCGGGCGAGTTTCTACTTTCAGACGCAGCAGGAATTTTTGGGTTTGGTCAATCCGTTCGCGAGATATGGGACTTTGAAACTAAGGAATGGTTGAGAAGGCAAAAAATTTTTCGCAATTCTGCTGCTCCAAACGCTTAACCAGATTGGCCTAGGGGAAAAATACGCATACCGTTGTAATCGGGCGAGTTTCTACTTTCAGATGCAATAGGAATTTTTGGGTTAGGTCAATCCGTTCGCGAGATATGGGAGTTTGAAGCCAAGAAATGGTTGAGAAGAGAACAAATTTTTCGCAATTCTGCTACTCCAAACGCTTAACCAGAATGGTCTAGGGAAAAAATGCACATACCGTTGTAATCGGGCGAGATTCCACTTTCAGATGCAATAGGAATTTTTGGGTTTGGTTAATCCGTTCGCGAGATATGGGACTATGAAGCGAAGAAATGGTTGAGAAGACAACATATTTTTCGCACTTCTGCTGCTCCAATCGCTTAACCAGAATGACCTAGGGAAAAAGTACACCTACCGTTGTAATCGGACGAGTTTCTACTTTCAGACGCAACAAGAATTTTTGGGTTCGGTCAATCCGTTCGCGAGATATGCGACTTTGAAGCTAAGGAATGGTTGAGAAGGCAAAAAATTTTTCGCAATTCTGCTGCTCCAAACGCTTAACCAAAATGGCCTAGGGAAAAAATACACATACCGTTGTAATCGGGAGAGTTTCTACTTTCAGAAGCAATAGGAATTTTTGGATTAGGTCCATCCGTTCGCGAGATATGGGAGTTTGAAGCTAAGAAATAGTTGACAAGACAACAAATTTTTCGCACTTCTGCTGCTCCAAACGCTTAACCAGAATGGTCTAGGTAAAAAATGCACATACCGTTGTAATCGGGCGAGTTTCTACTTTCAGATGCAATAGGAATTTTTGGGTTAGGTCAATCCGTTCGCGAGATATGGGAGTTTGAAGCTAAGAAATGGTTGAGAAGAGAATAATTTTTTCGCAATTCTGCTGCTCCAAACGCTTAACCAGAATGGCCTAGGGAAAAAATGCACATACCGTTGTAATCGGGCGAGATTCCACTTTCAGATGCAATAGGAAATTTTTGGGTTAGGTCAATCCGTTCGCGAGATATGGGACTTTGAAGCCAAGAAATGGTTGAGAAGGCAAAAATTTTTCGCAATTCTGCTGCTCCAAACGCTTAACCAGATTGGCCTAGGGGGAAAATACGCATACCGTTGTAATCGGGCGAGTTTCTACTTTCAGATGCAATAGGAATTTTTGGGTTAGGTCAATCCGTTCGCGAGATATGGGAGTTTGAAGCCAAGAAATGGTTGAGAAGACAACAAATTTTTCGCAATTCTGCTGCTCCAAACGCTTAACCAGAATGGTCTAGGGAAAAAATGCACATACCGTTGTAATCGGGCGAGATTCCACTTTCAGATGCAATAGGAATTTTTGGGTTTGGTCAATCCGTTCGCGAGATATGGGACTATGAAGCGAAGAAATGGTTGAGAAGACAACATATTTTTCGCACTTCTGCTGCTCCAATCGCTTAACCAGAATGACCTAGGGAAAAAGTACACCTACCGTTGTAATCGGACGAGTTTCTACTTTCAGACGCAACAAGAATTTTTGGGTTGGGTCAATCCGTTCGCGAGATATGCGACTTTGAAACTAAGGAATGGTTGAGAAGGCAAAAAATTTTTCGCAATTCTGCTGCTCCAAACGCTTAACCAGAATGGCCTAGGGAAAAAATACACATACCGTTATAATCGGGAGAGTTTCTACTTTCAGAAGCAATAGGAATTTTTGGATTAGGTCCATCCGTTCGCGAGATATGGGAGTTTGAATCTAAGAAATGGTTGACAAAACAACAAATTTTTCGCACTTCTGCTGCTCCAATCGCTTAACCAGAATGGCCTAGGAAAAAATACACATACCGTTTTAATCGGGCGAGTTTCTACTTTCAGACGCAGCAGGAATTTTTGGGTTTGGTCAATCCGTTCGCGAGATATGGGACTTTGAAGCTAAGGAATGGTTGAGAAGGCAAAAAATTTTTCGCAATTCTGCTGCTCCAAACGCTTAACCAGATTGGCCTATGGGAAAAATACGCATACCGTTGTAATCGGGCGAGTTTCTACTTTCAGATGCAATAGGAATTTTTGGGTTAGGTCAATCCGTTCGCGAGATATGGGAGTTTGAAGCCAAGAAATGGTTGAGAAGAGAACAAATTTTTCGCAATTCTGCAGCTCCAAACGCTTAACCACAATGGCCTAGGGAAAAAATGCACATACCGTTGTAATCGGGCGAGTTTCTACTTTCAGACGCAGCAGGAATTTTTGGGTTTGGTCAATCCGTTCGCGAGATATGGGACTATGAAGCGAAGAAATGGTTGAGAAGACAACAAATTTTTCGCACTTCTGCTGCTCCAATCGCTTAATCAGAATGACCTAGGGAAAAAGTACACATACCGTTGTAATCGGGCGAGTTTCTACTTTGAGATGCAATAGGAATTTTTGGGTTAGGTCAATCCGTTCGCGAGATATGGGAGTTTGAAGCCAAGAAATGGTTGAGAAGAGAACAAATTTTTCGCAATTCTGCTGCTCCAAACGCTTAACCAGAATGGCCTAGGGAAAAAATGCACATACCTTTGTAATCAGGCGTGTTTCTACTTTCAGATGCAATAGGAATTTTTGGGTTAGGTCAATCCGTTCGCGAGATATGGGAGTTTGAATCTAAGAAATGGTTGACAAGACAACAAATTTTTCGCACTTCTGCTGCTCCAATCGCTTAACCAGAATGGCCTAGGAAAAAATACAAATACCGTTTTAATCGGGCGAGTTTCTACTTTCAGACGCAGCAGGAATTTTTGGGTTTGGTCAATCCGTTCGCGAGATATGGGACTTTGAAGCTAAGGAATGGTTGAGAAGGCAAAAAATTTTTCGCAATTCTGCTGCTCCAAACGCTTAACCAGATTGGCCTAGGGGAAAAATACGCATACCGTTGTAATCGGGCGAGTTTCTACTTTCAGATGCAATAGGAATTTTTGGGTTAGGTCAATCCGTTCGCGAGATATGGGAGTTTGAAGCCAAGAAATGGTTGAGAAGAGAACAAATTTTTCGCAATTCTGCTACTCCAAACGCTTAACCAGAATGGTCTAGGGAAAAAATGCACATACCGTTGTAATCGGGCGAGATTCCACTTTCAGATGCAATAGGAATTTTTGGGTTTGGTTAATCCGTTCGCGAGATATGGGACTATGAAGCGAAGAAATGGTTGAGAAGACAACATATTTTTCGCACTTCTGCTGCTCCAATCGCTTAACCAGAATGACCTAGGGAAAAAGTACACCTACCGTTGTAATCGGACGAGTTTCTACTTTCAGACGCAACAAGAATTTTTGGGTTGGGTCAATCCGTTCGCGAGATATGCGACTTTGAAGCTAAGGAATGGTTGAGAAGGCAAAAAATTTTTCGCAATTCTGCTGCTCCAAACGCTTAACCAGAATGGCCTAGGGAAAAAATACACATACCGTTGTAATCGGGAGAGTTTCTACTTTCAGAAGCAATAGGAATTTTTGGATTAGGTCCATCCGTTCGCGAGATATGGGAGTTTGAAGCTAAGAAATAGTTGACAAGACAACAAATTTTTCGCACTTCTGCTGCTCCAAACGCTTAACCAGAATGGTCTAGGTAAAAAATGCACATACCGTTGTAATCGGGCGAGTTTCTACTTTCAGATGCAATAGGAATTTTTGGGTTAGGTCAATCCGTTCGCGAGATATGGGAGTTTGAAGCTAAGAAATGGTTGAGAAGAGAATAATTTTTTCGCAATTCTGCTGCTCCAAACGCTTAACCAGAATGGCCTAGGGAAAAAATGCACATACCGTTGTAATCGGGCGAGATTCCACTTTCAGATGCAATAGGAATTTTTGGGTTAGGTCAATCCGTTCGCGAGATATGGGACTTTGAAGCCAAGAAATGGTTGAGAAGGCAAAAAATTTTTCGCAATTCTGCTGCTCCAAACGCTTAACCAGATTGGCCTAGGGGAAAAATACGCATACCGTTGTAATCGGGCGAGTTTCTACTTTCAGATGCAATAGGAATTTTTGGGTTAGGTCAATCCGTTCGCGAGATATGGGAGTTTGAAGCCAAGAAATGGTTGAGAAGACAACAAATTTTTCGCAATTCTGCTGCTCCAAACGCTTAACCAGAATGGTCTAGGGAAAAAATGCACATACCGTTGTAATCGGGCGAGATTCCACTTTCAGATGCAATAGGAATTTTTGGGTTTGGTCAATCCGTTCGCGAGATATGGGACTATGAAGCGAAAAAATGGTTGAGAAGACAACAAATTTTTCGCACTTCTGCTGCTCCAATCGCTTAACCAGAATGACCTAGGGAAAAAGTACACCTACCGTTGTAATCGGACGAGTTTCTACTTTCAGACGCAACAAGAATTTTTGGGTTGGGTCGATCCGTTCGCGAGATATGCGACTTTGAAGCTAAGGAATGGTTGAGAAGGCAAAAAATTTTTCGCAATTCTGCTGCTCCAAACGCTTAACCAGAATGGCCTAGGGAAAAAATACACATACCGTTGTAATCGAGCGAGTTTCTACTTTCAGACGCAGCAGCAATTTTTGGGTTTGGTCAATCCGTTCGCGAGATATGGGACTATGAAGCGAAGAAATGGTTGAGAAGACAACAAATTTTTCGCACTTCTGCTGCTCCAAACGCTTAACCAGAATGGCCTACGGAAAAAATGCACATACCGTTGTAATCGGGCGAGTTTCTACTTTCAGATGCAATAGCAATTTTTGGGTTAGGTCAATCCGTCCGCAAGATAAGGGAGTTTGAAACCATGAAATGGTTGACAAGACAACAAATTTTTCGCACTTCTGCTGCTCCAATCGCTTAACCAGAATGGCCTAGGGAAAAAGTACACATACCGTTGTAATCGGGCGAGTTTCTACTTTCAGACGCAACAAGAATTTTTGGGTTGGGTCAATCCGTTCGCGAGATATGGGACTTTGAAGCTAAGAAATGGTTGAGAAGAGAATAAATTTTTCGCACTTCTGCTGCTCCAAACGCTAAACCAGAATGGCCTACGGAAAAAATGCACATACCGTTGTAATCGGGCGAGTTTCTACTTTCAGATGCAATAGCAATTTTTGGGTTAGGTCAATCCGTCCGCAAGATAAGGGAGTTTGAAACCATGAAATGGTTGACAAGACAACAAATTTTTCGCACTTCTGCTGCTCCAATCGCTTAACCAGAATGGCCTAGGGAAAAAGTACACATACCGTTGTAATCGGGCGAGTTTCTACTTTCAGACGCAACAAGAATTTTTGGGTTGGGTCAATCCGTTCGCGAGATATGGGACTTTGAAGCTAAGAAATGGTTGAGAAGAGAATAAATTTTTCGCAATTCTGCTGCTCCAAACGCTTAACCAGAATGGCCTAGGGAAAAAATGCACATACCGTTGTAATCGGGCGAGATTCCACTTTCAGATGCAATAGGAATTTTTGGGTTGGGTCAATCCGTTCGCGAGATATGGGAGTTTGAAGCCAAGAAATGGTTGAGAAGGCAAGAAATTTTTCGCAATTCTGCTGCTCCAAACGCTTAACCAGAATGGCCTAGGGAAAATATACACATACCGTTTTAATCGGGCGAGTTTCTACTTTCAGAAGCAATAGGAATTTTTGGGTTAGGTCAATCCGTTCGCGAGATATGGGAGTTTGAATCTAAGAAATGGTTGACAAAACAACAAATTTTTCGCACTTCTGCTGCTCCAATCGCTTAACCAGAATGGCCTAGGAAAAAATACACATACCGTTTTAATCGGGCGAGTTTCTACTTTCAGACGCAGCAGGAATTTTTGGGTTTGGTCAATCCGTTCGCGAGATATGGGACTTTGAAGCTAAGGAATGGTTGAGAAGGCAAAAAATTTTTCGCAATTCTGCTGCTCCAAACGCTTAACCAGATTGGCCTATGGGAAAAATGCACATACCGTTGTAATCGGGCGAGTTTCTACTTTCAGACGCAGCAGGAATTTTTGGGTTTGGTCAATCCGTTCGCGAGATATGGGACTATGAAGCGAAGAAATGGTTGAGAAGACAACAAATTTTTCGCACTTCTGCTGCTCCAATCGCTTAACCAGAATGACCTAGGGAAAAAGTACACATACCGTTGTAATCGGGCGAGTTTCTACTTTCAGACGCAACAAGAATTTTTGGGTTGGGTCAATCCGTTCGCGAGATATGGGACTTTGAAGCTAAGAAATGGTTGAGAAGAGAATAAATTTTTCGCAATTCTGCTGCTCCAAACGCTTAACCAGAATGGCCTAGGGAAAAAATGCACATACCGTTGTAATCGGGCGAGATTCCACTTTCAGATGCAATAGGAATTTTTGGGTTAGGTCAATCCGTTCGCGAGGTATGGGAGTTTGAAGCCAAGAAATGGTTGAGAAGGCAAGAAATTTTTCGCAATTCTGCTGCTCCAAACGCTTAACCAGAATGGCCTAGGGAAAAAATACACATACCGTTTTAATCGGGCGAGTTTCTACTTTCAGAAAAAATGGGAATTTTTTGGTTAGTTCAATCCGTTCGCGAGATATGGGTGTTTGAATCTAAGAAATGGTTGACAAAACAACAAATTTTTCGCACTTCTGCTGCTCCAATCGCTTAACCAGAATGGCCTAGGAAAAAATACACATACCGTTTTAATCGGGCGAGTTTCTACTTTCAGACGCAGCAGGAATTTTTGGGTTTGGTCAATCCGTTCGCGAGATATGGGACTTTGAAGCTAAGGAATGGTTGAGAAGGCAAAAAATTTTTCGCAATTCTGCTGCTCCAAACGCTTAACCAGATTGGCCTATGGGAAAAATACGCATACCGTTGTAATCGGGCGAGTTTCTACTTTCAGATGCAATAGGAATTTTTGGGTTAGGTCAATCCGTTCGCGAGATATGGGAGTTTGAAGCCAAGAAATGGTTGAGAAGAGAACAAATTTTTCGCATTTCTGCTGCTCCAAACGCTTAACCAGAATGGCCTAGGGAAAAAATGCACATACCGTTGTAATCGGGCGAGTTTCTACTTTCAGACGCAGCAGGAATTTTTGGGTTTGGTCAATCCGTTCGCGAGATATGGGACTATGAAGCGAAGAAATGGTTGAGAAGACAACAAATTTTTCGCACTTCTGCTGCTCCAATCGCTTAACCAGAATGACCTAGGGAAAAAGTACACATACCGTTGTAATCGGGCGAGTTTCTACTTTCAGACGCAACAAGAATTTTTGGGTTGGGTCAATCCGTTCGCGAGATATGGGACTTCGAAGCTAAGGAATGGTTCAGAAGGCAAAAAATTTTTCGCAATTCTGCTGCTCCAAACGCTTAACCAGATTGGCCTATGGGAAAAATACGCATACCGTTGTAATCGGGCGAGTTTCTACTTTCAGATGCAATTGGAATTTTTGGGTTAGGTCAATCCGTTCGCGAGATATGGGAGTTTGAATCTAAGAAATGGTTGACAAAACAACAAATTTTTCGCACTTCTGCTGCTCCAATCGCTTAACCAGAATGGCCTAGGAAAAAATACACATACCGTTTTAATCGGGCGAGTTTCTACTTTCAGACGCAGCAGGAATTTTTGGGTTTGGTCAATCCGTTCGCGAGATATGGGACTTTGAAGCTAAGGAATGGTTGAGAAGGCAAAAAATTTTTCGCAATTCTGCTGCTCCAAACGCTTAACCAGATTGGCCTATGGGAAAAATACGCATACCGTTGTAATCGGGCGAGTTTCTACTTTCAGATGCAATTGGAATTTTTGGGTTAGGTCAATCCGTTCGCGACATATGGGAGTTTGAAGCCAAGAAATGGTTGAGAAGAGAACAAATTTTTCGCAATTCTGCTGCTCCAAACCCTTAACCAGAATGGCCTAGGGAAAAAATGCACATACCGTTGTAATCGGGCGAGTTTCTACTTTCAGACGCAGCAGGAATTTTTGGGTTTGGTCAATCCGTTCGCGAGATATGGGACTATGAAGCGAAGAAATGGTTGAGAAGACAACAAATTTTTCGCACTTCTGCTGCTCCAATCGCTTGACCAGAATGACCTAGGGAAAAAGTACACATACCGTTGTAATCGGGCGAGTTTCTACTTTCAGACGCAACAAGAATTTTTGGGTTGGGTCAATCCGTTCGCGAGATATGGGACTTTGAAGCTAAGAAATGGTTGAGAAGAGAATAAATTTTTCGCAATTCTGCTGCTCCAAACGCTTAACCAGAATGGCCTAGGGAAAAAATGCACATACCGTTGTAATCGGGCGAGATTCCACTTTCAGATGCAATAGGAATTGTTGGGTTAGGTCAATCCGTTCGCGAGGTATGGGAGTTTGAAGCCAAGAAATGGTTGAGAAGGCAAGAAATTTTTCGCAATTCTGCTGCTCCAAACGCTTAACCAGAATGGCCTAGGGAAAAAATACACATACCGTTTTAATC
Organism: Ptiloglossa arizonensis; assembly: GCF_051014685.1. Lineage (NCBI taxonomy): Eukaryota > Metazoa > Arthropoda > Insecta > Hymenoptera > Colletidae > Ptiloglossa > Ptiloglossa arizonensis. The sequence goes on from NW_027478507.1 coordinate 740,078, forward strand.
GGGCGAGTTTCTACTTTCAGAAAAAATAGGAATTTTTGGGTTAGGTCAATCCGTTCGCGAGATATGGGAGTTTGAATCTAAGAAATGGTTGACAAAACAACAAATTTTTCGCACTTCTGCTGCTCCAATCGCTTAACCAGAATGGCCTAGGAAAAAATACACATACCGTTTTAATCGGGCGAGCTTCTACTTTCAGACGCAGCAGGAATTTTTGGGTTTGGTCAATCCGTTCGCGAGATATGGGACTTTGAAGCTAAGGAATGGTTGAGAAGGCAAAAAATTTTTCGCAATTCTGCTGCTCCAAACGCTTAACCAGATTGGCCTATGGGAAAAATACGCATACCGTTGTAATCGGGCGAGTTTCTACTTTCAGATGCAATAGGAATTTTTGGGTTAGGTCAATCCGTTCGCGAGATATGGGAGTTTGAAGCCAAGAAATGGTTGAGAAGAGAACAAATTTTTCGCAATTCTGCTGCTCCAAACGCTTAACCAGAATGGCCTAGGGAAAAAATGCACATACCGTTGTAATCGGGCGAGTTTCTACTTTCAGACGCAGCAGGAATTTTTGGGTTTGGTCAATCCGTTCGCGAGATATGGGAGTTTGAAGCCAAGAAATGGTTGAGAAGAGAACAAATTTTTCGCAATCCTGCTGCTCCAATCGCTTAACCAGAACGACCTAGGGAAAAAGTACACATACCGTTGTAATCGGGCGAGTTTCTACTTTCAGACGCAACAAGAATTTTTGGGTTGTGTCAATCCGTTCGCGAGATATGGGACTTCGAAGCTAAGGAATGGTTCAGAAGGCAAAAAATTTTTCGCAATTCTGCTGCTCCAAACGCTTAACCAGATTGGCCTAGGGAAAAAATACGCATACCGTTGTAATCGGGCGAGTTTCTACTTTCAGATGCAATAGGAATTTTTGGGTTAGGTCAATCCGTTCGCGAGATATGGAAGTTTGAATCTAAGAAATGGTTGACAAGACAACAAATTTTTCGCACTTCTGCTGCTCCAATCGCTTAACCAGATTGACCTAGGGAAAAAGTACACATACCGTTGTAATCGGGCGAGTTTCTACTTTCAGATGCAATAGGAATTTTTGGGTTAGGTCAATCCGTTCGCGAGATATGGGAGTTTGAATCTAAGAAATGGTTGACAAGACAACAAATTTTTCGCACTTCTGCTGCTCCAATCGCTTTACCAGAATGGCCTAGGAAAAAATACACATACCGTTTTAATCGGGCGAGTTTCTACTTTCAGACGCAGCAGGAATTTTTGGGTTTGGTCAATCCGTTCGCGAGATATGGGACTTTGAAACTAAGGAATGGTTGAGAAGGCAAAAAATTTTTCGCAATTCTGCTGCTCCAAACGCTTAACCAGATTGGCCTAGGGGAAAAATACGCATACCGTTGTAATCGGGCGATTTTCTACTTTCAGATGCAATAGGAATTTTTGGGTTAGGTCAATCCGTTCGCGAGATATGGGAGTTTGAATCTAAGAAATGGTTGACAAGACAACAAATTTTTCGCACTTCTGCTGCTCCAATCGCTTAACCAGAATGACCTAGGGAAAAAGTACACATACCGTTGTAATCGGGCGAGTTTCTACTTTCAGATGCAATAGGAATTTTTGGGTTAGGTCAATCCGTTCGCGAGATATGGGAGTTTGAATCTAAGAAATGGTTGACAAGACAACAAATTTTTCGCACTTCTGCTGCTCCAATCGCTTAACCAGAATGGCCTAGGAAAAAATACACATACCGTTTTAATCGGGCGAGTTTCTACTTTCAGACGCAGCAGGAATTTTTGGGTTTGGTCAATCCGTTCGCGAGATATGGGACTTTGAAACTAAGGAATGGTTGAGAAGGCAAAAAATTTTTCGCAATTCTGCTGCTCCAAACGCTTAACCAGATTGGCCTAGGGGAAAAATACGCATACCGTTGTAATCGGGCGAGTTTCTACTTTCAGATGCAATAGGAATTTTTGGGTTAGGTCAATCCGTTCGCGAGATATGGGAGTTTGAAGCCAAGAAATGGTTGAGAGGAGAACAAATTTTTCGCAATTCTGCTGCTCCATACGCTTAACCAGAATGGTCTAGGGAAAAAATGCACATACCGTTGTAATAGGGCGAGTTTCTACTTTCAGACGCAGCAGGAATTTTTGGGTTTGGTCAATCCGTTCGCGAGATATGGGACTATGAAGCGAAGAAATGGTTGAGAAGACAACAAATTTTTCGCACTTCTGCTGCTCCAATCGCTTAACCAGAATGACCTAGGGAAAAAGTACACATACCGTTGTAATCGGGCGAGTTTCTACTTTCAGACGCAACAAGAATTTTTGGGTTGGGTCAATCCGTTCGCGAGATATGGGAGTTTGAATCTAAGAAATGGTTGACAAAACAACAAATTTTTCGCACTTCTGCTGCTCCAATCGCTTAACCAGAATGGCCTAGGAAAAAATACACATACCGTTTTAATCGGGCGAGTTTCTACTTTCAGGAAAAATAGGAATTTTTGGGTTAGGTCAATCCGTTCGCGAGATATGGGAGTTTGAATCTAAGAAATGGTTGACAAAACAACAAATTTTTCGCACTTCTGCTGCTCCAATCGCTTAACCAGAATGGCCTAGGAAAAAATACACATACCGTTTTAATCGGGCGAGTTTCTACTTTCAGACGCAGCAGGAATTTTTGGGTTTGGTCAATCCGTTCGCGAGATATGGGACTTTGAAGCTAAGGAATGGTTGAGAAGGCAAAAAATTTTTCGCAATTCTGCTGCTCCAAACGCTTAACCAGATTGGCCTATGGGAAAAATACGCATACCGTTGTAATCGGGCGAGATTCCACTTTCAGATGAAATAGGAATTGTTGGGTTAGGTCAATCCGTTCGCGAGGTATGGGAGTTTGAAGCCAAGAAATGGTTGAGAAGGCAAGAAATTTTTCGCAATTCTGCTGCTCCAAACGCTTAACCAGAATGGCCTAGGGAAAAAATACACATACCGTTTTAATCGGGCGAGTTTCTACTTTCAGAAAAAATAGGAATTTTTGGGTTAGGTCAATCCGTTCGCGAGATATGGGAGTTTGAATCTAAGAAATGGTTGACAAAACAACAAATTTTTCGCACTTCTGCTGCTCCAATCGCTTAACCAGAATGGCCTAGGAAAAAATACACATACCGTTTTAATCGGGCGAGTTTCTACTTTCAGACGCAGCAGGAATTTTTGGGTTTGGTCAATCCGTTCGCGAGATATGGGACTTTGAAGCTAAGGAATGGTTGAGAAGGCAAAAAATTTTTCGCAATTCTGCTGCTCCAAACGCTTAACCAGATTGGCCTATGGGAAAAATACGCATACCGTTGTAATCGGGCGAGTTTCTACTTTCAGATGCAATAGGAATTTTTGGGTTAGGTCAATCCGTTCGCGAGATATGGGAGTTTGAAGCCAAGAAATGGTTGAGAAGCCAAAATTTTTTCGCAATTCTGCTGCTCCAAACGCATAACCAGAATGGCCTAGGGAAAAAATACACATACCGTTGGAATCGGGCGAGCTTCTACTTTCAGACGCAGCAGGAATTTTTGGGTTTGGTCAATCCGTTCGCGAGATATGGGAGTTTGAAGCCAAGAAATGGTTGAGAAGAGAACAAATTTTTCGCAATTCTGCTGCTCCAATCGCTTAACCAGAATGACCTAGGGAAAAAGTACACATACCGTTGTAATCGGGCGAGTTTCTACTTTCAGACGCAACAAGAATTTTTGGGTTGGGTCAATCCGTTCGCGAGATATGGGACTTCGAAGCTAAGGAATGGTTCAGAAGGCAAAAAATTTTTCGCAATTCTGCTGCTCCAAACGCTTAACCAGATTGGCCTAGGGAAAAAATACGCATACCGTTGTAATCGGGCGAGTTTCTACTTTCAGATGCAATAGGAATTTTTGGGTTAGGTCAATCCGTTCGCGAGATATGGGAGTTTGAATCTAAGAAATGGTTGACAAGACAACAAATTTTTCGCACTTCTGCTGCTCCAATCGCTTAACCAGAATGACCTAGGGAAAAAGTACACATACCGTTGTAATCGGGCGAGTTTCTACTTTCAGATGCAATAGGAATTTTTGGGTTAGGTCAATCCGTTCGCGAGATATGGGAGTTTGAATCTAAGAAATGGTTGACAAGACAACAAATTTTTCGCACTTCTGCTGCTCCAATCGCTTAACCAGAATGGCCTAGGAAAAAATACACATACCGTTTTAATCGGGCGAGTTTCTACTTTCAGACGCAGCAGGAATTTTTGGGTTTGGTCAATCCGTTCGCGAGATATGGGACTTTGAAACTAAGGAATGGTTGAGAAGGCAAAAAATTTTTCGCAATTCTGCTGCTCCAAACGCTTAACCAGATTGGCCTAGGGGAAAAATACGCATACCGTTGTAATCGGGCGAGTTTCTACTTTCAGATGCAATAGGAATTTTTGGGTTAGGTCAATCCGTTCGCGAGATATGGGAGTTTGAAGCCAAGAAATGGTTGAGAGGAGAACAAATTTTTCGCAATTCTGCTGCTCCAAACGCTTAACCAGAATGGTCTAGGGAAAAAATGCACATACCGTTGTAATCGGGCGAGATTCCACTTTCAGATGCAATAGGAATTTTTGGGTTTGGTCAATCCGTTCGCGAGATATGGGACTATGAAGCGAAGAAATGGTTGAGAAGACAACAAATGTTTCGCACTTCTGCTGCTCCAATCGCTTAACCAGAATGACCTAGGGAAAAAGTACACATACCGTTGTAATCGGGCGAGTTTCTACTTTTAGACGCAGCAGGAATTTTTGGGTTTGGTCAATCCGTTCGCAAGATATGGGACTATGAAGCGAAGAAATGGTTGAGAAGACAACAAATTTTTCGCACTTCTGTTGTTCCAATCGCTTAACCAGAATGACCTAGGGAAAAAGTACACATACCGTTGTAATCGGGCGAGTTTCTACTTTCAGACGCAACAAGAATTTTTGGTTTGGGTCAATCCGTTCGCGAGATATGGGACTTTGAAGCTAAGGAATGGTTCAGAAGGCAAAAAATTTTTCGCAATTCTGCTGCTCCAAACGCTTAACCAGATTGGCCTAGGGAAAAATTACGCATACCGTTGTAATCGGGCGAGTTTCTACTTTCAGATGCAATAGGAATTTTTGGGTTAGGTCAATCCGTTCGCGAGATATGGGAGTTTGAAGCTAAGAAATGGTTGAGAAGAGAATAAATTTTTCGCAATTCTGCTGCTCAAAACGCTTAACCAGAATGGCCTAGGGAAAAAATGCACATACCGTTGTAATCAGGCGAGTTTCTACTTTCAGATGCAATAGGAATTTTTGGGTTAGGTCAATCCGTTCGCGAGATATGGGAGTTTGAATCTAAGAAATGGTTGACAAGACAACAAATTTTTCGCACTTCTGCTGCTCCAATCGCTTAACCAGAATGGCCTAGGAAAAAATACACATACCGTTTTAATCGGGCGAGTTTCTACTTTCAGACGCAGCAGGAATTTTTGGGTTTGGTCATTCGGTTCGCGAGATATGGGACTTTGAAGCTAAGGAATGGTTGAGAAGGCAAAAAATTTTTCGCAATTCTGCTGCTCCAAACGCTTAACCAGATTGGCCTAGGGGAAAAATACGCATACCGTTGTAATCGGGCGAGTTTCTACTTTCAGATGCAATAGGAATTTTTGGGTTAGGTCAATCCGTTCGCGAGATATGGGAGTTTGAAGCTAAGAAATGGTTGAGAAGAGAATAAATTTTTCGCAATTCTGTTGCTCCAAACGCTTAACCAGAATGGCCTAGGCAAAAAATGCACATACCGATGTAATCGGGCGAGTTTCTACTTTCAGACGCAGCAGGAATTTTTGGGTTTGATCAATCCGTTCGCGAGATATGGGACTTCGAAGCTAAGGAATGGTTCAGAAGGCAAAAAATTTTTCGCACTTCTGCTGCTCCAATCGCTTAACCAGAATGACCTAGGGAAAAAGTACACATACCGTTGTAATCGGGCGAGTTTCTACTTTCAGACGCAACAAGAATTTTTGGGTTGGGTCAATCCGTTCGCGAGATATGGGACTTCGAAGCTAAGGAATGGTTCAGAAGGCAAAAAATTTTTCGCAATTCTGCTGCTTCAAACGCTTAACCAGATTGGCCTAGGGAAAAAATACGCATACCGTTGTAATCGGGCGAGTTTCTACTTTCAGATGCAATAGGAATTTTTGGGTTAGGTCAATCCGTTCGCGAGATATGGGAGTTTGAAGCCAAGAAATGGTTGAGAAGAGAACAAATTTTTCGCAATTCTGCTGCTCCAAACGCTTAACCAGAATGGCCTAGGGAAAAAATGCACATACCTTTGTAATCAGGCGAGTTTCTACTTTCAGATGCAATAGGAATTTTTGGGTTAGGTCAATCCGTTCGCGAGATATGGGAGTTTGAATCTAAGACATGGTTGACAAGACAACAAATTTTTCGCACTTCGGCTGCTCCAATCGCTTAACCAGAATGGCCTAGGAAAAAATACACATACCGTTTTAATCGGGCGAGTTTCTACTTTCAGACGCAGCAGGAATTTTTGGGTTTGGTCAATCCGTTCGCGAGATATGGGACTTTGAAGCTAAGGAATGGTTGAGAAGGCAAAAAATTTTTCGCAATTCTGCTGCTCCAAACGCTTAACCAGATTGGCCTAGGGGAAAAATACGCATACCGTTGTAATCGGGCGAGTTTCTACTTTCAGATGCAATAGGAATTTTTGGGTTAGGTCAATCCGTTCGCGAGATATGGGAGTTTGAAGCCAAGAAATGGTTGAGAAGAGAACAAATTTTTCGCAATTCTGCTGCTCCAAACGCTTAACCAGAATGGTCTCGGGAAAAAATGCACATACCGTTGTAATCGGGCGAGATTCCACTTTCAGATGCAATAGGAATTTTTGGGTTTGGTCAATCCGTTCGCGAGATATGGGACTCTGAAGCGAAGAAATGGTTGAGAAGACAACATATTTTTCGCACTTCTGCTGCTCCAATCGCTTAACCAGAATGACCTAGGGAAAAAGTACACCTACCGTTGTAATCGGACGAGTTTCTACTTTCAGACGCAACAAGAATTTTTGGGTTGGGTCAATCCGTTCGCGAGATATGCGACTTTGAAGCTAAGGAATGGTTGAGAAGGCAAAAAATTTTTCGCAATTCTGCTGCTCCAAACGCTTAACCAGATTGGCCTAGGGAAAAATTACGCATACCGTTGTAATCGGGCGAGTTTCTACTTTCAGATGCAATAGGAATTTTTGGGTTAGGTCAATCCGTTCGCGAGATATGGGAGTTTGAAGCTAAGAAATGGTTGAGAAGAGAATAAATTTTTCGCAATTCTGCTGCTCAAAACGCTTAACCAGAATAGCCTAGGGAAAAAATGCACATACCGTTGTAATCAGGCGAGTTTCTACTTTCAGACGCAGCAGGAATTTTTGGGTTTGGTCAATCCGTTCGCGAGATATGGGACTTTGAAGCTAAGGAATGGTTGAGAAGGCAAAAAATTTTTCGCAATTCTGCTGCTCCAAACGCTTAACCAGATTGGCCTAGGGGTAAAATACGCATACCGTTGTAATCGGGCGAGTTTCTACTTTCAGATGCAATTGGAATTTTTGGGTTAGGTCAATCCGTTCGCGAGATATGGGAGTTTGAAGCCAAGAAATGGTTGAGAAGAGAACAAATTTTTCGCAATTCTGCTGCTCCAAACGCTTAACCAGAATGGTCTAGGGAAAAAATGCACATACCGTTGTAATCGGGCGAGATTCCACTTTCAGATGCAATAGGAATTTTTGGGTTTGGTCAATCCGTTCGCGAGATATGGGACTATGAAGCGAAGAAATGGTTGAGAAGACAACAAATTTTTCGCACTTCTGCTGCTCCAATCGCTTAACCAGAATGACCTAGGGAAAAAGTACACCTACCGTTGTAATCGGACGAGTTTCTACTTTCAGACGCAACAAGAATTTTTGGGTTGGGTCAATCCGTTCGCGAGATATGCGACTTTGAAGCTAAGGAATGGTTGAGAAGGCAAAAAATTTTTCGCAATTCTGCTGCTCCAAACGCTTAACCAGAATGGCCTAGGGAAAAAATACACATACCGTTGTAATCGAGCGAGTTTCTACTTTCAGACGCAGCAGGAATTTTTGGGTTTGGTCAATCCGTTCGCGAGATATGGGACTATGAAGCGAAGAAATGGTTGAGAAGACAACAAATTTTTCGCACTTCTGCTGCTCCAATCGCTTAACCAGAATGACCTAGGGAAAAAGTACACATACCGTTGTAATCGGGCGAGTTTCTACTTTCAGACGCAACAAGAATTTTTGGGTTGGGTCAATCCGTTCGCGAGATATGGGACTTCGAAGCTAAGGAATGGTTGAGAAGGCAAAAAATTTTTCGCAATTCTGCTGCTCCAAACGCTTAACCAGATTGGCCTAGGGAAAAAATACGCATACCGTTGTAACCGGGCGAGTTTCTACTTTCAGATGCAACAGGAATTTTTGGGTTAGGTCAATCCGTTCGCGAGATATGGGAGTTTGAAGCTAAGCAATGGTTGACAAGACAACAAATTTTTCGCACTTCTGCTGCTCCAAACGCTTAACCAGAATGGCCTACGGAAAAAATGCACATACCGTTGTAATCGGGCGAGTTTCTACTTTCAGATGCAATAGCAATTTTTGGGTTAGGTCAATCCGTCCGCAAGATAAGGGAGTTTGAAACCATGAAATGGTTGACAAGACAACAAATTTTTCGCACTTCTGCTGCTCCAATCGCTTAACCAGAATGGCCTAGGGAAAAAATGCACATACCGTTGTAATCGGGCGAGTTTCTACTTTCAGACGCAACAAGAATTTTTGGGTTGGGTCAATCCGTTCGCGAGATATGGGACTTTGAAGCTAAGAAATGGTTGAGAAGAGAATAAATTTTTCGCAATTCTGCTGCTCCAAACGCTTAACCAGAATGGCCTAGGGAAAAAATGCACATACCGTTGTAATCGGGCGAGATTCCACTTTCAGATGCAATAGGAATTTTTGGGTTAGGTCAATCCGTTCGCGAGGTATGGGAGTTTGAAGCCAAGAAATGGTTGAGAAGGCAAGAAATTTTTCGCAATTCTGCTGCTCCAAACGCTTAACCAGAATGGCCTAGGGAAAAAATACACATACCGTTTTAATCGGGCGAGTTTCTACTTTCAGAAAAAATAGGAATTTTTGGGTTAGGTCAATCCGTTCGCGAGATATGGGAGTTTGAATCTAAGAAATGGTTGACAAAACAACAAATTTTTCGCACTTCTGCTGCTCCAATCGCTTAACCAGAATGGCCTAGGAAAAAATACACATACCGTTTTAATCGGGCGAGTTTCTACTTTCAGACGCAGCAGGAATTTTTGGGTTTGGTCAATCCGTTCGCGAGATATGGGACTTTGAAGCTAAGGAATGGTTGAGAAGGCAAAAAATTTTTCGCAATTCTGCTGCTCCAAACGCTTAACCAGATTGGCCTATGGGAAAAATACGCATACCGTTGTAATCGGGCGAGTTTCTACTTTCAGATGCAATAGGAATTTTTGGGTTAGGTCAATCCGTTCGCGAGATATGGGAGTTTGAAGCAAAGAAATGGTTGAGAAGAGAACAAATTTTTCGCAATTCTGCTGCTCCAAACGCTTAACCAGAATGGCCTAGGGAAAAAATGCACATACCGTTGTAATCGGGCGAGTTTCTACTTTCAGACGCAGCAGGAATTTTTGGGTTTGGTCAATCCGTTCGCGAGATATGGGACTATGAAGCGAAGAAATGGTTGAGAAGAAAACAAATTTTTCGCACTTCTGCTGCTCCAATCGCTTAACCAGAATGACCTAGGGAAAAAGCACACATACCGTTGTAATCGGGCGAGTTTCTACTTTCAGACGCAACAAGAATTTTTGGGTTAGGTCAATCCGTTCGCGAGATATGGGAGTTTGAAGCCAAGAAATGGTTGAGAAGAGAACAAATTTTTCGCAATTCTGCTGCTCCAAACGCTTAACCAGAATGGCCTAGGGAAAAAATGCACATACCGTTGTAATCGGGCGAGTTTCTACTTTCAGACGCAGCAGGAATTTTTGGGTTTGGTCAATCCGTTCTCGAGATATGGGACTATGAAGCGAAGAAATGGTTGAGAAGACAACAAATTTTTCGCACTTCTGCTGCTCCAATCGCTTAACCAGAATGACCTAGGGAAAAAGTACACATACCGTTGTAATCGGGCGAGTTTCTACATTCAGACGCAACAAGAATTTTTGGGTTGGGTCAATCCGTTCGCGAGATATGGGACTTTGAAGCTAAGAAATGGTTGAGAAGAGAATAAATTTTTCGCAATTCTGCTGCTCCAAACGCTTAACCAGAATGGCCTAGGGAAAAAATGCACATACCGTTGTAATCGGGCGAGATTCCACTTTCAGATGCAATAGGAATTTTTGGGTTAGGTCAATCCGTTCGCGAGGTATGGGAGTTTGAAGCCAAGAAATGGTTGAGAAGGCAAGAAATTTTTCGCAATTCTGCTGCTCCAAACGCTTAACCAGAATGGCCTAGGGAAAAAATACACATACCGTTTTAATCGGGCGAGTTTCTACTTTCAGAAAAAATAGGAATTTTTGGGTTAGGTCAATCCGTTCGCGAGATATGGGAGTTTGAATCTAAGAAATGGTTGACAAAACAACAAATTTTTCGCACTTCTGCTGCTCCAATCGCTTAACCAGAATGGCCTAGGAAAAAATACACATACCGTTTTAATCGGGCGAGCTTCTACTTTCAGACGCAGCAGGAATTTTTGGGTTTCGTCAATCCGTTCGCGAGATATGGGACTTTGAAGCTAAGGAATGGTTGAGAAGGCAAAAAATTTTTCGCAATTCTGCTGCTCCAAACGCTTAACCAGATTGGCCTATGGGAAAAATACGCATACCGTTGTAATCGGGCGAGTTTCTACTTTCAGATGCAATAGGAATTTTTGGGTTAGGTCAATCCGTTCGCGAGATATGGGAGTTTGAAGCAAAGAAATGGTTGAGAAGAGAACAAATTTTTCGCAATTCTGCTGCTCCAAACGCTTAACCAGAATGGCCTAGGGAAAAAAGGCACATACCGTTGTAATCGGGCGAGTTTCTACTTTCAGACGCAGCAGGAGTTTTTGGGTTGGGTCAATCCGTTCGCGAGATATGGGACTATGAAGCGAAGAAATGGTTGAGAAGACAACAAATTTTTCGCACTTCTGCTGCTCCAATCGCTTAACCAGAATGACCTAGGGAAAAAGTACACATACCGTTGTAATCGGGCGAGTTTCTACTTTCAGACGCAACAAGAATTTTTGGGTTGGGTCAATCCGTTCACGAGATATGGGACTTCGAAGCTAAGGAATGGTTCAGAAGGCAAAAAATTTTTCGCAATTCTGCTGCTCCAAACGCTTAACCAGATTGGCCTATGGGAAAAATACGCATACCGTTGTAATCGGGCGAGTTTCTACTTTCAGATGCAATTGGAATTTTTGGGTTAGGTCAATCCGTTCGCGAGATATGGGAGTTTGAATCTAAGAAATGGTTGACAAAACAACAAATTTTTCGCACTTCTGCTGCTCCAATCGCTTAACCAGAATGGCCTAGGAAAAAATACACATACCGTTTTAATCGGGCGAGTTTCTACTTTCAGACGCAGCAGGAATTTTTGGGTTTGGTCAATCCGTTCGCGAGATATGGGACTTTGAAGCTAAGGAATGGTTGAGAAGGCAAAAAATTTTTCGCAATTCTGCTGCTCCAAACGCTTAACCAGATTGGCCTATGGGAAAAATACGCATACCGTTGTAATCGGGCGAGTTTCTACTTTCAGATGCAATTGGAATTTTTGGGTTAGGTCAATCCGTTCGCGAGATATGGGAGTTTGAAGCCAAGAAATGGTTGAGAAGAGAACAAATTTTTCGCAATTCTGCTGCTCCAAACGCTTAACCAGAATGGCCTAGGGAAAAAATGCACATACCGTTGTAATCGGGCGAGATTCCACTTTCAGATGCAATAGGAATTTTTGGGTTAGGTCAATCCGTTCGCGAGGTATGGGAGTTTGAAGCCAAGAAATGGTTGAGAAGGCAAGAAATTTTTCGCAATTCTGCTGCTCCAAACGCTTAACCAGAATGGCCTAGGGAAAAAATACACATACCGTTTTAATCGGGCGAGTTTCTACTTTCAGAAAAAATAGGAATTTTTGGGTTAGGTCAATCCGTTCGCGAGATATGGGAGTTTGAATCTAAGAAATGGTTGACAAAACAACAAATTTTTCGCACTTCTGCTGCTCCAATCGCTTAACCAGAATGGCCTAGGAAAAAATACACATACCGTTTTAATCGGGCGAGCTTCTACTTTCAGACGCAGCAGGAATTTTTGGGTTTCGTCAATCCGTTCGCGAGATATGGGACTTTGAAGCTAAGGAATGGTTGAGAAGGCAAAAAATTTTTCGCAATTCTGCTGCTCCAAACGCTTAACCAGATTGGCCTATGGGAAAAATACGCATACCGTTGTAATCGGGCGAGTTTCTACTTTCAGATGCAATAGGAATTTTTGGGTTAGGTCAATCCGTTCGCGAGATATGGGAGTTTGAAGCAAAGAAATGGTTGAGAAGAGAACAAATTTTTCGCAATTCTGCTGCTCCAAACGCTTAACCAGAATGGCCTAGGGAAAAAATGCACATACCGTTGTAATCGGGCGAGTTTCTACTTTCAGACGCAGCAGGAGTTTTTGGGTTGGGTCAATCCGTTCGCGAGATATGGGACTATGAAGCGAAGAAATGGTTGAGAAGACAACAAATTTTTCGCACTTCTGCTGCTCCAATCGCTTAACCAGAATGACCTAGGGAAAAAGTACACATACCGTTGTAATCGGGCGAGTTTCTACTTTCAGACGCAACAAGAATTTTTGGGTTGGGTCAATCCGTTCACGAGATATGGGACTTCGAAGCTAAGGAATGGTTCAGAAGGCAAAAAATTTTTCGCAATTCTGCTGCTCCAAACGCTTAACCAGATTGGCCTATGGGAAAAATACGCATACCGTTGTAATCGGGCGAGTTTCTACTTTCAGATGCAATTGGAATTTTTGGGTTAGGTCAATCCGTTCGCGAGATATGGGAGTTTGAATCTAAGAAATGGTTGACAAAACAACAAATTTTTCGCACTTCTGCTGCTCCAATCGCTTAACCAGAATGGCCTAGGAAAAAATACACATACCGTTTTAATCGGGCGAGTTTCTACTTTCAGACGCAGCAGGAATTTTTGGGTTTGGTCAATCCGTTCGCGAGATATGGGACTTTGAAGCTAAGGAATGGTTGAGAAGGCAAAAAATTTTTCGCAATTCTGCTGCTCCAAACGCTTAACCAGATTGGCCTATGGGAAAAATACGCATACCGTTGTAATCGGGCGAGTTTCTACTTTCAGATGCAATTGGAATTTTTGGGTTAGGTCAATCCGTTCGCGAGATATGGGAGTTTGAAGCCAAGAAATGGTTGAGAAGAGAACAAATTTTTCGCAATTCTGCTGCTCCAAACGCTTAACCAGAATGGCCTAGGGAAAAAATGCACATACCGTTGTAATCGGGCGAGTTTCTACTTTCAGACGCAGCAGGAATTTTTGGGTTTGGTCAATCCGTTCGCGAGATATGGGACTATGAAGCGAAGAAATGGTTGAGAAGACAACAAATTTTTCGCACTTCTGCTGCTCCAATCGCTTAACCAGAATGACCTAGGGAAAAAGTACACATACCGTCGTAATCGGGCGAGTTTCTACTTTCAGACGCAACAAGAATTTTTGGGTTGGGTCAATCCGTTCGCGAGATATGGGACTTTGAAGCTAAGAAATGGTTGAGAAGAGAATAAATTTTTCGCAATTCTGCTGCTCCAAACGCTTAACCAGAATGGCCTAGGGAAAAAATGCACATACCGTTGTAATCGGGCGAGATTCCACTTTCAGATGCAATAGGAATTGTTGGGTTAGGTCAATCCGTTCGCGAGGTATGGGAGTTTGAAGCCAAGAAATGGTTGAGAAGGCAAGAAATTTTTCGCAATTCTGCTGCTCCAAACGCTTAACCAGAATGGCCTAGGGAAAAAATACACATACCGTTTTAATCGGGCGAGTTTCTACTTTCAGAAAAAATAGGAATGTTTGGGTTAGGTCAATCCGTTCGCGAGATATGGGAGTTTGAATCTAAGAAATGGTTGACAAAACAACAAATTTTTCGCACTTCTGCTGCTCCAATCGCTTAACCAGAATGGCCTAGGAAAAAATACACATACCGTTTTAATCGGGCGAGTTTCTACTTTCAGACGCAGCAGGAATTTTTGGGTTTGGTCAATCCGTTCGCGAGATATGGGACTTTGAAGCTAAGGAATGGTTGAGAAGGCAAAAAATTTTTCGCAATTCTGCTGCTCCAAACGCTAAACCAGATTGGCCTATGGGAAAAATACGCATACCGTTGTAATCGGGCGAGTTTCTACTTTCAGATGCAATAGGAATTTTTGGGTTAGGTCAATCCGTTCGCGAGATATGGGAGTTTGAAGCCAAGAAATGGTTGAGAAGAGAACAAATTTTTCGCAATTCTGCTGCTCCAAACGCTTAACCAGAATGGCCTAGGGAAAAAATGCACATACCGTTGTAATCGGGCGAGTTTCTACTTTCAGACGCAGCAGGAGTTTTTGGGTTGGGTCAATCCGTTCGCGAGATATGGGACTATGAAGCGAAGAAATGGTTGAGAAGACAACAAATTTTTCGCACTTCTGCTGCTCCAATCGCTTAACCAGAATGACCTAGGGAAAAAGTACACATACCGTTGTAATCGGGCGAGTTTCTACTTTCAGACGCAACAAGAATTTTTGGGTTGGGTCAATCCGTTCACGAGATATGGGACTTCGAAGCTAAGGAATGGTTCAGAAGGCAAAAAATTTTTCGCAATTCTGCTGCTCCAAACGCTTAACCAGATTGGCCTATGGGAAAAATACGCATACCGTTGTAATCGGGCGAGTTTCTACTTTCAGATGCAATTGGAATTTTTGGGTTAGGTCAATCCGTTCGCGAGATATGGGAGTTTGAATCTAAGAAATGGTTGACAAAACAACAAATTTTTCGCACTTCTGCTGCTCCAATCGCTTAACCAAAATGGCCTAGGAAAAAATACACATACCGTTTTAATCGGGCGAGTTTCTACTTTCAGACGCAGCAGGAATTTTTGGGTTTGGTCAATCCGTTCGCGAGATATGGGACTTTGAAGCTAAGGAATGGTTGAGAAGGCAAAAAATTTTTCGCAATTCTGCTGCTCCAAACGCTTAACCAGATTGGCCTATGGGAAAAATACGCATACCGTTGTAATCGGGCGAGTTTCTACTTTCAGATGCAAATGGAATTTTTGGGTTAGGTCAATCCGTTCGCGAGATATGGGAGTTTGAAGCCAAGAAATGGTTGAGAAGAGAACAAATTTTTCGCAATTCTGCTGCTCCAAACGCTTAACCAGAATGGCCTAGGGAAAAAATGCACATACCGTTGTAATCGGGCGAGTTTCTACTTTCAGACGCAGCAGGAATTTTTGGGTTTGGTCAATCCGTTCGCGAGATATGGGACTATGAAGCGAAGAAATGGTTGAGAAGACAACAAATTTTTCGCACTTCTGCTGCTCCAATCGCTTAACCAGAATGACCTAGGGAAAAAGTACACATACCGTCGTAATCGGGCGAGTTTCTACTTTCAGACGCAACAAGAATTTTTGGGTTGGGTCAATCCGTTCGCGAGATATGGGACTTTGAAGCTAAGAAATGGTTGAGAAGAGAATAAATTTTTCGCAATTCTGCTGCTCCAAACGCTTAACCAGAATGGCCTAGGGAAAAAATGCACATACCGTTGTAATCGGGCGAGATTCCACTTTCAGATGCAATAGGAATTGTTGGGTTAGGTCAATCCGTTCGCGAGGTATGGGAGTTTGAAGCCAAGAAATGGTTGAGAAGGCAAGAAATTTTTCGCAATTCTGCTGCTCCAAACGCTTAACCAGAATGGCCTAGGGAAAAAATACACATACCGTTTTAATCGGGCGAGTTTCTACTTTCAGAAAAAATAGGAATGTTTGGGTTAGGTCAATCAGTTCGCGAGATATGGGAGTTTGAATCTAAGAAATGGTTGACAAAACAACAAATTTTTCGCACTTCTGCTGCTCCAATCGCTTAACCAGAATGGCCTAGGAAAAAATACACATACCGTTTTAATCGGGCGAGTTTCTACTTTCAGACGCAGCAGGAATTTTTGGGTTTGGTCAATCCGTTCGCGAGATATGGGACTTTGAAGCTAAGGAATGGTTGAGAAGGCAAAAAATTTTTCGCAATTCTGCTGCTCCAAACGCTAAACCAGATTGGCCTATGGGAAAAATACGCATACCGTTGTAATCGGGCGAGTTTCTACTTTCAGATGCAATAGGAATTTTTGGGTTAGGTCAATCCGTTCGCGAGATATGGGAGTTTGAAGCCAAGAAATGGTTGAGAAGAGAACAAATTTTTCGCAATTCTGCTGCTCCAAACGCTTAACCAGAATGGCCTAGGGAAAAAATGCACATACCGTTGTAATCGGGCGAGTTTCTACTTTCAGACGCAGCAGGAATTTTTGGGTTTGGTCAATCCGTTCGCGAGATATGGGAGTTTGAAGCCAAGAAATGGTTGAGAAGAGAACAAATTTTTCGCAATTCTGCTGCTCCAATCGCTTAACCAGAATGACCTAGGGAAAAAGTACACATACCGTTGTAATCGGGCGAGTTTCTACTTTCAGACGCAACAAGAATTTTTGGGTTGGGTCAATCCGTTCGCGAGATATGGGACTTCGAAGCTAAGGAATGGTTCAGAAGGCAAAAAATTTTTCGCAATTCTGCTGCTCCAAACGCTTAACCAGATTGGCCTAGGGAAAAAATACGCATACCGTTGTAATCGGGCGAGTTTCTACTTTCAGATGCAATAGGAATTTTTGGGTTAGGTCAATCCGTTCGCGAGATATGGTAGTTTGAATCTAAGAAATGGTTGACAAGACAACAAATTTTTCGCACTTCTGCTGCTCCAATCGCTTAACCAGAATGACCTAGGGAAAAAGTACACATACCGTTGTAATCGGGCGAGTTTCTACTTTCAGATGCAATAGGAATTTTTGGGTTAGGTCAATCCGTTCGCGAGATATGGGAGTTTGAATCTAAGAAATGGTTGACAAGACAACAAATTTTTCGCACTTCTGCTGCTCCAATCGCTTAACCAGAATGGCCTAGGAAAAAATACACATACCGTTTTAATCGGGCGAGTTTCTACTTTCAGACGCAGCAGGAATTTTTGGGTTTGGTCAATCCGTTCGCGAGATATGGGACTTTGAAACTAAGGAATGGTTGAGAAGGCAAAAAATTTTTCGCAATTCTGCTGCTCCAAACGCTTAACCAGATTGGCCTAGGGGAAAAATACGCATACCGTTGTAATCGGGCGAGTTTCTACTTTCAGATGCAATAGGAATTTTTGGGTTAGGTCAATCCGTTCGCGAGATATGGGAGTTTGAAGCCAAGAAATGGTTGAGAGGAGAACAAATTTTTCGCAATTCTGCTGCTCCAAACGCTTAACCAGAATGGTCTAGGGAAAAAATGCACATACCGTTGTAATCGGGCGAGATTCCACTTTCAGATGCAATAGGAATTTTTGGGTTTGGTCAATCCGTTCGCGAGATATGGGACTATGAAGCGAAGAAATGGTTGAGAAGACAACATATTTTTCGCACTTCTGCTGCTCCAATCGCTTAACCAGAATGACCTAGGGAAAAAGTACACCTACCGTTGTAATCGGACGAGTTTCTACTTTCAGACGCAACAAGAATTTTTGGGTTGGGTCAATCCGTTCGCGAGATATGCGACTTTGAAGCTAAGGAATGGTTGAGAAGGCAAAAAATTTTTCGCAATTCTGCTGCTCCAAACGCTTAACCAGAATGGCCTAGGGAAAAAATACACATACCGTTGTAATCGGGAGAGTTTCTACTTTCAGAAGCAATAGGAATTTTTGGGTTAGGTCAATCCGTTCGCGAGATATGGGAGTTTGAAGCCAAGAAATGGTTGAGAAGAGAACAAATTTTTCGCAATTCTGCTGCTCCAAACGCTTAACCAGAATGGCCTAGGGAAAAAATGCACATACCGTTGTAATCGGGCGAGTTTCTACTTTCAGAAGCAATAGGAATTTTTGGGTTAGGTCAATCCGTTCGCGAGATATGGGAGTTTGAATCTAAGAAATGGTTGACAAGACAACAAATTTTTCGCACTTCTGCTGCTCCAATCGCTTAACCAGAATGGCCTAGGAAAAAATACACATATCGTTTTAATCGGGCGAGTTTCTACTTTCAGACGCAGCAGGAATTTTTGGGTTTGGTCAATCCGTTCGCGAGATATGGGACTTTGAAGCTAAGGAATGGTTGAGAAGGCAAAAAATTTTTCGCAATTCTGCTGCTCCAAACGCTTAACCAGATTGGCCTATGGGAAAAATACGCATACCGTTGTAATCGGGCGAGTTTCTACTTTCAGATGCAATAGGAATTTTTGGGTTAGGTCAATCCGTTCGCGAGATATGGGAGTTTGAAGCCAAGAAATGGTTGAGAAGAGAACAAATTTTTCGCAATTCTGCTGCTCCAAACGCTTAACCAGAATGGCCTAAGGAAAAAATGCACATACCGTTGTAATCGGGCGAGTTTCTACTTTCAGACGCAGCAGGAATTTTTGGGTTTGGTCAATCCGATCGCGAGATATGGGACTTCGAAGCTAAGGAATGGTTCAGAAAGCAAAAAATTTTTCGCAATTCTGCTGCTCCAAACGCTTAACCAGATTGGCCTAGGGAAAAAATACGCATACCGTTGTAATCGGGCGAGTTTCTACTTTCAGATGCAATAGGAATTTTTGGGTTAGGTCAATCCGTTCGCGAGATATGGGAGTTTGAAGCCAAGAAATGGTTGAGAAGAGAACAAATTTTTCGCAATTCTGCTGCTCCAAACGCTTAACCAGAATGGTCTAGGGAAAAAATGCACATACCGTTGTAATCGGGCGAGATTCCACTTTCAGATGCAATAGGAATTTTTGGGTTTGGTCAATCCGTTCGCGAGATATGGGACTATGAAGCGAAGAAATGGTTGAGAAGACAACAAATTTTTCGCACTTCTGTTGTTCCAATCGCTTAACCAGAATGACCTAGGGAAAAAGTACACATACCGTTGTAATCGGGCGAGTTTCTACTTTCAGACGCAACAAGAATTTTTGGTTTGGGTCAATCCGTTCGCGAGATATGGGACTTTGAAGCTAAGGAATGGTTGAGAAGGCAAAAAATTTTTCGCAATTCTGCTGCTCCAAACGCTTAACCAGATTGGCCTAGGAAAAAATACACATACCGTTTTAATCGGGCGAGTTTCTACTTTCAGATGCAATAGGAATTTTTGGGTTAGGTCAATCCGTTCGCGAGATATGGGAGTTTGAATCTAAGAAATGGTTGACAAGACAACAAATTTTTCGCACTTCTGCTGCTCCAATCGCTTAACCAGAATGGCCTAGGAAAAAATACACATACCATTTTAATCGGGCGAGTTTCTACTTTCAGACGCAGCAGGAATTTTTGGGTTTGGTCATTCGGTTCGCGAGATATGGGACTTTGAAGCTAAGGAATGGTTGAGAAGGCAAAAAATTTTTCGCAATTCTGCTGCTCCAAACGCTTAACCAGATTGGCCTAGGGGAAAAATACGCATACCGTTGTAATCGGGCGAGTTTCTACTTTCAGATGCAATAGGAATTTTTGGGTTAGGTCAATCCGTTCGCGAGATATGGGAGTTTGAAGCTAAGAAATGGTTGAGAAGAGAATAAATTTTTCGCAATTCTGTTGCTCCAAACGCTTAACCAGAATGGCCTAGGCAAAAAATGCACATACCGTTGTAATCGGGCGAGTTTCTACTTTTAGACGCAGCAGGAATTTTTGGGTTTTGTCAATCCGTTCGCGAGATATGGGACTATGAAGCGAAGAAATGGTTGAGAAGACAACAAATTTTTCGCACTTCTGCTGCTCCAATCGCTTAACCAGAATGACCTAGGGAAAAAGTACACATACCGTTGTAATCGGGCGAGTTTCTACTTTCAGACGCAACAAGAATTTTTGGTTTGTGTCAATCCGTTCGCGAGATATGGGACTTTGAAGCTAAGGAATGGTTGAGAAGGCAAAAAATTTTTCGCAATTCTGCTGCTCCAAACGCTTAACCAGAATGGCCTAGGGAAAAAATACACATACCGTTGTAATCGGGAGAGTTTCTACTTTCAGAAGCAATAGGAATTTTTGGGTTAGGTCAATCCGTTCGCGAGATATGGGAGTTTGAAGCCAAGAAATGGTTGAGAAGAGAACAAATTTTTCGCAATTCTGCTGCTCCAAACGCTTAACCAGAATGGCCTAGGGAAAAAATGCACATACCGTTGTAATCGGGCGAGTTTCTACTTTCAGAAGCAATAGGAATTTTTGGGTTAGGTCAATCCGTTCGCGAGATATGGGAGTTTGAATCTAAGAAATGGTTGACAAGACAACAAATTTTTCGCACTTCTGCTGCTCCAATCGCTTAACCAGAATGGCCTAGGAAAAAATACACATATCGTTTTAATCGGGCGAGTTTCTACTTTCAGACGCAGCAGGAATTTTTGGGTTTGGTCAATCCGTTCGCGAGATATGAGACTTTGAAGCTAAGGAATGGTTGAGAAGGCAAAAAATTTTTCGCAATTCTGCTGCTCCAAACGCTTAACCAGATTGGCCTATGGGAAAAATACGCATACCGTTGTAATCGGGCGAGTTTCTACTTTCAGATGCAATAGGAATTTTTGGGTTAGGTCAATCCGTTCGCGAGATATGGGAGTTTGAAGCCAAGAAATGGTTGAGAAGAGAACAAATTTTTCGCAATTCTGCTGCTCCAAACGCTTAACCAGAATGGCCTAGGGAAAAAATGCACATACCGTTGTAATCGGGCGAGTTTCTACTTTCAGACGCAGCAGGAATTTTTGGGTTTGGTCAATCCGATCGCGAGATATGGGACTTCGAAGCTAAGGAATGGTTCAGAAAGCAAAAAATTTTTCGCAATTCTGCTGCTCCAAACGCTTAACCAGATTGGCCTAGGGAAAAAATACGCATACCGTTGTAATCGGGCGAGTTTCTACTTTCAGATGCAATAGGAATTTTTGGGTTAGGTCAATCCGTTCGCGAGATATGGGAGTTTGAAGCCAAGAAATGGTTGAGAAGAGAACAAATTTTTCGCAATTCTGCTGCTCCAAACGCTTAACCAGAATGGTCTAGGGAAAAAATGCACATACCGTTGTAATCGGGCGAGATTCCACTTTCAGATGCAATAGGAATTTTTGGGTTTGGTCAATCCGTTCGCGAGATATGGGACCATGAAGCGAAGAAATGGTTGAGAAGACAACAAATTTTTCGCACTTCTGTTGTTCCAATCGCTTAACCAGAATGACCTAGGGAAAAAGTACACATACCGTTGTAATCGGGCGAGTTTCTACTTTCAGACGCAACAAGAATTTTTGGTTTGGGTCAATCCGTTCGCGAGATATGGGACTTTGAAGCTAAGGAATGGTTGAGAAGGCAAAAAATTTTTCGCAATTCTGCTGCTCCAAACGCTTAACCAGATTGGCCTAGGGAAAAATTACGCATACCGTTGTAATCGGGCGAGTTTCTACTTTCAGATGCAATAGGAATTTTTGGGTTAGGTCAATCCGTTCGCGAGATATGGGAGTTTGAAGCTAAGAAATGGTTGAGAAGAGAATAAATTTTTCGCAATTCTGCTGCTCAAAACGCTTAACCAGAATGGCCTAGGGAAAAAATGCACATACCGTTGTAATCAGGCGAGTTTCTACTTTCAGATGCAATAGGAATTTTTGGGTTAGGTCAATCCGTTCGCGAGATATGGGAGTTTGAATCTAAGAAATGGTTGACAAGACAACAAATTTTTCGCACTTCTGCTGCTCCAATCGCTTAACCAGAATGGCCTAGGAAAAAATACACATACCATTTTAATCGGGCGAGTTTCTACTTTCAGACGCAGCAGGAATTTTTGGGTTTGGTCATTCGGTTCGCGAGATATGGGACTTTGAAGCTAAGGAATGGTTGAGAAGGCAAAAAATTTTTCGCAATTCTGCTGCTCCAAACGCTTAACCAGATTGGCCTAGGGGAAAAATACGCATACCGTTGTAATCGGGCGAGTTTCTACTTTCAGATGCAATAGGAATTTTTGGGTTAGGTCAATCCGTTCGCGAGATATGGGAGTTTGAAGCTAAGAAATGGTTGAGAAGAGAATAAATTTTTCGCAATTCTGTTGCTCCAAACGCTTAACCAGAATGGCCTAGGCAAAAAATGCACATACCGTTGTAATCGGGCGAGTTTCTACTTTTAGACGCAGCAGGAATTTTTGGGTTTGGTCAATCCGTTCGCGAGATATGGGACTATGAAGCGAAGAAATGGTTGAGAGGACAACAAATTTTTCGCACTTCTGCTGCTCCAATCGCTTAACCAGAATGACCTAGGGAAAAAGTACACATACCGTTGTAATCGGGCGAGTTTCTACTTTCAGACGCAACAAGAATTTTTGGTTTGGGTCAATCCGTTCGCGAGATATGGGACTTTGAAGCTAAGGAATGGTTGAGAAGGCAAAAAATTTTTCGCAATTCTGCTGCTCCAAACGCTTAACCAGATTGGCCTAGGGAAAAATTACGCATACCGTTGTAATCGGGCGAGTTTCTACTTTCAGATGCAATTGGAATTTTTGGGTTAGGTCAATCCGTTCGCGAGATATGGGAGTTTGAAGCCAAGAAATGGTTGAGAAGAGAACAAATTTTTCGCAATTCTGCTGCTCCAAACGCTTAACCAGAATGGCCTAGGGAAAAAATGCACATACCGTTGTAATCGGGCGAGTTTCTACTTTCAGACGCAGCAGGAATTTTTGGGTTTGGTCAATCCGTTCGCGAGATATGGGACTATGAAGCGAAGAAATGGTTGAGAAGACAACAAATTTTTCGCACTTCTGCTGCTCCAATCGCTTAACCAGAATGACCTAGGGAAAAAGTACACATACCGTCGTAATCGGGCGAGTTTCTACTTTCAGACGCAACAAGAATTTTTGGGTTGGGTCAATCCGTTCGCGAGATATGGGACTTTGAAGCTAAGAAATGGTTGAGAAGAGAATAAATTTTTCGCAATTCTGCTGCTCCAAACGCTTAACCAGAATGGCCTAGGGAAAAAATGCACATACCGTTGTAATCGGGCGAGATTCCACTTTCAGATGCAATAGGAATTGTTGGGTTAGGTCAATCCGTTCGCGAGGTATGGGAGTTTGAAGCCAAGAAATGGTTGAGAAGGCAAGAAATTTTTCGCAATTCTGCTGCTCCAAACGCTTAACCAGAATGGCCTAGGGAAAAAATACACATGCCGTTTTAATCGGGCGAGTTTCTACTTTCAGAAAAAATAGGAATGTTTGGGTTAGGTCAATCCGTTCGCGAGATATGGGAGTTTGAATCTAAGAAATGGTTGACAAAACAACAAATTTTTCGCACTTCTGCTGCTCCAATCGCTTAACCAGAATGGCCTAGGAAAAAATACACATACCGTTTTAATCGGGCGAGTTTCTACTTTCAGACGCAGCAGGAATTTTTGGGTTTGGTCAATCCGTTCGCGAGATATGGGACTTTGAAGCTAAGGAATGGTTGAGAAGGCAAAAAATTTTTCGCAATTCTGCTGCTCCAAACGCTAAACCAGATTGGCCTATGGGAAAAATACGCATACCGTTGTAATCGGGCGAGTTTCTACTTTCAGATGCAATAGGAATTTTTGGGTTAGGTCAATCCGTTCGCGAGATATGGGAGTTTGAAGCCAAGAAATGGTTGAGAAGAGAACAAATTTTTCGCAATTCTGCTGCTCCAAACGCTTAACCAGAATGGCCTAGGGAAAAAATGCACATACCGTTGTAATCGGGCGAGTTTCTACTTTCAGACGCAGCAGGAATTTTTGGGTTTGGTCAATCCGTTCGCGAGATATGGGAGTTTGAAGCCAAGAAATGGTTGAGAAGAGAACAAATTTTTCGCAATTCTGCTGCTCCAAACGCTTAACCAGATTGGCCTAGGGAAAAAATACGCATACCGTTGTAATCGGGCGAGTTTCTACTTTCAGATGCAATAGGAATTTTTGGGTTAGGTCAATCCGTTCGCGAGATATGGGAGTTTGAAGCCAAGAAATGGTTGAGAAGAGAACAAATTTTTCGCAATTCTGCTGCTCCAAACGCTTAACCAGAATGGCCTAGGGAAAAAATGCACATACCTTTGTAATCAGGCGAGTTTCTACTTTCAGATGCAATAGGAATTTTTGGGTTAGGTCAATCCGTTCGCGAGATATGGGAGTTTGAATCTAAGACATGGTTGACAAGACAACAAATTTTTCGCACTTCGGCTGCTCCAATCGCTTAACCAGAATGGCCTAGGAAAAAATACACATACTGTTTTAATCGGGCGAGTTTCTACTTTCAGATGCAATAGGAATTTTTGGGTTAGGTCAATCCGTTCGCGAGATATGGGAGTTTGAAGCTAAGAAATGGTTGAGAAGAGAATAAATTTTTCGCAATTCTGTTGCTCCAAACGCTTAACCAGAATGGCCCAGGCAAAAAATGCACATACCGTTGTAATCGGGCGAGTTTCTACTTTCAGACGCAGCAGGAATTTTTGGGTTTGGTCAATCCGTTCGCGAGATATGGGACTATGAAGCGAAGAAATGGTTGAGAAGACAACAAATTTTTCGCACTTCTGTTGTTCCAATCGCTTAACCAGAATGACCTAGGGAAAAAGTACACATACCGTTGTAATCGGGCGAGTTTCTACTTTCAGACGCAACAAGAATTTTTGGTTTGGGTCAATCCGTTCGCGAGATATGGGACTTTGAAGCTAAGGAATGGTTGAGAAGGCAAAAAATTTTTCGCAATTCTGCTGCTCCAAACGCTTAACCAGATTGGCCTAGGGAAAAATTACGCATACCGTTGTAATCGGGCGAGTTTCTACTTTCAGATGCAATAGGAATTTTTGGGTTAGGTCAATCCGTTCGCGAGATATGGGAGTTTGAAGCTAAGAAATGGTTGAGAAGAGAATAAATTTTTCGCAATTCTGCTGCTCAAAACGCTTAACCAGAATGGCCTAGGGAAAAAATGCACATACCGTTGTAATCAGGCGAGTTTCTACTTTCAGATGCAATAGGAATTTTTGGGTTAGGTCAATCCGTTCGCGAGATATGGGAGTTTGAATCTGAGAAATGGTTGACAAGACAACAAATTTTTCGCACTTCTGCTGCTCCAATCGCTTAACCAGAATGGCCTAGGAAAAAATACACATACCGTTTTAATCGGGCGAGTTTCTACTTTCAGACGCAGCAGGAATTTTTGGGTTTGGTCATTCGGTTCGCGAGATATGGGACTTTGAAGCTAAGGAATGGTTGAGAAGGCAAAAAATTTTTCGCAATTCTGCTGCTCCAAACGCTTAACCAGATTGGCCTAGGGAAAAATTACGCATACCGTTGTAATCGGGCTAGTTTCTACTTTCAGATGCAATAGGAATTTTTGGGTTAGGTCAATCCGTTCGCGAGATATGGGAGTTTGAAGCTAAGAAATGGTTGAGAAGAGAACAAATTTTTCGCAATTCTGCTGCTCCAAACGCTTAACCAGAATGGCCTAGGGAAAAAATGCACATACCGTTGTAATCAGGCAAGTTTCTACTTTCAGATGCAATAGGAATTTTTGGGTTAGGTCAATCCGTTCGCGAGATATGGGGGTTCGAATCTAAGAAATGGTTGACAAGACAACAATTTTTTCGCCCTTCTGCTGCTCCATGCGCTTAACCAGAATGGCCTAGGATAAAATACACATACCGTTGTAATCGGGCGAGTTTCTACTTCCAGATGCAATAGGAATTTTTGGGTTAGGTCCATCCCTTCGCGACATATGGGACTTTGAAGCTAACCAATGGTTGAGAAGGCAAAAAATTTTTCGCAATTCTGCTGCTCCAAACGCTTAAGCAGATTGGCCTAGGGAAAAAATACACATACCGTTGTAATCGGGAGAGTTTCTACTTTCAGACGCAGCAGGAATTTTTGGGTTTGGTCATTCGGTTCGCGAGATATGGGACTTTGAAGCTAAGGAATGGTTGAGAAGGCAAAAAATTTTTCGCAATTCTGCTGCTCCAAACGCTTAACCAGATTGGCCTAGGGAAAAATTACGCATACCGTTGTATCGGGCTAGTTTCTACTTTCAGATGCAATAGGAATTTTTGGGTTAGGTCAATCCGTTCGCGAGATATGGGAGTTTGAAGCTAAGAAATGGTTGAGAAGAGAACAAATTTTTCGCAATTCTGCTGCTCCAAACGCTTAACCAGAATGGCCTAGGGAAAAAATGCACATACCGTTGTAATCAGGCAAGTTTCTACTTTCAGATGCAATAGGAATTTTTGGTTAGGTCAATCCGTTCGCGAGATATGGGGGTTCGAATCTAAGAAATGGTTGACAAGACAACAAATTTTTCGCCCTTCTGCTGCTCCATGCGCTTAACCAGAATGGCCTAGGATAAAATACACATACCGTTGTAATCGGGCGAGTTTCTACTTCCAGATGCAATAGGAATTTTTGGGTTAGGTCCATCCCTTCGCGACATATGGGACTTTGAAGCTAACCAATGGTTGAGAAGGCAAAAAATTTTTCGCAATTCTGCTGCTCCAAACGCTTAAGCAGATTGGCCTAGGGAAAAAATACGCATACCGTTGTAATCGGGCGAGTTTCTACTTTCAGATGCAATAGGAATTTTTGGGTTAGGTCAATCCGTTCGCGAGATATGGGAGTTTGAAGCTAAGAAATGGTTGAGAAGAGAATAAATTTTTCGCAATTCTGCTGCTCCAAACGCTTAACCAGAATGGCCTAGGGAAAAAATGCACATACCGTTGTAATCGGGCGAGTTTCTACTTTCAGATGCAATAGCAATTTTTGGGTTAGGTCAATCCGTCCGCAAGATAAGGGAGTTTGAATCCATGAAATGGTTGAGAAGGCCAGAAATTTTTCGCACTTCTGCTGCTCCACACGCTTAACCAGAATGGCCTAGGGAAAAAATGCACATACCGTTGTAATCAGGCGAGTTTCTACTTTCAGATGCAATAGGAATTTTTGGGTTAGGTCATTCCGTTCGCGAGATATGGGAGTTTGAATCCAAGAAATGATTGAGAAGAGAACAAATTTTTCCCAATTCTGCTGCTCCAAACGCTTAACCAGAATGCCATAGGGAAAAAATACACATACCGTTGTAATTGGGCGAGTTTCTACTTTCAGATGCAATAGGAATTTTTCGGTTAGGTCAATCCGCTCGCGAGATATGGGAGTTTGAAGCTAAGAAATGGTTGAGAAGAGAATAAATTTTTCGCAATTCTGCTGCTCCAAACGCTTAACCAGAAGGGCCTAGGGAAAAAATGCACATACCGTTGTAATCGGGCGAGATTCTACTTTCAGATGCAATAGGAATTTTTGGGTTAGGTCAATCCGTTCGCGAGATATGGGAGTTTGAAGCCAAGAAATGGTTGAGAAGAGAACAAATTTTTCGCAATTCTGCTGCTCCAAACGCTTAACCAGAATGGCCTAGGGAAAAAATGCACATACCGTTGTAATCAGGCGAGTTTCTACTTCCAGATGCAATAGGAATTTTTGGGTTAGGTCAATCCGTTCGCGAGATATGGGAGTTTGAATCTAAGAAATGGTTGACAAGACAACCAATTTTTCGCACTTCTGCTGCTCCAATCGCTTAACCAGAATGGCCTAGGAAAAAATACACATACCGTTGTAATCGGGCGAGTTTCTACTTTCAGATGCAATAGGAATTTTTGGGTGAGGTCCATCCGTTCGCGAGATATGGGACTTTGAAGCTAAGGAATGGTTGAGAAGGCAAAAAATTTTTCGCAATTCTGCTGCTCCAAACGCTTAACCAGATTGGCCTAGGGAAAAAATGCACATACCGTTGTAATCAGGCGAGTTTCTACTTCCAGATGCAATAGGAATTTTTGGGTTAGGTCAATCCGTTCGCGAGATATGGGAGTTTGAAACTAAGAAATGGTAGAGAAGAGAACAAATTTTTCGCAATTCTGCTGCTCCAAACGCTTAACCAGAATGGCCTAGGGAAAAAATGGACATACCGTTGTAATCGGGCGAGCTTCTACTTTCAGATGCAATAGGAATTTATGGGTTCGGTCAATCCGTTCGCGAGATATGCTACTTTGAGCGCTAAGAAATGGTTGACAAGACAACAAATTTGTCGCACTTCTGCTGCTCCAATCGCTTAACCAGAATGGCCTATGGAAAAATTACACATACCGTTGTAATGGGGCGAGTTTCTACTTTCAGATGCAATAGGAATTTTTGGGATAGTTCAATCCGTTCGCGAGATATGGGACTTTGAAGCTAAGAAATGGTTGAGAAGAGAATAAATTTTTCGCACTTCTGCTGCTCCAAACGCTTAACCAGAATGGCCTACGGAAAAAATGCACATACCGTTGTAATCGGGCGAGTTTCTACTTTCAGATGCAATAGCAATTTTTGGGTTAGGTCAATCCGTCCGCAAGATAAGGGAGTTTGAATCCATGAAATGGTTGAGAAGGCCAGAAATTTTTCGCACTTCTGCTGCTCCACACGCTTAACCAGAATGGCCTAGGGAAAAAATGCACATACCGTTGTAATCAGGCGAGTTTCTACTTTCAGATGCAATAGGAATTTTTGGGTTAGGTCATTCCGTTCGCGAGATATGGGAGTTTGAATTCAAGAAATGATTGAGAAGAGAACAAATTTTTCCCAATTCTGCTGCTCCAAACGCTTAACCAGAATGCCATAGGGAAAAAATACACAAACCGTTGTAATCGGGCGAGTTTCTACTTTCAGATGCAATAGGAATTTTTGGGTTAGGTCATTCCGTTCGCGAGATATGGGTGTTTGAAGCTAAGAAATGGTTGAGAAGCGAACAAATATTTCGCAATTCTGCTGCTCCAATCGCTTAACCAGAATGGCCTAAGGGAAAAACACACATACCGTTGTAATCGGGCGTGCTTCTACTATCAGATGCAATGGGAATTTTTGGGTTAGATCAATCCGTTCGCGAGATATGGGAGTTTGAAGCTAAGAAATGGTAGAGAAGAGAACAAATTTTTCGCAATTCTGCTGCTCCAAACGCTTAACCAGAATGGCCTAGGGAAAAAATGCACATACCGTTGTAATCGGGCGAGATGCTACTTTCAGATGCAATAGGAATTTTTGAGTTAGGTCAATCCGTTCGCGAGATATGGGAGTTTGAAGCCAAGAAATGGTTGAGAAGGCAAAAAATTTTTCGCAATTCTGCTGCTCCAAACGCTTAACCAGAATGGCCTAGGGAAAAAATACACATACCGTTGTAATCGGGCGAGTTTCTACTTTCAGATGCAATAGGAATTTTTGGCTTAGGTCAATCCGTTCGCGAGATATGGCAGTTTGAATCCAAGAAATGAATGAGAAGAGAACAAATTTTTCGCAATTCTGCTGCTCCAAACGCTTAACCAGAATGGCCTAGGGAAAAAATACACATACCGTTGTAATCGGGCGAGTTTCTACTTTCAGATGCAATAGGAATTTTTGGGTTAGGTCAATCCGCTCGCGAGATATGGGAGTTTGAAGCTAAGAAATGGTTGAGAAGAGAATAAATTTTTCGCAATTCTGCTGCTCCAAACGCATAACCAGAATGGCCTAGGGAAAAAATACACATACCGTTGTAATCGGGCGAGTTTCTACTTTCAGATGCAATAGGAATTTTTGGGTTAGGTCAATCCGTTCGCGAGATATGGGACTTTGAAGCCAAGAAATGGTTGAGAAGAGAACAAATTTTTCGCAATTCTGCTGCTCCAAACGCTTAACCAGAATGGCCTAGGGAAAAAATGCACATACCGTTGTAATCAGGCGAGTTTCTACTTCCAGATGCAATAGGAATTTTTGGGTTAGGTCAATCCGTTCGCGAGATATGGGAGTTTGAATCTAAGAAATGGTTGACAAGACAACCAAGTTTTCGCACTTCTGCTGCTCCAATCGCTTAACCAGAATGGCCTAGGAAAAAATACACATACCGTTGTAATCGGGCGAGTTTCTACTTTCAGATGCAATAGGAATTTTTGGGTTAGGTCCATCCGTTCGCGAGATATGGGACTTTGAAGCTAAGGAATGGTTGAGAAGGCAAAAAATTTTTCGCAATTCTGCTGCTCCAAACGCTTAACCAGATGGGCCTAGGGAAAAAATACGCATACCGTTGTAATCGGGCGAGTTTCTGCTTTCAGATGCAATAGGAATTTTTGGGTTAGGTCAATCCGTTCGCGAGATATGGGAGTTTGAAGCTAAGAAATGGTTGAGAAGAGAATAAATTTTTCGCAATACTGCTGCTCCAAACGCTTAACCAGAATGGCCTAGGGAAAAAATGCACATACCGTTGTAATCGGACGAGTTTCTAATTTCAGACGCAGCAGGAATTTTTGGGTTTGGTCAATCCGTTCGCGAGATATGGGACTATGAAGCGAAGAAATGGTTGAGAAGACAACAAGTTTTTCGCACTTCTGCTGCTCCAATCGCTTAACCAGAGTGACCTAGGGGAAAAACACACATACCGTTGTAATCGGGCGTGCTTCTACTTTCAGATGCAATAGGAATTTTTGGGTTAGGTCAATCCGTTCGCGAGATATGGGAGTTTGAAACTAAGAAATGGTAGAGAAGAGAACAAATTTTTCGCAATTCTGCTGCTCCAAACGCTTAACCAGAATGGCCTAGGGAAAAAATGCACATACCGTTGTTATCAGGCGAGTTTCTACTTTCAGATGCAATAGGAATTTTTGGGTTAGGTCAATCCGTTCGCGAGATATGGGAGTATGAATCTAAGAAATGGTTGAGAAGACAACAAGTTTTTCGCACTTCTGCTGCTCCAATCGCTTAACCAGAATGACATAGGGGAAAAACACACATACCGTTGTAATCGGGCGTGCTTCTACTTTCAGATGCAATAGGAATTTTTGGGTTAGGTCCATCCGTTCGCGAGATATGGGAGTTTGAAGCTAAGAAATGGTTGACAAGATAATAAATTTTTCGCACTTCTGCTGCTCCAATCGCTTAACCAGAATGACCTAGGGAAAAAGTACACATACCGTTGTAATCGGGCGAGTTTCTACTTTCAGACGCAACAAGAATTTTTGGGTTGGGTCAATCCGGTCGCGAGATATGGGAGTTTGAAGCCAAGAAATGGATGAGAACGCAAAAAATTTTTCGCAATTCTGCTGCTCCAAACGCTTAACCAGAATGGCCTAGGGAAAAAATGCACATACCGTTGTAATCAGGCAAGTTTCTACTTTCAGATGCAATAGGAATTTTTGGGTTAGGTCAATCCGTTCGCGAGATATGGGGGTTCGAATCTAAGAAATGGTTGACAAGACAACAAATTTTTCGCCCTTCTGCTGCTCCATGCGCTTAACCAGAATGGCCTAGGATAAAATACACATACCGTTGTAATCGGGCGAGTTTCTACTTCCAGATGCAATAGGAATTTTTGGGTTAGGTCCATCCCTTCGCGACATATGGGACTTTGAAGCTAACCAATGGTTGAGAAGGCAAAAAATTTTTCGCAATTCTGCTGCTCCAAACGCTTAAGCAGATTGGCCTAGGGAAAAAATACGCATACCGTTGTAATCGGGCGAGTTTCTACTTTCAGATGCAATAGGAATTTTTGGGTTAGGTCAATCCGTTCGCGAGATATGGGAGTTTGAAGCTAAGAAATGGTTGAGAAGAGAATAAATTTTTCGCAATTCTGCTGCTCCAAACGCTTAACCAGAATGGCCTAGGGAAAAAATGCACATACCGTTGTAATCGGGCGAGTTTCTACTTTCAGATGCAATAGCAATTTTTGGGTTAGGTCAATCCGTCCGCAAGATAAGGGAGTTTGAATCCATGAAATGGTTGAGAAGGCCAGAAATTTTTCGCACTTCTGCTGCTCCACACGCTTAACCAGAATGGCCTAGGGAAAAAATGCACATACCGTTGTAATCAGGCGAGTTTCTACTTTCAGATGCAATAGGAATTTTTGGGTTAGGTCATTCCGTTCGCGAGATATGGGAGTTTGAATCCAAGAAATGATTGAGAAGAGAACAAATTTTTCCCAATTCTGCTGCTCCAAACGCTTAACCAGAATGCCATAGGGAAAAAATACACATACCGTTGTAATCGGGCGAGTTTCTACTTTCAGATGCAATAGGAATTTTTCGGTTAGGTCAATCCGCTCGCGAGATATGGGAGTTTGAAGCTAAGAAATGATTGAGAAGAGAATAAATTTTTCGCAATTCTGCTGCTCCAAACGCTTAACCAGAAGGGCCTAGGGAAAAAATGCACATACCGTTGTAATCGGGCGAGATTCTACTTTCAGATGCAATAGGAATTTTTGGGTTAGGTCAATCCGTTCGCGAGATATGGGAGTTTGAAGCCAAGAAATGGTTGAGAAGAGAACAAATTTTTCGCAATTCTGCTGCTCCAAACGCTTAACCAGAATGGCCTAGGGAAAAAATGCACATACCGTTGTAATGAGGCGAGTTTCTACTTCCAGATGCAATAGGAATTTTTGGGTTAGGTCAATCCGTTCGCGAGATATGGGAGTTTGAATCTAAGAAATGGTTGACAAGACAACCAATTTTTCGCACTTCTGCTGCTCCAATCGCTTAACCAGAATGGCCTAGGAAAAAATACACATACCGTTGTAATCGGGCGAGTTTCTACTTTCAGATGCAATAGGAATTTTTGGGTGAGGTCCATCCGTTCGCGAGATATGGGACTTTGAAGCTAAGGAATGGTTGAGAAGGCAAAAAATTTTTCGCAATTCTGCTGCTCCAAACGCTTAACCAGATTGGCCTAGGGAAAAAATGCACATACCGTTGTAATCAGGCGAGTTTCTACTTCCAGATGCAATAGGAATTTTTGGGTTAGGTCAATCCGTTCGCGAGATATGGGAGTTTGAAACTAAGAAATGGTAGAGAAGAGAACAAATTTTTCGCAATTCTGCTGCTCCAAACGCTTAACCAGAATGGCCTAGGGAAAAAATGGACATACCGTTGTAATCGGGCGAGCTTCTACTTTCAGATGCAATAGGAATTTATGGGTTCGGTCAATCCGTTCGCGAGATATGCTACTTTGAGCGCTAAGAAATGGTTGACAAGACAACAAATTTGTCGCACTTCTGCTGCTCCAATTGCTTAACCAGAATGGCCTATGGAAAAATTACACATACCGTTGTAATGGGGCGAGTTTCTACTTTCAGATGCAATAGGAATTTTTGGGATAGTTCAATCCGTTCGCGAGATATGGGACTTTGAAGCTAAGAAATGGTTGAGAAGAGAATAAATTTTTCGCACTTCTGCTGCTCCAAACGCTTAACCAGAATGGCCTACGGAAAAAATGCACATACCGTTGTAATCGGGCGAGTTTCTACTTTCAGATGCAATAGCAATTTTTGGGTTAGGTCAATCCGTCCGCAAGATAAGGGAGTTTGAATCCATGAAATGGTTGAGAAGGCCAGAAATTTTTCGCACTTCTGCTGCTCCACACGCTTAACCAGAATGGCCTAGGGAAAAAATGCACATACCGTTGTAATCAGGCGAGTTTCTACTTTCAGATGCAATAGGAATTTTTGGGTTAGGTCATTCCGTTCGCGAGATATGGGAGTTTGAATTCAAGAAATGATTGAGAAGAGAACAAATTTTTCCCAATTCTGCTGCTCCAAACGCTTAACCAGAATGCCATAGGGAAAAAATACACAAACCGTTGTAATCGGGCGAGTTTCTACTTTCAGATGCAATAGGAATTTTTGGGTTAGGTCATTCCTTTCGCGAGATATGGGTGTTTGAAGCTAAGAAATGGTTGAGAAGCGAACAAATATTTCGCAATTCTGCTGCCCCAATCGCTTAACCAGAATGGCCTAAGGGAAAAACACACATACCGTTGTAATCGGGCGTGCTTCTACTATCAGATGCAATGGGAATTTTTGGGTTAGATCAATCCGTTCGCGAGATATGGGAGTTTGAAGCTAAGAAATGGTGGAGAAGAGAACAAATTTTTCGCAATTCTGCTGCTCCAAACGCTTAACCAGAATGGCCTAGGGAAAAAATGCACATACCGTTGTAATCGGGCGAGATGCTACTTTCAGATGCAATAGGAATTTTTGAGTTAGGTCAATTCGTTCGCGAGATATGGGAGTTTGAAGCCAAGAAATGGTTGAGAAGGCAAAAAATTTTTCGCAATTCTGCTGCTCCAAACGCTTAACCAGAATGGCCTAGGGAAAAAATACACATACCGTTGTAATCGGGCGAGTTTCTACTTTCAGATGCAATAGGAATTTTTGGCTTAGGTCAATCCGTTCGCGAGATATGGCAGTTTGAATCCAAGAAATGAATGAGAAGAGAACAAATTTTTCGCAATTCTGCTGCTCCAAACGCTTAACCAGAATGGCCTAGGGAAAAAATACACATACCGTTGTAATCGGGCTAGTTTCTACTTTCAGATGCAATAGGAATTTTTGGGTTAGGTCAATCCGCTCGCGAGATATGGGAGTTTGAAGCTAAGAAATGGTTGAGAAGAGAATAAATTTTTCGCAATTCTGCTGCTCCAAACGCATAACCAGAATGGCCTAGGGAAAAAATACGCATACCGTTGTAATCGGGCGAGTTTCTACTTTCAGATGCAATAGGAATTTTTGGGTTAGGTCAATCCGTTCGCGAGATATGGGACTTTGATGCCAAGAAATGGTTGAGAAGAGAACAAATTTTTCGCAATTCTGCTGCTCCAAACGCTTAACCAGAATGGCCTAGGGAAAAAATGCACATACCGTTGTAATCAGGCGAGTTTCTACTTCCAGATGCAATAGGAATTTTTGGGTTAGGTCAATCCGTTCGCGAGATATGGGAGTTTGAATCTAAGAAATGGTTGACAAGACAACCAAGTTTTCGCACTTCTGCTGCTCCAATCGCTTAACCAGAATGGCCTAGGAAAAAATACACATACCGTTGTAATCGGGCGAGTTTCTACTTTCAGACGCAGCAGGAATTTTTGGGTTTGGTCAATCCGTTCGCGAGATATGGGACTATGAAGCGAAGAAATGGTTGATAAGACAACAAGTTTTTCGCACTTCTGCTGCTCCAATCGCTTAACCAGAATGACCTAGGGGAAAAACACACATACCGTTGTAATCGGGCGTGCTTCTACTTTCAGATGCAATAGGAATTTTTGGGTTAGGTCAATCCGTTCGCGAGATATGGGAGTTTGAAACTAAGAAATGGTAGAGAGGAGAACAAATTTTTCGCAATTCTGCTGCTCCAAACGCTTAACCAGAATGGCCTAGGGAAAAAATACACATACCGTTGTAATCGGGCGAGTTTCTACTTTCAGATGCAATAGGAATTTTTGGGTTAGGTCACTCCGCTCGCGAGATATGGGAGTTTGAAGCTAAGAAATGGTTGAGAAGAGAATAAATTTTTCGCAATTCTGCTGCTCCAAACGATTAACCAGAAGGGCCTAGGGAAAAAATGCACATACCGTTGTAATCGGGCGAGTTTCTACTTTCAGACGCAGCAGGAATTTTTGGGTTTGGTCAATCCGTTCGCGAGATATGGGAGTTTGAAGCCAAGAAATGGTTGAGAAGAGAACAAATTTTTCGCAATTCTGCTGCACCAAACGCTTAACCAGAATGGCCTAGGGAAAAAATGCACATACCGTTGTAATCAGGCGAGTTTCTACTTTCAGATGCAATAGGAATTTTTGGGTTAGGTCAATCCGTTCGCGAGATATGGGAGTTTGAAGCCAAGAAATGGTTGAGAAGAGAACAAATTTTTCGCAATTCTGCTGCTCCAAACGCTTAACCAGATTGGCCTAGGGAAAAAATACACTTACCGTTGTAATCGGGCTAGTTTCTACTTTCAGATGCAATAGGAATTTTTGGGTTAGGTCAATCCGTTCGCGAGATATGGGAGTATGAAGCCAAGAAATGGATGAGAACGCAAAAAATTTTTCGCAATTCTGCTGCTCCAAACGCTTAACCAGAATGGCCTAGGGAAAAAATGCACATACCGTTGTAATCGGGCGAGTTTCTACTTTCAGATGCAATAGGAATTTTTGGGTTTGGTCAATCCGTTCGCGAGATATGGGAGTTTGAACTAAGAAATGGTTGAGAAGAGAATAAATTTTTCGCAATTCTGCTGCTCCAAACGCTTAACCAGAATGGCCTAGGGAAAAAATGCACATACCGTTGTAATCGGACGAGTTTCTAATTTCAGACGCAGCAGGAATTTTTGGGTTTGGTCAATCCGTTCGCGAGATATGGGACTATGAAGCGAAGAAATGGTTGAGAAGACAACAAGTTTTTCGCACTTCTGCTGCTCCAATCGCTTAACCAGAATGACCTAGGGGAAAAACACACATACCGTTGTAATCGGGCGTGCTTCTACTTTCAGATGCAATAGGAATTTTTGGGTTAGGTCAATCCGTTCGCGAGATATGGGAGTTTGAAACTAAGAAATGGTAGAGAAGAGAACAAATTTTTCGCAATTCTGCTGCTCCAAACGCTTAACCAGAATGACATAGGGGAAAAACACACATACCGTTGTAATCGGGCGTGCTTCTACTTTCAGATGCAATAGGAATTTTTGGGTTAGGTCCATCCGTTCGCGAGATATGGGAGTTTGAAGCTAAGAAATGGTTGACAAGATAATAAATTTTTCGCACTTCTGCTGCTCCAATCGCTTAACCAGAATGACCTAGGGAAAAAGTACACATACCGTTGTAATCGGGCGAGTTTCTACTTTCAGACGCAACAAGAATTTTTGGGTTGGGTCAATCCGGTCGCGAGATATGCGAGTTTGAAGCCAAGAAATGGATGAGAACGCAAAAAATTTTTCGCAATTCTGCTGCTCCAAACGCTTAACCAGAATGGCCTAGGGAAAAAATGCACATACCGTTGTAATCGGGCGAGCTTCTACTTTCAGATGCAATAGGAATTTATGGGTTAGGTCAATCCATTCGCGAGATATGCTACTTTGAAGCTAAGAAATGGTTGACAAGACAACAAATTTGTCGCACTTCTGCTGCTCCAATCGCTTAACCAGAATGGCCTATGGAAAAATTACACATACCGTTGTAATGGGGCGAGTTTCTACTTTCAGATGCAATAGGAATTTTTGGGTTAGTTCAATCCGTTCGCGAGATATGGGACTTTGAAGCTAAGAAATGGTTGAGAAGAGAATAAATTTTTCGCAAATCTGCTGCTCCAAACGCTTAACCAGAATGGCCTAGGGGAAAAACACACGTACCGTTGTAATCGGGCGTGCTTCTACTTTCAGATGCAATAGGAATTTTTGGGTTAGGTCCATCCGTTCGCGAGATATGGGAGTTTGAAGCTAAGCAATGGTTGACAAGACAACAAATTTTTCGCACTTCTGCTGCTCCAAACGCTTAACCAGAATGGCCTACGGAAAAAATGCACATACCGTTGTAATCGGGCGAGTTTCTACTTTCAGATGCAATAGCAATTTTTGGGTTAGGTCAATCCGTCCGCAAGATAAGGGAGTTTGAATCCATGAAATGGTTGAGAAGGCCAGAAATTTTTCGCACTTCTGCTGCTCCACACGCTTAACCAGAATGGCCTAGGGAAAAAATGCACATACCGTTGTAATCAGGCTAGTTTCTACTTTCAGATGCAATAGGAATTTTTGGGTTAGGTCATTCCGTTCTCCAGATATGGGAGTTTGAATCCAAGAAATGATTGAGAAGAGAACAAATTTTTCCCAATTCTGCTGCTCCAAACGCTTAACCAGAATGCCATAGGGAAAAAATACACATACCGTTGTAATCGGGCGAGTTTCTACTTTCAGATGCAATAGGAATTTTTGGGTTAGGTCATTCCGTTCGCGAGATATGGGTGTTTGAAGCTAAGAAATGGTTGAGAAGCGAACAAATTTTTCGCAATTCTGCTGCTCCAATCGCTTAACCAGAATGGCCTAGGGGAAAAACACACATACCGTTGTAATCGGGCGTGCTTCTACTATCAGATGCAATAGGAATTTTTGGGTTAGATCAATCCGTTCGCGAGATATGGGAGTTTGAAGCTAAGAAATGGTAGAGAAGAGAACAAATTTTTCGCAATTCTGCTGCTACAAACGCTTAACCAGAATGGCCTAGGGAAAAAATGCACATACCGTTGTAATCGGGCGAGATTCTACTTTCAGATGCAATAGTAATTTTTGGGTTAGGTCAATCCGTTCGCGAGATATGGGAGTTTAAAGCCAAGAAATGGTTGAGAAGGCAAAAAATTTTTCGCAATTCTGCTGCTCCAAACACTTAACCAGAATGGCCTAGGGAAAAAATACACATACCGTTGTAATCGGGCGAGTTTCTACTTTCAGATGCAATAGGAATTTTTGGGTTAGGTCAATCCGTTCGCGAGATATGGGAGTTTGAATCCAAGAAATGATTGAGAAGAGAACAAATTTTTCGCAATTCTGCTGCTCCAAACGCTTAACCAGAATGGCCTAGGGAAAAAATACACATACCGTTGTAATCGGGCGAGTTTCTACTTTCAGATGCAATAGGAATTTTTGGGTTAGGTCAATCCGCTCGCGAGATATGGGAGTTTGAAGCTAAGAAATGGTTGAGAAGAGAATAAATTTTTCGCAATTCTGCAGCTCCAAACGCTTAACCAGAAGGGCCTAGGGAAAAAATGCACATACCGTTGTAATCGGGCGAGTTTCTACTTTCAGACGCAGCAGGAATTTTTGGGTTTGGTCAATCCGTTCGCGAGATATGGGAGTTTGAAGCCAAGAAATGGTTGAGAAGAGAATAAATTTTTCGCAAATCTGCTGCTCCAAACGCTTAACCAGAATGGCCTAGGGGAAAAACACACGTACCGTTGTAATCGGGCGTGCTTCTACTTTCAGATGCAATAGGAATTTTTGGGTTAGGTCCATCCGTTCGCGAGATATGGGAGTTTGAAGCTAAGCAATGGTTGACAAGACAACAAATTTTTCGCACTTCTGCTGCTCCAAACGCTTAACCAGAATGGCCTACGGAAAAAATGCACATACCGTTGTAATCGGGCGAGTTTCTACTTTCAGATGCAATAGCAATTTTTGGGTTAGGTCAATCCGTCCGCAAGATATGGGAGTTTGAATCCAAGAAATGATTGAGAAGAGAACAAATTTTTCGCAATTCTGCTGCTCCAAACGCTTAACCAGAATGGCCTAGGGAAAAAATACACATACCGTTGTAATCGGGCGAGTTTCTACTTTCAGATGCAATAGGAATTTTTGGGTTAGGTCACTCCGCTCGCGAGATATGGGAGTTTGATGCTAAGAA
Organism: Ptiloglossa arizonensis; assembly: GCF_051014685.1. Classification (NCBI taxonomy): domain Eukaryota; kingdom Metazoa; phylum Arthropoda; class Insecta; order Hymenoptera; family Colletidae; genus Ptiloglossa; species Ptiloglossa arizonensis. The sequence continues at coordinate 779,598 of NW_027478507.1, forward strand.
ATGGTTGAGAAGAGAATAAATTTTTCGCAATTCTGCTGCTCCAAACGATTAACCAGAAGGGCCTAGGGAAAAAATGCACATACCGTTGTAATCGGGCGAGTTTCTACTTTCAGACGCAGCAGGAATTTTTGGGTTTGGTCAATCCGTTCGCGAGATATGGGAGTTTGAAGCCAAGAAATGGTTGAGAAGAGAACAAATTTTTCGCAATTCTGCTGCACCAAACGCTTAACCAGAATGGCCTAGGGAAAAAATGCACATACCGTTGTAATCAGGCGAGTTTCTACTTTCAGATGCAATAGGAATTTTTGTGTTTGGTCAATCCGTTCGCGAGATATGGGAGTTTGAAGCTAAGAAATGGTTGAGAAGAGAACAAATTTTTCGCAATTCTGCTGCTCCAAACGCTTAACCAGATTGGCCTAGGGAAAAAATACACTTACCGTTGTAATCGGGCTAGTTTCTACTTTCAGATGCAATAGGAATTTTTGGGTTAGGTCAATCCGTTCGCGAGATATGGGAGTATGAAGCCAAGAAATGGATGAGAACGCAAAAAATTTTTCGCAATTCTGCTGCTCCAAACGCTTAACCAGAATGGCCTAGGGAAAAAATGCACATACCGTTGTAATCGGGCGAGTTTCTACTTTCAGATGCAATAGGAATTTTTGTGTTTGGTCAATCCGTTCGCGAGATATGGGAGTTTGAAGCTAAGAAATGGTTGAGAAGAGAATAAATTTTTCGCAATTCTGCTGCTCCAAACGCTTAACCAGAATGGCCTAGGGAAAAAATGCACATACCGTTGTAATCGGACGAGTTTCTAATTTCAGACGCAGCAGGAATTTTTGGGTTTGGTCAATCCGTTCGCGAGATATGGGACTATGAAGCGAAGAAATGGTTGAGAAGACAACAAGTTTTTCGCACTTCTGCTGCTCCAATCGCTTAACCAGAATGACCTAGGGGAAAAACACACATACCGTTGTAATCGGGCGTGCTTCTACTTTCAGATGCAATAGGAATTTTTGGGTTAGGTCAATCCGTTCGCGAGATGTGGGAGTTTGAAACTAAGAAATGGTAGAGAAGAGAACAAATTTTTCGCAATTCTGCTGCTCCAAACGCTTAACCAGAATGGCCTAGGGAAAAAATGCACATACCGTTGTTATCAGGCGAGTTTCTACTTTCAGATGCAATAGGAATTTTTGGGTTAGGTCAATCCGTTCGCGAGATATGCTACTTTGAAGCTAAGAAATGGTTGACAAGACAACAAATTTGTCGCACTTCTGCTGCTCCAATCGCTTAACCAGAATGGCCTATGGAAAAATTACACATACCGTTGTAATGGGGCGAGTTTCTACTTTCAGATGCAATAGGAATTTTTGGGTTAGTTCAATCCGTTCGCGAGATATGGGACTTTGAAGCTAAGAAATGGTTGAGAAGAGAATAAATTTTTCGCAAATCTGCTGCTCCAAACGCTTAACCAGAATGGCCTAGGGGAAAAACACACGTACCGTTGTAATCGGGCGTGCTTCTACTTTCAGATGCAATAGGAATTTTTGGATTAGGTCCATCCGTACGCGAGATATGGGAGTTTGAAGCTAAGCAATGGTTGACAAGACAACAAATTTTTCGCACTTCTGCTGCTCCAAACGCTTAACCAGAATGGCCTACGGAAAAAATGCACATACCGTTGTAATCGGGCGAGTTTCTACTTTCAGATGCAATAGCAATTTTTGGGTTAGGTCAATCCGTCCGCAAGATAAGGGAGTTTGAATCCATGAAATGGTTGAGAAGGCCAGAAATTTTTCGCACTTCTGCTGCTCCACACGCTTAACCAGAATGGCCTAGGGAAAAAATGCACATACCGTTGTAATCAGGCTAGTTTCTACTTTCAGATGCAATAGGAATTTTTGGGTTAGGTCATTCCGTTCGCCAGATATGGGAGTTTGAATCCAAGAAATGATTGAGAAGAGAACAAATTTTTCCCAATTCTGCTGCTCCAAACGCTTAACCAGAATGCCATAGGGAAAAAATACACATACCGTTGTAATCGGGCGAGTTTCTACTTTCAGATGCAATAGGAATTTTTGGGTTAGGTCATTCCGTTCGCGAGATATGGGTGTTTGAAGCTAAGAAATGGTTGAGAAGCGAACAAATTTTTCGCAATTCTGCTGCTCCAATCGCTTAACCAGAATGGCCTAGGGGAAAAACACACATACCGTTGTAATCGGGCGTGCTTCTACTATCAGATGCAATAGGAATTTTTGGGTTAGATCAATCCGTTCGCGAGATATGGGAGTTTGAAGCTAAGAAATGGTAGAGAAGAGAACAAATTTTTCGCAATTCTGCTGCTCCAAACGCTTAACCAGAATGGCCTAGGGAAAAAATGCACATACCGTTGTAATCGGGCGAGATTCTACTTTCAGATGCAATAGTAATTTTTGGGTTAGGTCAATCCGTTCGCGAGATATGGGAGTTTAAAGCCAAGAAATGGTTGAGAAGGCAAAAAATTTTTCGCAATTCTGCTGCTCCAAACACTTAACCAGAATGGCCTAGGGAAAAAATACACATACCGTTGTAATCGGGCGAGTTTCTACTTTCAGATGCAATAGGAATTTTTGGGTTAGGTCAATCCGTTCGCGAGATATGGGAGTTTGAATCCAAGAAATGATTGAGAAGAGAACAAATTTTTCGCAATTCTGCTGCTCCAAACGCTTAACCAGAATGGCCTAGGGAAAAAATACACATACCGTTGTAATCGGGCGAGTTTCTACTTTCAGATGCAATAGGAATTTTTGGGTTAGGTCAATCCGCTCGCGAGATATGGGAGTTTGAAGCTAAGAAATGGTTGAGAAGAGAATAAATTTTTCGCAATTCTGCTGCTCCAAACGCTTAACCAGAAGGGCCTAGGGAAAAAATGCACATACCGTTGTAATCGGGCGAGTTTCTACTTTCAGACGCAGCAGGAATTTTTGGGTTTGGTCAATCCGTTCGCGAGATATGGGAGTTTGAAGCCAAGAAATGGTTGAGAAGAGAATAAATTTTTCGCAAATCTGCTGCTCCAAACGCTTAACCAGAATGGCCTAGGGGAAAAACACACGTACCGTTGTAATCGGGCGTGCTTCTACTTTCAGATGCAATAGGAATTTTTGGGTTAGGTCCATCCGTTCGCGAGATATGGGAGTTTGAAGCTAAGCAATGGTTGACAAGACAACAAATTTTTCGCACTTCTGCTGCTCCAAACGCTTAACCAGAATGGCCTACGGAAAAAATGCACATACCGTTGTAATCGGGCGAGTTTCTACTTTCAGATGCAATAGGAATTTATGGGTTCGGTCAATCCGTTCGCGAGATATGCTACTTTGAAGCTAAGAAATGGTTGACAAGACAACAAATTTGTCGCACTTCTGCTGCTCCAATCGCTTAACCAGAATGGCCTATGGAAAAATTACACATACCGTTGTAATGGGGCGAGTTTCTACTTTCAGATGCAATAGGAATTTTTGGGATAGTTCAATCCGTTCGCGAGATATGGGACTTTGAAGCTAAGAAATGGTTGAGAAGAGAATAAATTTTTCGCACTTCTGCTGCTCCAAACGCTTAACCAGAATGGCCTACGGAAAAAATGCACATACCGTTGTAATCGGGCGAGTTTCTACTTTCAGATGCAATATCAATTTTTGGGTTAGGTCAATCCGTCCGCAAGATATGGGAGTTTGAATCCATGAAATGGTTGAGAAGGCCAGAAATTTTTCGCACTTCTGCTGCTCCACACGCTTAACCAGAATGGCCTAGGGAAAAAATGCACATACCGTTGTAATCAGGCGAGTTTCTACTTTCAGATGCAATAGGAATTTTTGGGTTAGGTCATTCCGTTCGCGAGATATGGGAGTTTGAATTCAAGAAATGATTGAGAAGAGAACAAATTTTTCCCAATTCTGCTGCTCCAAACGCTTAACCAGAATGCCATAGGGAAAAAATACACAAACCGTTGTAATCGGGCGAGTTTCTACTTTCAGATGCAATAGGAATTTTTGGGTTAGGTCATTCCGTTCGCGAGATATGGGTGTTTGAAGCTAAGAAATGGTTGAGAAGCGAACAAATATTTCGCAATTCTGCTGCTCCAATCGGTTAACCAGAATGGCCTAGGGGAAAAACACACATACCGTTGTAATCGGGCGTGCTTCTACTATCAGATGCAATAGGAATTTTTGGGTTAGATCAATCCGTTCGCGAGATATGGGAGTTTGAAGCTAAGAAATGGTAGAGAAGAGAACAAATTTTTCGCAATTCTGCTGCTGCAAACGCTTAACCAGAAGGGCCTAGGGAAAAAATGCACATACCGTTGTAATCGGGCGAGATTCTACTTTCAGATGCAATAGGAATTTTTGGGTTAGGTCAATCCGTTCGCGAGATATGGGAGTTTGAAGCCAAGAAATGGTTGAGAAGCCAAAAATTTTTCGCAATTCTGCTGCTCCAAACGCATAACCAGAATGGCCTAGGGAAAAAATACACATACCGTTGTAATCGGGCGAGTTTCTACTTTCAGATGCAATAGGAATTTTTGGGTTAGGTCAATCCGTTCGCGAGATATGGGAGTTTGAAGCCAAGAAATGGTTGAGAAGAGAACAAATTTTTCGCAATTCTGCTGCTCCAAACGCTTAACCAGAATGGCCTAGGGAAAAAATGCACATACCGTTGTAATCAGGCGAGTTTCTACTTCCAGATGCAATAGGAATTTTTGGGTTAGGTCAATCCGTTCGCGAGATATGGGAGTTTGAAGCCAAGAAATGGTTGAGAAGAGAACAAATTTTTCGCAATTCTGCTGCTCCAATCGCTTAACCAGAATGGCCTAGGGGAAAAACACACATACCGTTGTAATCGGGCGTGCTTCTACTATCAGATGCAATAGGAATATTTGGGTTAGATCAATCCGTTCGCGAGATATGGGAGTTTGAAGCTAAGAAATGGTAGAGAAGAGAACAAATTTTTCGCAATTCTGCTGCTCCAAACGCTTAACCAGAATGGCCTAGGGAAAAAATGCACATACCGTTGTAATCGGGCGAGATTCTACTTTCAGATGCAATAGTAATTTTTGGGTTAGGTCAATCCGTTCGCGAGATATGGGAGTTTAAAGCCAAGAAATGGTTGAGAAGGCAAAAAATTTTTCGCAATTCTGCTGCTCCAAACACTTAACCAGAATGGCCTAGGGAAAAAATACACATACCGTTGTAATCGGGCGAGTTTCTACTTTCAGATGCAATAGGAATTTTTGGGTTAGGTCAATCCGTTCGCGAGATATGGGAGTTTGAATCCAAGAAATGATTGAGAAGAGAACAAATTTTTCGCAATTCTGCTGCTCCAAACGCTTAACCAGAATGGCCTAGGGAAAAAATACACATACCGTTGTAATCGGGCGAGTTTCTACTTTCAGATGCAATAGGAATTTTTGGGTTAGGTCAATCCGCTCGCGAGATATGGGAGTTTGAAGCTAAGAAATGGTTGAGAAGAGAATAAATTTTTCGCAATTCTGCTGCTCCAAACGCTTAACCAGAAGGGCCTAGGGAAAAAATGCACATACCGTTGTAATCGGGCGAGATTCTACTTTCAGATGCAATAGGAATTTTTGGGTTAGGTCAATCCGTTCGCGAGATATGGGAGTTTGAAGCCAAGAAATGGTTGAGAAGCCAAAAATTTTTCGCAATTCTGCTGCTCCAAACGCATAACCAGAATGGCCTAGGGAAAAAATACACATACCGTTGTAATCGGGCGAGTTTCTACTTTCAGATGCAATAGGAATTTTTGGGTTAGGTCAATCCGTTCGCGAGATATGGGAGTTTGAAGCCAAGAAATGGTTGAGAAGAGAACAAATTTTTCGCAATTCTGCTGCTCCAAACGCTTAACCAGAATGGCCTAGGGAAAAAATGCACATACCGTTGTAATCAGGCGAGTTTCTACTTCCAGATGCAATAGGAATTTTTGGGTTAGGTCAATCCGTTCGCGAGATATGGGAGTTTGAAGCCAAGAAATGGTTGAGAAGAGAACAAATTTTTCGCAATTCTGCTGCTCCAATCGCTTAACCAGAATGGCCTAGGGGAAAAACACACATACCGTTGTAATCGGGCGTGCTTCTACTATCAGATGCAATAGGAATTTTTGGGTTAGATCAATCCGTTCGCGAGATATGGGAGTTTGAAGCTAAGAAATGGTAGAGAAGAGAACAAATTTTTCGCAATTCTGCTGCTCCAAACGCTTAACCAGAATGGCCTAGGGAAAAAATGCACATACCGTTGTAATCGGGCGAGATTCTACTTTCAGATGCAATAGTAATTTTTGGGTTAGGTCAATCCGTTCGCGAGATATGGGAGTTTAAAGCCAAGAAATGGTTGAGAAGGCAAAAAATTTTTCGCAATTCTGCTGCTCCAAACACTTAACCAGAATGGCCTAGGGAAAAAATACACATACCGTTGTAATCGGGCGAGTTTCTACTTTCAGATGCAATAGGAATTTTTGGGTTAGGTCAATCCGTTCGCGAGATATGGGAGTTTGAATCCAAGAAATGATTGAGAAGAGAACAAATTTTTCGCAATTCTGCTGCTCCAAACGCTTAACCAGAATGGCCTAGGGAAAAAATACACATACCGTTGTAATCGGGCGAGTTTCTACTTTCAGATGCAATAGGAATTTTTGGGTTAGGTCAATCCGCTCGCGAGATATGGGAGTTTGAAGCTAAGAAATGGTTGAGAAGAGAATAAATTTTTCGCATTTCTGCAGCTCCAAACGCTTAACCAGGAGGGCCTAGGGAAAAAATGCACATACCGTTGTAATCGGGCGAGTTTCTACTTTCAGACGCAGCAGGAATTTTTGGGTTTGGTCAATCCGTTCGCGAGATATGGGAGTTTGAAGCCAAGAAATGGTTGAGAAGAGAATAAATTTTTCGCAAATCTGCTGCTCCAAACGCTTAACCAGAATGGCCTAGGGGAAAAACACACGTACCGTTGTAATCGGGCGTGCTTCTACTTTCAGATGCAATAGGAATTTTTGGGTTAGGTCCATCCATTCGCGAGATATGGGAGTTTGAAGCTAAGCAATGGTTGACAAGACAACAAATTTTTCGCACTTCTGCTGCTCCAAACGCTTAACCAGAATGGCCTACGGAAAAAATGCACATACCGTTGTAATCGGGCGAGTTTCTACTTTCAGATGCAATAGCAATTTTTGGGTTAGGTCAATCCGTCCGCAAGATAAGGGAGTTTGAATCCATGAAATGGTTGAGAAGGCCAGAAATTTTTCGCACTTCTGCTGCTCCACACGCTTAACCAGAATGGCCTAGGGAAAAAATGCACATACCATTGTAATCAGGCGAGTTTCTACTTTCAGATGCAATAGGAATTTTTGGGTTAGGTCATTACGTTCGCCAGATATGGGAGTTTGAATCCAAGAAATGATTGAGACGAGAACAAATTTTTCCCAATTCTGCTGCTCCAAACGCTTAACCAGAATGCCATAGGGAAAAAATACACATACCGTTGTAATCGGGCGAGTTTCTACTTTCAGATGCAATAGGAATTTTTGGGTTAGGTCATTCCGTTCGCGAGATATGGGTGTTTGAAGCTAAGAAATGGTTGAGAAGCGAACAAATTTTTCGCAATTCTGCTGCTCCAATCGCTTAACCAGAATGGCCTAGGGGAAAAACACACATACCGTTGTAATCGGGCGTGCTTCTACTATCAGATGCAATAGGAATTTTTGGGTTAGATCAATCCGTTCGCGACATATGGGAGTTTGAAGCTAAGAAATGGTAGAGAAGAGAACAAATTTTTCGCAATTCTGCTGCTCCAAACGCTTAACCAGAATGGCCTAGGGAAAAAATGCACATACCGTTGTAATCGGGCGAGATTCTACTTTCAGATGCAATAGGAATTTTTGGGTTAGGTCAATCCGTTCGCGAGATATGGGAGTTTGAATCCAAGAAATGATTGAGAAGAGAACAAATTTTTCGCAATTCTGCTGCTCCAAACGTTTAACCAGAATGGCCTAGGGAAAAAATACACATACCGTTGTAATCGGGCGAGTTTCTACTTTCAGATGCAATAGGAATTTTTGGGTTAGGTCACTCCGCTCGCGAGATATGGGAGTTTGAAGCTAAGAAATGGTTGAGAAGAGAATAAATTTTTCGCAATTCTGCTGCTCCAAACGATTAACCAGAAGGGCCTAGGGAAAAAATGCACATACCGTTGTAATCGGGCGAGTTTCTACTTTCAGACGCAGCAGGAATTTTTGGGTTTGGTCAATCCGTTCGCGAGATATCGGAGTTTGAAGCCAAGAAATGGTTGAGAAGAGAACAAATTTTTCGCAATTCTGCTGCACCAAACGCTTAACCAGAATGGCCTAGGGAAAAAATGCACATACCGTTGTAATCAGGCGAGTTTCTACTTTCAGATGCAATAGGAATTTTTGGGTTAGGTCAATCCGTTCGCGAGATATGGGAGTTTGAAGCCAAGAAATGGTTGAGAAGAGAACAAATTTTTCGCAATTCTGCTGCTCCAAACGCTTAACCAGATTGGCCTAGGGAAAAAATACACTTACCGTTGTAATCGGGCTAGTTTCTACTTTCAGATGCAATAGGAATTTTTGGGTTAGGTCAATCCGTTCGCGAGATATGGGAGTATGAAGCCAAGAAATGGATGAGAACGCAAAAAATTTTTCGCAATTCTGCTGCTCCGAACGCTTAACCAGAATGGCCTAGGGAAAAAATGCACATACCGTTGTAATCGGGCGAGTTTCTACTTTCAGATGCAATAGGAATTTTTGGGTTTGGTCAATCCGTTCGCGAGATATGGGAGTTTGAAGCTAAGAAATGGTTGAGAAGAGAATAAATTTTTCGCAATTCTGCTGCTCCAAACGCTTAACCAGAATGGCCTAGGGAAAAAATGCACATACCGTTGTAATCGGACGAGTTTCTAATTTCAGACGCAGCAGGAATTTTTGGGTTTGGTCAATCCGTTCGCGAGATATGGGACTATGAAGCGAAGAAATGGTTGAGAAGACAACAAGTTTTTCGCACTTCTGCTGCTCCAATCGCTTAACCAGAATGACCTAGGGGAAAAACACACATACCGTTGTAATCGGGCGTGCTTCTACTTTCAGATGCAATAGGAATTTTTGGGTTAGGTCAATCCGTTCGCGAGATGTGGGAGTTTGAAACTAAGAAATGGTAGAGAAGAGAACAAATTTTTCGCAATTCTGCTGCTCCAAACGCTTAACCAGAATGGCCTAGGGAAAAAATGCACATACCGTTGTTATCAGGCGAGTTTCTACTTTCAGATGCAATAGGAATTTTTGGGTTAGGTCAATCCGTTCGCGAGATATGCTACTTTGAAGCTAAGAAATGGTTGACAAGACAACAAATTTGTCGCACTTCTGCTGCTCCAATCGCTTAACCAGAATGGCCTATGGAAAAATTACACATACCGTTGTAATGGGGCGAGTTTCTACTTTCAGATGCAATAGGAATTTTTGGGTTAGTTCAATCCGTTCGCGAGATATGGGACTTTGAAGCTAAGAAATGGTTGAGAAGAGAATAAATTTTTCGCAAATCTGCTGCTCCAAACGCTTAACCAGAATGGCCTAGGGGAAAAACACACGTACCGTTGTAATCGGGCGTGCTTCTACTTTCAGATGCAATAGGAATTTTTGGATTAGGTCCATCCGTACGCGAGATATGGGAGTTTGAAGCTAAGCAATGGTTGACAAGACAACAAATTTTTCGCACTTCTGCTGCTCCAAACGCTTAACCAGAATGGCCTACGGAAAAAATGCACATACCGTTGTAATCGGGCGAGTTTCTACTTTCAGATGCAATAGCAATTTTTGGGTTAGGTCAATCCGTCCGCAAGATAAGGGAGTTTGAATCCATGAAATGGTTGAGAAGGCCAGAAATTTTTCGCACTTCTGCTGCTCCACACGCTTAACCAGAATGGCCTAGGGAAAAAATGCACATACCGTTGTAATCGGGCTAGTTTCTACTTTCAGATGCAATAGGAATTTTTGGGTTAGGTCATTCCGTTCGCCAGATATGGGAGTTTGAATCCAAGAAATGATTGAGAAGAGAACAAATTTTTCCCAATTCTGCTGCTCCAAACGCTTAACCAGATTGGCCTAGGGAAAAAATACACTTACCGTTGTAATCGGGCTAGTTTCTACTTTCAGATGCAATAGGAATTTTTGGGTTAGGTCATTCCGTTCGCCAGATATGGGAGTTTGAATCCAAGAAATGATTGAGAAGAGAACAAATTTTTCCCAATTCTGCTGCTCCAAACGCTTAACCAGAATGCCATAGGGACAAAATACACATACCGTTGTAATCGGGCGAGTTTCTACTTTCAGATGCAATAGGAATTTTTGGGTTAGGTCATTCCGTTCGCGAGATATGGGTGTTTGAAGCTAAGAAATGGTTGAGAAGCGAACAAATTTTTCGCAATTCTGCTGCTCCAATCGCTTAACCAGAATGGCCTAGGGGAAAAACACACATACCGTTGTAATCGGGCGTGCTTCTACTATCAGATGCAATAGGAATTTTTGGGTTAGATCAATCCGTTCGCGAGATATGGGAGTTTGAAGCTAAGAAATGGTAGAGAAGAGAACAAATTTTTCGCAATTCTGCTGCTCCAAACGCTTAACCAGAATGGCCTAGGGAAAAAATGCACATACCGTTGTAATCGGGCGAGATTCTACTTTCAGATGCAATAGTAATTTTTGGGTTAGGTCAATCCGTTCGCGAGATATGGGAGTTTAAAGCCAAGAAGTGGTTGAGAAGGCAAAAAATTTTTCGCAATTCTGCTGCTCCAAACACTTAACCAGAATGGCCTAGGGAAAAAATACACATACCGTTGTAATCGGGCGAGTTTCTACTTTCAGATGCAATAGGAATTTTTGGGTAAGGTCAATCCGTTCGCGAGATATGGGAGTTTGAATCCAAGAAATGATTGAGAAGAGAACAAATTTTTCGCAATTCTGCTGCTCCAAACGCTTAACCAGAATGGCCTAGGGAAAAAATACACATACCGTTGTAATCGGGCGAGTTTCTACTTTCAGATGCAATAGGAATTTTTGGGTTAGGTCAATCCGCTCGCGAGATATGGGAGTTTGAAGCTAAGAAATGGTTGAGAAGAGAATAAATTTTTCGCAATTCTGCTGCTCCAAACGCTTAACCAGAAGGGCCTAGGGAAAAAATGCACATACCGTTGTAATCGGGCGAGTTTCTACTTTCAGACGCAGCAGGAATTTTTGGGTTTGGTCAATCCGTTCGCGAGATATGGGAGTTTGAAGCCAAGAAATGGTTGAGAAGAGAATAAATTTTTCGCAAATCTGCTGCTCCAAACGCTTAACCAGAATGGCCTAGGGGAAAAACACACGTACCGTTGTAATCGGGCGTGCTTCTACTTTCAGATGCAATAGGAATTTTTGGGTTAGGTCCATCCGTTCGCGAGATATGGGAGTTTGAAGCTAAGCAATGGTTGACAAGACAACAAATTTTTCGCACTTCTGCTGCTCCAAACGCTTAACCAGAATGGCCTACGGAAAAAATGCACATACCGTTGTAATCGGGCGAGTTTCTACTTTCAGATGCAATAGGAATTTATGGGTTCGGTCAATCCGTTCGCGAGATATGCTACTTTGAAGCTAAGAAATGGTTGACAAGACAACAAATTTGTCGCACTTCTGCTGCTCCAATCGCTTAACCAGAATGGCCTATGGAAAAATTACACATACCGTTGTAATGGGGCGAGTTTCTACTTTCAGATGCAATAGGAATTTTTGGGATAGTTCAATCCGTTCGCGAGATATGGGACTTTGAAGCTAAGAAATGGTTGAGAAGAGAATAAATTTTTCGCACTTCTGCTGCTCCAAACGCTTAACCAGAATGGCCTACGGAAAAAATGCACATACCGTTGTAATCGGGCGAGTTTCTACTTTCAGATGCAATATCAATTTTTTGGTTAGGTCAATCCGTCCGCAAGATAAGGGAGTTTGAATCCATGAAATGGTTGAGAAGGCCAGAAATTTTTCGCACTTCTGCTGCTCCACACGCTTATCCAGAATGGCCTAGGGAAAAAATGCACATACCGTTGTAATCAGGCGAGTTTCTACTTTCAGATGCAATAGGAATTTTTGGGTTAGGTCATTCCGTTCGCGAGATATGGGAGTTTGAATTCAAGAAATGATTGAGAAGAGAACAAATTTTTCCCAATTCTGCTGCTCCAAACGCTTAACCAGAATGCCATAGGGAAAAAATACACAAACCGTTGTAATCGGGCGAGTTTCTACTTTCAGATGCAATAGGAATTTTTGGGTTAGGTCATTCCGTTCGCGAGATATGGGTGTTTGAAGCTAAGAAATGGTTGAGAAGCGAACAAATATTTCGCAATTCTGCTGCTCCAATCGCTTAACCAGAATGGCCTAGGGGAAAAACACACATACCGTTGTAATCGGGCGTGCTTCTACTATCAGATGCAATAGGAATTTTTGGGTTAGATCAATCCGTTCGCGAGATATGGGAGTTTGAAGCTAAGAAATGGTAGAGAAGAGAACAAATTTTTCGCAATTCTGCTGCTCCAAACGCTTAACCAGAATGGCCTAGGGAAAAAATGCACATACCGTTGTAATCGGGCGAGATGCTACTTTCAGATGCAATAGGAATTTTTGAGTTAGGTCAATCCGTTCGCGAGATATGGGAGTTTGAAGCCAAGAAATGGTTGAGAAGGCAAAAAATTTTTCGCAATTCTGCTGCTCCAAACGCTTAACCAGAATGGCCTAGGGAAAAAATACACATACCGTTGTAATCGGGCGAGTTTCTACTTTCAGATGCAATAGGAATTTTTGGGTTAGGTCAATCCGCTCGCGAGATATGGGAGTTTGAAGCTAAGAAATGGTTGAGAAGAGAATAAATTTTTCGCAATTCTGCTGCTCCAAACGCTTAACCAGAAGGGCCTAGGGAAAAAATGCACATACCGTTGTAATCGGGCGAGATTCTACTTTCAGATGCAATAGGAATTTTTGGGTTAGGTCAATCCGTTCGCGAGATATGGGAGTTTGAAGCCAAGAAATGGTTGAGAAGCCAAAAATTTTTCGCAATTCTGCTGCTCCAAACGCATAAGCAGAATGGCCTAGGGAAAAAATACACATACCGTTGTAATCGGGCGAGTTTCTACTTTCAGATGCAATAGGAATTTTTGGGTTAGGTCAATCCGTTCGCGAGATATGGGAGTTTGAAGCCAAGAAATGGTTGAGAAGAGAACAAATTTTTCGCAATTCTGCTGCTCCAAACGCTTAACCAGAATGGCCTAGGGAAAAAATGCACATACCGTTGTAATCAGGCGAGTTTCTACTTCCAGATGCAATAGGAATTTTTGGGTTAGGTCAATCCGTTCGCGAGATATGGGAGTTTGAATCTAAGAAATGGTTGACAAGACAACCAAGTTTTCGCACTTCTGCTGCTCCAATCGCTTAACCAGAATGGCCTAGGAAAAAATACACATACCGTTGTAATCGGGCGAGTTTCTACTTTCAGATGCAATAGGAATTTTTGGGTTAGGTCCATCCGTTCGCGAGATATGGGCCTTTGAAGCTAAGGAATGGTTGAGAAGGCAAAAAATTTTTCGCAATTCTGCTGCTCCAAACGCTTAACCAGATGGGCCTAGGGAAAAAATACGCATACCGTTGTAATCGGGCGAGTTTCTACTTTCAGATGCAATAGGAATTTTTGGGTTAGGTCAATCCGTTCGCGAGATATGGGAGTTTGAAGCTAAGAAATGGTTGAGAAGAGAATAAATTTTTCGCAATACTGCTGCTCCAAACGCTTAACCAGAATGGCCTAGGGAAAAAATGCACATACCGTTGTAATCGGACGAGTTTCTAATTTCAGACGCAGCAGGAATTTTTGGGTTTGGTCAATCCGTTCGCGAGATATGGGACTATGAAGCGAAGAAATGGTTGAGAAGACAACAAGTTTTTCGCACTTCTGCTGCTCCAATCGCTTAACCAGAATGACCTAGGGGAAAAACACACATACCGTTGTAATCGGGCGTGCTTCTACTTTCAGATGCAATAGGAATTTTTGGGTTAGGTCAATCCGTTCGCGAGATATGGGAGTTTGAAACTAAGAAATGGTAGAGAAGAGAACAAATTTTTCGCAATTCTGCTGCTCCAAACGCTTAACCAGAATGGCCTAGGGAAAAAATGCACATACCGTTATTATCAGGCGAGTTTCTACTTTCAGATGCAATAGGAATTTTTGGGTTAGGTCAATCCGTTCGCGAGATATGGGAGTATGAATCTAAGAAATGGTTGAGAAGACAACAAGTTTTTCGCACTTCTGCTGCTCCAATCGCTTAACCAGAATGACATAGGGGAAAAACACACATACCGTTGTAATCGGGCGTGCTTCTACTTTCAGATGCAATAGGAATTTTTGGGTTAGGTCCATCCGTTCGCGAGATATGGGAGTTTGAAGCTAAGAAATGGTTGACAAGATAACAAATTTTTCGCACTTCTGCTGCTCCAATCGCTTATCCAGAATGACCTAGGGAAAAAGTACACATACCGTTGTAATCGGGCGAGTTTCTACTTTCAGACGCAACAAGAATTTTTGGGTTGGGTCAATCCGGTCGCGAGATATGGGAATTTGAAGCCAAGAAATGGATGAGAACGCAAAAAATTTTTCGCAATTCTGCTGCTCCAAACGCTTAACCAGAATGGCCTAGGGAAAAAATGCACATACCGTTGTAATCGGGCGAGCTTCTACTTTCAGATGCAATAGGAATTTATGGGTTAGGTCAATCCGTTCGCGAGATATGCTACTTTGAAGCTAAGAAATGGTTGACAAGACAACAAATTTGTCGCACTTCTGCTGCTCCAATCGCTTAACCAGAATGGCCTATGGAAAAATTACACATACCGTTGTAATGGGGCGAGTTTCTACTTTCAGATGCAATAGGAATTTTTGGGTTAGTTCAATCCGTTCGCGAGATATGGGACTTTGAAGCTAAGAAATGGTTGAGAAGAGAATAAATTTTTCGCAAATCTGCTGCTCCAAACGCTTAACCAGAATGGCCTACGGAAAAAATGCACATACCGTTGTAATCGGGCGAGTTTCTACTATCAGATGCAATAGGAATTTTTGGGTTAGATCAATCCGTTCGCGAGATATGGGAGTTTGAAGCTAAGAAATGGTAGAGAAGAGAACAAATTTTTCGCAATTCTGCTGCTCCAAACGCTTAACCAGAATGGCCTAGGGAAAAAATGCACATACCGTTGTAATCGGGCGAGATTCTAGTTTCAGATGCAATAGTAATTTTTGGGTTAGGTCATTCCGTTCGCGAGATATGGGAGTTTAAAGCCAAGAAATGGTTGAGAAGGCAAAAAATTTTTCGCAATTCTGCTGCTCCAAACGCTTAACCAGAATGGCCTAGGGAAAAAATGCACATACCGTTGTAATCGGGCGAGATTCTACTTTCAGATGCAATAGTAATTTTTGGGTTAGGTCAATCCGTTCGCGAGATATGGGAGTTTAAAGCCAAGAAATGGTTGAGAAGGCAAAAAATTTTTCGCAATTCTGCTGCTCCAAACACTTAACCAGAATGGCCTAGGGAAAAAATACACATACCGTTGTAATCGGGCGAGTTTCTACTTTCAGACGCAGCAGGAATTTTTGGGTTTGGTCAATCCGTTCGCGAGATATGGGAGTTTGAAGCCAAGAAATGGTTGAGAAGAGAATAAATTTTTCGCAAATCTGCTGCTCCAAACGCTTAACCAGAATGGCCTAGGGGAAAAACACACGTACCGTTGTAATCGGGCGTGCTTCTACTTTCAGATGCAATAGGAATTTTTGGGTTAGGTCCATCCGTTCGCGAGATATGGGAGTTTGAAGCTAAGCAATGGTTGACAAGACAACAAATTTTTCGCACTTCTGCTGCTCCAAACGCTTAACCAGAATGGCCTACGGAAAAAATGCACATACCGTTGTAATCGGGCGAGTTTCTACTTTCAGATGCAATAGCAACTTTTGGGTTAGGTCAATCCGTCCGCAAGATAAGGGAGTTTGAATCCATGAAATGGTTGAGAAGGCCAGAAATTTTTCGCACTTCTGCTGCTCCACACGCTTAACCAGAATGGCCTAGGGAAAAAATGCACATACCGTTGTAATCAGGCGAGTTTCTACTTTCAGATGCAATAGGAATTTTTGGGTTAGGTCATTACGTTCGCCAGATATGGGAGTTTGAATCCAAGAAATGATTGAGAAGAGAACAAATTTTTCCCAATTCTGCTGCTCCAAACGCTTAACCAGAATGCCATAGGGAAAAAATACACATACCGTTGTAATCGGGCGAGTTTCTACTTTCAGATGCAATAGGAATTTTTGGGTTAGGTCATTCCGTTCGCGAGATATGGGTGTTTGAAGCTAAGAAATGGTTGAGAAGCGAACAAATTTTTCGCAATTCTGCTGCTCCAATCGCTTAACCAGAATGGCCTAGGGGAAAAACACACATACCGTTGTAATCGGGCGTGCTTCTACTATCAGATGCAATAGGAATTTTTGGGTTAGATCAATCCGTTCGCGACATATGGGAGTTTGAAGCTAAGAAATGGTAGAGAAGAGAACAAATTTTTCGCAATTCTGCTGCTCCAAACGCTTAACCAGAATGGCCTAGGGAAAAAATGCACATACCGTTGTAATCGGGCGAGATTCTACTTTCAGATGCAATAGGAATTTTTGGGTTAGGTCAATCCGTTCGCGAGATATGGGAGTTTGAATCCAAGAAATGATTGAGAAGAGAACAAATTTTTCGCAATTCTGCTGCTCCAAACGCTTAACCAGAATGGCCTAGGGAAAAAATACACATACCGTTGTAATCGGGCGAGTTTCTACTTTCAGATGCAATAGGAATTTTTGGGTTAGGTCACTCCGCTCGCGAGATATGGGAGTTTGAAGCTAAGAAATGGTTGAGAAGAGAATAAATTTTTCGCAATTCTGCTGCTCCAAACGATTAACCAGAAGGGCCTAGGGAAAAAATGCACATACCGTTGTAATCGGGCGAGTTTCTACTTTCAGACGCAGCAGGAATTTTTGGGTTTGGTCAATCCGTTCGCGAGATATGGGAGTTTGAAGCCAAGAAATGGTTGAGAAGAGAACAAATTTTTCGCAATTCTGCTGCACCAAACGCTTAACCAGAATGGCCTAGGGAAAAAATGCACATACCGTTGTAATCAGGCGAGTTTCTACTTTCAGATGCAATAGGAATTTTTGGGTTAGGTCAATCCGTTCGCGAGATATGGGAGTTTGAAGCCAAGAAATGGTTGAGAAGAGAACAAATTTTTCGCAATTCTGCTGCTCCAAACGCTTAACCAGAATGGCCTAGGGAAAAAATACACTTACCGTTGTAATCAGGCGAGTTTCTACTTCCAGATGCAATAGGAATTTTTGGGTTAGGTCAATCCGTTCGCGAGATATGGGAGTTTGTATCTAAGAAATGGTTGACAAGACAACCAATTTTTCGCACTTCTGCTGCTCCAATCGCTTAACCAGAATGGCCTAGGAAGAAATACACATACCGTTGTAATCGGGCGAGTTTCTACTTTCAGATGCAATAGGAATTTTTGGGTTAGGTCCATCCGTTCGCGAGATATGGGACTTTGAAGCTAAGGAATGGTTGAGAAGGCAAAAAATTTTTCGCAATTCTGCTGCTCCAAACGCTTAACCAGATTGGCCTAGGGAAAAAATACGCATACCGTTGTAATCGGGCGAGTTTCTACTTTCAGATGCAATAGGAATTTTTGGGTTTGGTCAATCCGTTCGCGAGATATGGGAGTTTGAAGCTAAGAAATGGTTGAGAAGAGAATAAATTTTTCGCAATTCTGCTGCTCCAAACGCTTAACCAGAATGGCCTAGGGAAAAAATGCACATACCGTTGTAATCGGACGAGTTTCTAATTTCAGACGCAGCAGGAATTTTTGGGTTTGGTCAATCCGTTCGCGAGATATGGGACTATGAAGCGAAGAAATGGTTGAGAAGACAACAAGTTTTTCGCACTTCTGCTGCTCCAATCGCTTAACCAGACTGACCTAGGGGAAAAACACACATACCGTTGTAATCGGGCGTGCTTCTACTATCAGATGCAATAGGAATTTTTGGGTTAGATCAATCCGTTCGCGAGATATGGGAGTTTGAAGCTAAGAAATGGTAGAGAAGAGAACAAATTTTTCGCAATTCTGCTGCTCCAAACGCTTAACCAGAATGGCCTAGGGAAAAAATGCACATACCGTTGTAATCGGGCGAGATTCTACTTTCAGATGCAATAGTAATTTTTGGGTTAGGTCAATCCGTTCGCGAGATATGGGAGTTTAAAGCCAAGAAATGGTTGAGAAGGCAAAAAATTTTTCGCAATTCTGCTGCTCCAAACACTTAACCAGAATGGCCTAGGGAAAAAATACACATACCGTTGTAATCGGGCGAGTTTCTACTTTCAGATGCAATAGGAATTTTTGGGTTAGGTCAATCCGTTCGCGAGATATGGGAGTTTGAATCCAAGAAATGATTGAGAAGAGAACAAATTTTTCGCAATTCTGCTGCTCCAAACGCTTAACCAGAATGGCCTAGGGAAAAAATACACATACCGTTGTAATCGGGCGAGTTTCTACTTTCAGATGCAATATCAATTTTTGGGTTAGGTCAATCCGTCCGCAAGATAAGGGAGTTTGAATCCATGAAATGGTTGAGAAGGCCAGAAGTTTTTCGCACTTCTGCTGCTCCACACGCTTAACCAGAATGGCCTAGGGAAAAAATGCACATACCGTTGTAATCAGGCGAGTTTCTACTTTCAGATGCAATAGGAATTTTTGGGTTAGGTCATTCCGTTCGCGAGATATGGGAGTTTGAATTCAAGAAATGATTGAGAAGAGAACAAATTTTTCCCAATTCTGCTGCTCCAAACGCTTAACCAGAATGCCATAGGGAAAAAATACAAAAACCGTTGTAATCGGGCGAGTTTCTACTTTCAGATGCAATAGGAATTTTTGGGTTAGGTCATTCCGTTCGCGAGATATGGGTGTTTGAAGCTAAGAAATGGTTGAGAAGCGAACAAATATTTCGCAATTCTGCTGCTCCAATCGCTTAACCAGAATGGCCTAGGGGAAAAACACACATACCGTTGTAATCGGGCGTGCTTCTACTATCAGATGCAATAGGAATTTTTGGGTTAGATCAATCCGTTCGCGAGATATGGGAGTTTGAAGCTAAGAAATGGTAGAGAAGAGAACAAATTTTTCGCAATTCTGCTGCTCCAAACGCTTAACCAGAATGGCCTAGGGAAAAAATGCACATACCGTTGTAATCGGGCGAGATGCTACTTTCAGATGCAATAGGAATTTTTGAGTTAGGTCAATCCGTTCGCGAGATATGGGAGTTTGAAGCCAAGAAATGGTTGAGAAGGCAAAAAATTTTTCGCAATTCTGCTGCTCCAAACGCTTAACCAGAATAGCCTAGGGAAAAAATACACATACCGTTGTAATCGGGCGAGTTTCTACTTTCAGATGCAATAGGAATTTTTGGGTTAGGTCAATCCGTTCGCGAGATATGGCAGTTTGAATCCAAGAAATGAATGAGAAGAGAACAAATTTTTCGCAATTCTGCTGCTCCAAACGCTTAACCAGAATGGCCTAGGGAAAAAATACACATACCGTTGTAATCGGGCGAGTTTCTACTTTCAGATGCAATAGGAATTTTTGGGTTAGGTCAATCCGCTCGCGAGATATGGGAGTTTGAAGCTAAGAAATGGTTGAGAAGAGAATAAATTTTTCGCAATTCTGCTGCTCCAAACGCTTAACCAGAAGGGCCTAGGGAAAAAATGCACATACCGTTGTAATCGGGCGAGATTCTACTTTCAGATGCAATAGGAATTTTTGGGTTAGGTCAATCCGTTCGCGAGATATGGGAGTTTGAAGCCAAGAAATGGTTGAGAAGCCAAAAATTTTTCGCAATTCTGCTGCTCCAAACGCATAACCAGAATGGCCTAGGGAAAAAATGCACATACCGTTGTAATCGGGCGAGTTTCTACTTTCAGATGCAATAGGAATTTTTGGGTTAGGTCAATCCGTTCGCGAGATATGGGTGTTTGAAGCTAAGAAATGGTTGAGAAGCGAACAAATTTTTCGCAATTCTGCTGCTCCAATCGCTTAACCAGAATGGCCTAGGGAAAAAATGCACATACCGTTGTAATCGGGCGAGATGCTACTTTCAGATGCAATAGGAATTTTTGAGTTAGGTCAATCCGTTCGCGAGATATGGGAGTTTGAAGCCAAGAAATGGTTGAGAAGGCAAAAAATTTTTCGCAATTCTGCTGCTCCAAACGCTTAACCAGAATAGCCTAGGGAAAAAATACACATACCGTTGTAATCGGGCGAGATTCTACTTTCAGATGCAATAGGAATTTTTGGGTTAGGTCAATCCGTTCGCGAGATATGGGAGTTTGAAGCCAAGAAATGGTTGAGAAGCCAAAAATTTTTCGCAATTCTGCTGCTCCAAACGCATAACCAGAATGGCCTAGGGAAAAAATGCACATACCGTTGTAATCGGGCGAGTTTCTACTTTCAGATGCAATAGGAATTTTTGGGTTAGTTCAATCCGTTCGCGAGATATGGGACTTTGAAGCTAAGAAATGGTTGAGAAGAGAATAAATTTTTCGCAAATCTGCTGCTCCAAACGCTTAACCAGAATGGCCTAGGGGAAAAACACACGTACCGTTGTAATCGGGCGTGCTTCTACTTTCAGATGCAATAGGAATTTTTGGATTAGGTCCATCCGTACGCGAGATATGGGAGTTTGAAGCTAAGCAATGGTTGACAAGACAACAAATTTTTCGCACTTCTGCTGCTCCAAACGCTTAACCAGAATGGCCTACGGAAAAAATGCACATACCGTTGTAATCGGGCGAGTTTCTACTTTCAGATGCAATAGCAATTTTTGGGTTAGGTCAATCCGTCCGCAAGATAAGGGAGTTTGAATCCATGAAATGGTTGAGAAGGCCAGAAATTTTTCGCACTTCTGCTGCTCCACACGCTTAACCAGAATGGCCTAGGGAAAAAATGCACATACCGTTGTAATCGGGCTAGTTTCTACTTTCAGATGCAATAGGAATTTTTGGGTTAGGTCATTCCGTTCGCCAGATATGGGAGTTTGAATCCAAGAAATGATTGAGAAGAGAACAAATTTTTCCCAATTCTGCTGCTCCAAACGCTTAACCAGATTGGCCTAGGGAAAAAATACACTTACCGTTGTAATCGGGCTAGTTTCTACTTTCAGATGCAATAGGAATTTTTGGGTTAGGTCATTCCGTTCGCCAGATATGGGAGTTTGAATCCAAGAAATGATTGAGAAGAGAACAAATTTTTCCCAATTCTGCTGCTCCAAACGCTTAACCAGAATGCCATAGGGAAAAAATACACATACCGTTGTAATCGGGCGAGTTTCTACTTTCAGATGCAATAGGAATTTTTGGGTTAGGTCATTCCGTTCGCGAGATATGGGTGTTTGAAGCTAAGAAATGGTTGAGAAGCGAACAAATTTTTCGCAATTCTGCTGCTCCAATCGCTTAACCAGAATGGCCTAGGGGAAAAACACACATACCGTTGTAATCGGGCGTGCTTCTACTATCAGATGCAATAGGAATTTTTGGGTTAGATCAATCCGTTCGCGAGATATGGGAGTTTGAAGCTAAGAAATGGTAGAGAAGAGAACAAATTTTTCGCAATTCTGCTGCTCCAAACGCTTAACCAGAATGGCCTAGGGAAAAAATGCACATACCGTTGTAATCGGGCGAGATTCTACTTTCAGATGCAATAGTAATTTTTGGGTTAGGTCAATCCGTTCGCGAGATATGGGAGTTTAAAGCCAAGAAATGGTTGAGAAGGCAAAAAATTTTTCGCAATTCTGCTGCTCCAAACACTTAACCAGAATGGCCTAGGGAAAAAATACACATACCGTTGTAATCGGGCGAGTTTCTACTTTCAGATGCAATAGGAATTTTTGGGTAAGGTCAATCCGTTCGCGAGATATGGGAGTTTGAATCCAAGAAATGATTGAGAAGAGAACAAATTTTTCGCAATTCTGCTGCTCCAAACGCTTAACCAGAATGGCCTAGGGAAAAAATACACATACCGTTGTAATCGGGCGAGTTTCTACTTTCAGATGCAATAGGAATTTTTGGGTTAGGTCAATCCGCTCGCGAGATATGGGAGTTTGAAGCTAAGAAATGGTTGAGAAGAGAATAAATTTTTCGCAATTCTGCTGCTCCAAACGCTTAACCAGAAGGGCCTAGGGAAAAAATGCACATACCGTTGTAATCGGGCGAGTTTCTACTTTCAGACGCAGCAGGAATTTTTGGGTTTGGTCAATCCGTTCGCGAGATATGGGAGTTTGAAGCCAAGAAATGGTTGAGAAGAGAATAAATTTTTCGCAAATCTGCTGCTCCAAACGCTTAACCAGAATGGCCTAGGGGAAAAACACACGTACCGTTGTAATCGGGCGTGCTTCTACTTTCAGATGCAATAGGAATTTTTGGGTTAGGTCCATCCGTTCGCGAGATATGGGAGTTTGAAGCTAAGCAATGGTTGACAAGACAACAAATTTTTCGCACTTCTGCTGCTCCAAACGCTTAACCAGAATGGCCTACGGAAAAAATGCACATACCGTTGTAATCGGGCGAGTTTCTACTTTCAGATGCAATAGGAATTTATGGGTTCGGTCAATCCGTTCGCGAGATATGCTACTTTGAAGCTAAGAAATGGTTGACAAGACAACAAATTTGTCGCACTTCTGCTGCTCCAATCGCTTAACCAGAATGGCCTATGGAAAAATTACACATACCGTTGTAATGGGGCGAGTTTCTACTTTCAGATGCAATAGGAATTTTTGGGATAGTTCAATCCGTTCGCGAGATATGGGACTTTGAAGCTAAGAAATGGTTGAGAAGAGAATAAATTTTTCGCACTTCTGCTGCTCCAAACGCTTAACCAGAATGGCCTACGGAAAAAATGCACATACCGTTGTAATCGGGCGAGTTTCTACTTTCAGATGCAATATCAATTTTTGGGTTAGGTCAATCCGTCCGCAAGATAAGGGAGTTTGAATCCATGAAATGGTTGAGAAGGCCAGAAATTTTTCGCACTTCTGCTGCTCCACACGCTTATCCAGAATGGCCTAGGGAAAAAATGCACATACCGTTGTAATCAGGCGAGTTTCTACTTTCAGATGCAATAGGAATTTTTGGGTTAGGTCATTCCGTTCGCGAGATATGGGAGTTTGAATTCAAGAAATGATTGAGAAGAGAACAAATTTTTCCCAATTCTGCTGCTCCAAACGCTTAACCAGAATACCATAGGGAAAAAATACACAAACCGTTGTAATCGGGCGAGTTTCTACTTTCAGATGCAATAGGAATTTTTGGGTTAGGTCATTCCGTTCGCGAGATATGGGTGTTTGAAGCTAAGAAATGGTTGAGAAGCGAACAAATATTTCGCAATTCTGCTGCTCCAATCGCTTAACCAGAATGGCCTAGGGGAAAAACACACATACCGTTGTAATCGGGCGTGCTTCTACTATCAGATGCAATAGGAATTTTTGGGTTAGATCAATCCGTTCGCGAGATATGGGAGTTTGAAGCTAAGAAATGGTAGAGAAGAGAACAAATTTTTCGCAATTCTGCTGCTCCAAACGCTTAACCAGAATGGCCTAGGGAAAAAATGCACATACCGTTGTAATCGGGCGAGATGCTACTTTCAGATGCAATAGGAATTTTTGAGTTAGGTCAATCCGTTCGCGAGATATGGGAGTTTGAAGCCAAGAAATGGTTGAGAAGGCAAAAAATTTTTCGCAATTCTGCTGCTCCAAACGCTTAACCAGAATGGCCTAGGGAAAAAATACACATACCGTTGTAATCGGGCGAGTTTCTACTTTCAGATGCAATAGGAATTTTTGGGTTAGGTCAATCCGTTCGCGAGATATGGCAGTTTGAATCCAAGAAATGAATGAGAAGAGAACAAATTTTTCGCAATTCTGCTGCTCCAAACGCTTAACCAGAATGGCCTAGGGAAAAAATACACATACCGTTGTAATCGGGCGAGTTTCTACTTTCAGATGCAATAGGAATTTTTGGGTTAGGTCAATCCGCTCGCGAGATATGGGAGTTTGAAGCTAAGAAATGGTTGAGAAGAGAATAAATTTTTCGCAATTCTGCTGCTCCAAACGCTTAACCAGAAGGGCCTAGGGAAAAAATGCACATACCGTTGTAATCGGGCGAGATTCTACTTTCAGATGCAATAGGAATTTTTGGGTTAGGTCAATCCGTTCGCGAGATATGGGAGTTTGAAGCCAAGAAATGGTTGAGAAGCCAAAAATTTTTCGCAATTCTGCTGCTCCAAACGCATAAGCAGAATGGCCTAGGGAAAAAATACACATACCGTTGTAATCGGGCGAGTTTCTACTTTCAGATGCAATAGGAATTTTTGGGTTAGGTCAATCCGTTCGCGAGATATGGGAGTTTGAAGCCAAGAAATGGTTGAGAAGAGAACAAATTTTTCGCAATTCTGCTGCTCCAAACGCTTAACCAGAATGGCCTAGGGAAAAAATGCACATACCGTTGTAATCAGGCGAGTTTCTACTTCCAGATGCAATAGGAATTTTTGGGTTAGGTCAATCCGTTCGCGAGATATGGGAGTTTGAATCTAAGAAATGGTTGACAAGACAACCAAGTTTTCGCACTTCTGCTGCTCCAATCGCTTAACCAGAATGGCCTAGGAAAAAATACACATACCGTTGTAATCGGGCGAGTTTCTACTTTCAGATGCAATAGGAATTTTTGGGTTAGGTCCATCCGTTCGCGAGATATGGGCCTTTGAAGCTAAGGAATGGTTGAGAAGGCAAAAAATTTTTCGCAATTCTGCTGCTCCAAACGCTTAACCAGATGGGCCTAGGGAAAAAATACGCATACCGTTGTAATCGGGCGAGTTTCTACTTTCAGATGCAATAGGAATTTTTGGGTTAGGTCAATCCGTTCGCGAGATATGGGAGTTTGAAGCTAAGAAATGGTTGAGAAGAGAATAAATTTTTCGCAATACTGCTGCTCCAAACGCTTAACCAGAATGGCCTAGGGAAAAAATGCACATACCGTTGTAATCGGACGAGTTTCTAATTTCAGACGCAGCAGGAATTTTTGGGTTTGGTCAATCCGTTCGCGAGATATGGGACTATGAAGCGAAGAAATGGTTGAGAAGACAACAAGTTTTTCGCACTTCTGCTGCTCCAATCGCTTAACCAGAATGACCTAGGGGAAAAACACACATACCGTTGTAATCGGGCGTGCTTCTACTTTCAGATGCAATAGGAATTTTTGGGTTAGGTCAATCCGTTCGCGAGATATGGGAGTTTGAAACTAAGAAATGGTAGAGAAGAGAACAAATTTTTCGCAATTCTGCTGCTCCAAACGCTTAACCAGAATGGCCTAGGGAAAAAATGCACATACCGTTATTATCAGGCGAGTTTCTACTTTCAGATGCAATAGGAATTTTTGGGTTAGGTCAATCCGTTCGCGAGATATGGGAGTATGAATCTAAGAAATGGTTGAGAAGACAACAAGTTTTTCGCACTTCTGCTGCTCCAATCGCTTAACCAGAATGACATAGGGGAAAAACACACATACCGTTGTAATCGGGCGTGCTTCTACTTTCAGATGCAATAGGAATTTTTGGGTTAGGTCCATCCGTTCGCGAGATATGGGAGTTTGAAGCTAAGAAATGGTTGACAAGATAACAAATTTTTCGCACTTCTGCTGCTCCAATCGCTTATCCAGAATGACCTAGGGAAAAAGTACACATACCGTTGTAATCGGGCGAGTTTCTACTTTCAGACGCAACAAGAATTTTTGGGTTGGGTCAATCCGGTCGCGAGATATGGGAGTTTGAAGCCAAGAAATGGATGAGAACGCAAAAAATTTTTCGCAATTCTGCTGCTCCAAACGCTTAACCAGAATGGCCTAGGGAAAAAATGCACATACCGTTGTAATCGGGCGAGCTTCTACTTTCAGATGCAATAGGAATTTATGGGTTAGGTCAATCCGTTCGCGAGATATGCTACTTTGAAGCTAAGAAATGGTTGACAAGACAACAAATTTGTCGCACTTCTGCTGCTCCAATCGCTTAACCAGAATGGCCTATGGAAAAATTACACATACCGTTGTAATGGGGCGAGTTTCTACTTTCAGATGCAATAGGAATTTTTGGGTTAGTTCAATCCGTTCGCGAGATATGGGACTTTGAAGCTAAGAAATGGTTGAGAAGAGAATAAATTTTTCGCAAATCTGCTGCTCCAAACGCTTAACCAGAATGGCCTAGGGGAAAAACACACGTACCGTTGTAATCGGGCGTGCTTCTACTTTCAGATGCAATAGGAATTTTTGGGTTAGGTCCATCCGTTCGCGAGATATGGGAGTTTGAAGCTAAGCAATGGTTGACAAGACAACAAATTTTTCGCACTTCTGCTGCTCCAAACGCTTAACCAGAATGGCCTACGGAAAAAATGCACATACCGTTGTAATCGGGCGAGTTTCTACTATCAGATGCAATAGGAATTTTTGGGTTAGATCAATCCGTTCGCGAGATATGGGAGTTTGAAGCTAAGAAATGGTAGAGAAGAGAACAAATTTTTCGCAATTCTGCTGCTCCAAACGCTTAACCAGAATGGCCTAGGGAAAAAATGCACATACCGTTGTAATCGGGCGAGATTCTAGTTTCAGATGCAATAGTAATTTTTGGGTTAGGTCAATCCGTTCGCGAGATATGGGAGTTTAAAGCCAAGAAATGGTTGAGAAGGCAAAAAATTTTTCGCAATTCTGCTGCTCCAAACGCTTAACCAGAATGGCCTAGGGAAAAAATGCACATACCGTTGTAATCGGGCGAGATTCTACTTTCAGATGCAATAGTAATTTTTGGGTTAGGTCAATCCGTTCGCGAGATATGGGAGTTTAAAGCCAAGAAATGGTTGAGAAGGCAAAAAATTTTTCGCAATTCTGCTGCTCCAAACACTTAACCAGAATGGCCTAGGGAAAAAATACACATACCGTTGTAATCGGGCGAGTTTCTACTTTCAGATGCAATAGGAATTTTTGGGTTAGGTCAATCCGTTCGCGAGATATGGGAGTTTGAATCCAAGAAATGATTGAGAAGAGAACAAATTTTTCGCAATTCTGCTGCTCCAAACGCTTAACCAGAATGGCCTAGGGAAAAAATACACATACCGTTGTAATCGGGCGAGTTTCTACTTTCAGATGCAATAGGAATTTTTGGGTTAGGTCAATCCGCTCGCGAGATATGGGAGTTTGAAGCTAAGAAATGGTTGAGAAGAGAATAAATTTTTCGCAATTCTGCTGCTCCAAACGCTTAACCAGAAGGGCCTAGGGAAAAAATGCACATACCGTTGTAATCGGGCGAGTTTCTACTTTCAGACGCAGCAGGAATTTTTGGGTTTGGTCAATCCGTTCGCGAGATATGGGAGTTTGAAGCCAAGAAATGGTTGAGAAGAGAATAAATTTTTCGCAAATCTGCTGCTCCAAACGCTTAACCAGAATGGCCTAGGGGAAAAACACACGTACCGTTGTAATCGGGCGTGCTTCTACTTTCAGATGCAATAGGAATTTTTGGGTTAGGTCCATCCGTTCGCGAGATATGGGAGTTTGAAGCTAAGCAATGGTTGACAAGACAACAAATTTTTCGCACTTCTGCTGCTCCAAACGCTTAACCAGAATGGCCTACGGAAAAAATGCACATACCGTTGTAATCGGGCGAGTTTCTACTTTCAGATGCAATAGCAACTTTTGGGTTAGGTCAATCCGTCCGCAAGATAAGGGAGTTTGAATCCATGAAATGGTTGAGAAGGCCAGAAATTTTTCGCACTTCTGCTGCTCCACACGCTTAACCAGAATGGCCTAGGGAAAAAATGCACATACCGTTGTAATCAGGCGAGTTTCTACTTTCAGATGCAATAGGAATTTTTGGGTTAGGTCATTACGTTCGCCAGATATGGGAGTTTGAATCCAAGAAATGATTGAGAAGAGAACAAATTTTTCCCAATTCTGCTGCTCCAAACGCTTAACCAGAATGCCATAGGGAAAAAATACACATACCGTTGTAATCGGGCGAGTTTCTACTTTCAGATGCAATAGGAATTTTTGGGTTAGGTCATTCCGTTCGCGAGATATGGGTGTTTGAAGCTAAGAAATGGTTGAGAAGCGAACAAATTTTTCGCAATTCTGCTGCTCCAATCGCTTAACCAGAATGGCCTAGGGGAAAAACACACATACCGTTGTAATCGGGCGTGCTTCTACTATCAGATGCAATAGGAATTTTTGGGTTAGATCAATCCGTTCGCGACATATGGGAGTTTGAAGCTAAGAAATGGTAGAGAAGAGAACAAATTTTTCGCAATTCTGCTGCTCCAAACGCTTAACCAGAATGGCCTAGGGAAAAAATGCACATACCGTTGTAATCGGGCGAGATTCTACTTTCAGATGCAATAGGAATTTTTGGGTTAGGTCAATCCGTTCGCGAGATATGGGAGTTTGAATCCAAGAAATGATTGAGAAGAGAACAAATTTTTCGCAATTCTGCTGCTCCAAACGCTTAACCAGAATGGCCTAGGGAAAAAATACACATACCGTTGTAATCGGGCGAGTTTCTACTTTCAGATGCAATAGGAATTTTTGGGTTAGGTCACTCCGCTCGCGAGATATGGGAGTTTGAAGCTAAGAAATGGTTGAGAAGAGAATAAATTTTTCGCAATTCTGCTGCTCCAAACGATTAACCAGAAGGGCCTAGGGAAAAAATGCACATACCGTTGTAATCGGGCGAGTTTCTACTTTCAGACGCAGCAGGAATTTTTGGGTTTGGTCAATCCGTTCGCGAGATATGGGAGTTTGAAGCCAAGAAATGGTTGAGAAGAGAACAAATTTTTCGCAATTCTGCTGCACCAAACGCTTAACCAGAATGGCCTAGGGAAAAAATGCACATACCGTTGTAATCAGGCGAGTTTCTACTTTCAGATGCAATAGGAATTTTTGGGTTAGGTCAATCCGTTCGCGAGATATGGGAGTTTGAAGCCAAGAAATGGTTGAGAAGAGAACAAATTTTTCGCAATTCTGCTGCTCCAAACGCTTAACCAGAATGGCCTAGGGAAAAAATACACTTACCGTTGTAATCAGGCGAGTTTCTACTTCCAGATGCAATAGGAATTTTTGGGTTAGGTCAATCCGTTCGCGAGATATGGGAGTTTGTATCTAAGAAATGGTTGACAAGACAACCAATTTTTCGCACTTCTGCTGCTCCAATCGCTTAACCAGAATGGCCTAGGAAGAAATACACATACCGTTGTAATCGGGCGAGTTTCTACTTTCAGATGCAATAGGAATTTTTGGGTTAGGTCCATCCGTTCGCGAGATATGGGACTTTGAAGCTAAGGAATGGTTGAGAAGGCAAAAAATTTTTCGCAATTCTGCTGCTCCAAACGCTTAACCAGATTGGCCTAGGGAAAAAATACGCATACCGTTGTAATCGGGCGAGTTTCTACTTTCAGATGCAATAGGAATTTTTGGGTTTGGTCAATCCGTTCGCGAGATATGGGAGTTTGAAGCTAAGAAATGGTTGAGAAGAGAATAAATTTTTCGCAATTCTGCTGCTCCAAACGCTTAACCAGAATGGCCTAGGGAAAAAATGCACATACCGTTGTAATCGGACGAGTTTCTAATTTCAGACGCAGCAGGAATTTTTGGGTTTGGTCAATCCGTTCGCGAGATATGGGACTATGAAGCGAAGAAATGGTTGAGAAGACAACAAGTTTTTCGCACTTCTGCTGCTCCAATCGCTTAACCAGACTGACCTAGGGGAAAAACACACATACCGTTGTAATCGGGCGTGCTTCTACTATCAGATGCAATAGGAATTTTTGGGTTAGATCAATCCGTTCGCGAGATATGGGAGTTTGAAGCTAAGAAATGGTAGAGAAGAGAACAAATTTTTCGCAATTCTGCTGCTCCAAACGCTTAACCAGAATGGCCTAGGGAAAAAATGCACATACCGTTGTAATCGGGCGAGATTCTACTTTCAGATGCAATAGTAATTTTTGGGTTAGGTCAATCCGTTCGCGAGATATGGGAGTTTAAAGCCAAGAAATGGTTGAGAAGGCAAAAAATTTTTCGCAATTCTGCTGCTCCAAACACTTAACCAGAATGGCCTAGGGAAAAAATACACATACCGTTGTAATCGGGCGAGTTTCTACTTTCAGATGCAATAGGAATTTTTGGGTTAGGTCAATCCGTTCGCGAGATATGGGAGTTTGAATCCAAGAAATGATTGAGAAGAGAACAAATTTTTCGCAATTCTGCTGCTCCAAACGCTTAACCAGAATGGCCTAGGGAAAAAATACACATACCGTTGTAATCGGGCGAGTTTCTACTTTCAGATGCAATATCAATTTTTGGGTTAGGTCAATCCGTCCGCAAGATAAGGGAGTTTGAATCCATGAAATGGTTGAGAAGGCCAGAAATTTTTCGCACTTCTGCTGCTCCACACGCTTAACCAGAATGGCCTAGGGAAAAAATGCACATACCGTTGTAATCAGGCGAGTTTCTACTTTCAGATGCAATAGGAATTTTTGGGTTAGGTCATTCCGTTCGCGAGATATGGGAGTTTGAATTCAAGAAATGATTGAGAAGAGAACAAATTTTTCCCAATTCTGCTGCTCCAAACGCTTAACCAGAATGCCATAGGGAAAAAATACAAAAACCGTTGTAATCGGGCGAGTTTCTACTTTCAGATGCAATAGGAATTTTTGGGTTAGGTCATTCCGTTCGCGAGATATGGGTGTTTGAAGCTAAGAAATGGTTGAGAAGCGAACAAATATTTCGCAATTCTGCTGCTCCAATCGCTTAACCAGAATGGCCTAGGGGAAAAACACACATACCGTTGTAATCGGGCGTGCTTCTACTATCAGATGCAATAGGAATTTTTGGGTTAGATCAATCCGTTCGCGAGATATGGGAGTTTGAAGCTAAGAAATGGTAGAGAAGAGAACAAATTTTTCGCAATTCTGCTGCTCCAAACGCTTAACCAGAATGGCCTAGGGAAAAAATGCACATACCGTTGTAATCGGGCGAGATGCTACTTTCAGATGCAATAGGAATTTTTGAGTTAGGTCAATCCGTTCGCGAGATATGGGAGTTTGAAGCCAAGAAATGGTTGAGAAGGCAAAAAATTTTTCGCAATTCTGCTGCTCCAAACGCTTAACCAGAATAGCCTAGGGAAAAAATACACATACCGTTGTAATCGGGCGAGTTTCTACTTTCAGATGCAATAGGAATTTTTGGGTTAGGTCAATCCGTTCGCGAGATATGGCAGTTTGAATCCAAGAAATGAATGAGAAGAGAATAAATTTTTCGCAATTCTGCTGCTCCAAACGCTTAACCAGAATAGCCTAGGGAAAAAATACACATGCCGTTGTAATCGGGCGAGTTTCTACTTTCAGATGCAATAGGAATTTTTGGGTTAGGTCAATCCGCTCGCGAGATATGGGAGTTTGAAGCTAAGAAATGGTTGAGAAGAGAATAAATTTTTCGCAATTCTGCTGCTCCAAACGCTTAACCAGAAGGGCCTAGGGAAAAAATGCACATACCGTTGTAATCGGGCGAGATTCTACTTTCAGATGCAATAGGAATTTTTGGGTTAGGTCAATCCGTTCGCGAGATATGGGAGTTTGAAGCCAAGAAATGGTTGAGAAGCCAAAAATTTTTCGCAATTCTGCTGCTCCAAACGCATAACCAGAATGGCCTAGGGAAAAAATGCACATACCGTTGTAATCGGGCGAGTTTCTACTTTCAGATGCAATAGGAATTTTTGGGTTAGGTCAATCCGTTCGCGAGATATGGGAGTTTGAAGCCAAGAAATGGTTGAGAAGAGAACAAATTTTTCGCAATTCTGCTGCTCCAAACGCTTAACCAGAATGGCCTAGGGAAAAAATGCACATACCGTTGTAATCAGGCGAGTTTCTACTTCCAGATGCAATAGGAATTTTTGGGTTAGGTCAATCCGTTCGCGAGATATGGGAGTTTGAATCTAAGAAATGGTTGACAAGACAACCAAGTTTTCGCACTTCTGCTGCTCCAATCGCTTAACCAGAATGGCCTAGGAAAAAATACACATACCGTTGTAATCGGGCGAGTTTCTACTTTCAGATGCAATAGGAATTTTTGGGTTAGGTCCATCCGTTCGCGAGATATGGGACTTTGAAGCTAAGGAATGGTTGAGAAGGCAAAAAATTTTTCGCAATTCTGCTGCTCCAAACGCTTAACCAGATGGGCCTAGGGAAAAAATACGCATACCGTTGTAATCGGGCGAGTTTCTACTTTCAGATGCAATAGGAATTTTTGGGTTAGGTCAATCCGTTCGCGAGATATGGGAGTTTGAAGCTAAGAAATGGTTGAGAAGAGAATAAATTTTTCGCAATACTGCTGCTCCAAACGCTTAACCAGAATGGCCTAGGGAAAAAATGCACATACCGTTGTAATCGGACGAGTTTCTAATTTCAGACGCAGCAGGAATTTTTGGGTTTGGTCAATCCGTTCGCGAGATATGGGACTATGAAGCGAAGAAATGGTTGAGAAGACAACAAGTTTTTCGCACTTCTGCTGCTCCAATCGCTTAACCAGAATGACCTAGGGGAAAAACACACATACCGTTGTAATCGGGCGTGCTTCTACTTTCAGATGCAATAGGAATTTTTGGGTTAGGTCAATCCGTTCGCGAGATATGGGAGTTTGAAACTAAGAAATGGTAGAGAAGAGAACAAATTTTTCGCAATTCTGCTGCTCCAAACGCTTAACCAGAATGGCCTAGGGAAAAAATGCACATACCGTTGTTATCAGGCGAGTTTCTACTTTCAGATGCAATAGGAATTTTTGGGTTAGGTCAATCCGTTCGCGAGATATGGGAGTATGAATCTAAGAAATGGTTGAGAAGACAACAAGTTTTTCGCACTTCTGCTGCTCCAATCGCTTAACCAGAATGGCCTATGGAAAAATTACACATACCGTTGTAATGGGGCGAGTTTCTACTTTCAGATGCAATAGGAATTTTTGGGTTAGGTCCATCCGTTCGCGAGATATGGGAGTTTGAAGCTAAGAAATGGTTGACAAGATAACAAATTTTTCGCACTTCTGCTGCTCCAATCGCTTATCCAGAATGACCTAGGGAAAAAGTACACATACCGTTGTAATCGGGCGAGTTTCTACTTTCAGACGCAACAAGAATTTTTGGGTTGGGTCAATCCGGTCGCGAGATATGGGAGTTTGAAGCCAAGAAATGGATGAGAACGCAAAAAATTTTTCGCAATTCTGCTGCTCCAAACGCTTAACCAGAATGGCCTAGGGAAAAAATGCACATACCGTTGTAATCGGGCGTGCTTCTACTTTCAGATGCAATAGGAATTTTTGGGTTAGGTCCATCCGTTCGCGAGATATGGGAGTTTGAAGCTAAGAAATGGTTGACAAGATAACAAATTTTTCGCACTTCTGCTGCTCCAATCGCTTATCCAGAATGACCTAGGGAAAAAGTACACATACCGTTGTAATCGGGCGAGTTTCTACTTTCAGACGCAACAAGAATTTTTGGGTTGGGTCAATCCGGTCGCGAGATATGGGAGTTTGAAGCCAAGAAATGGATGAGAACGCAAAAAATTTTTCGCAATTCTGCTGCTCCAAACGATTAACCAGAAGGGCCTAGGGAAAAAATGCACATACCGTTGTAATCGGGCGAGTTTCTACTTTCGGACGCAGCAGGAATTTTTGGGTTTGGTCAATCCGTTCGCGAGATATGGGAGTTTGAAGCCAAGAAATGGTTGAGAAGAGAACAAATTTTTCGCAATTCTGCTGCTCCAAACGCTTAACCAGATTGGCCTAGGGAAAAAATACACTTACCGTTGTAATCGGGCTAGTTTCTACTTTCAGATGCAATAGGAATTTTTGGGTTAGGTCAATCCGTTCGCGAGATATGGGAGTTTGAATCTAAGAAATGGTTGACAAGACAACAAATTTTTCGCAATTCTGCTGCTCCAAACGCTTAACCAGATTGGCCTAGGGAAAAAATACGCATACCGTTGTAATCGGGCGAGTTTCTACTTTCAGATGCAATAGGAATTTTTGGGTTCGGTGAATCCGCTCGCGAGATATGGGAGTTTGAAGCTAAGAAATGGTTGAGAAGAGAATAAATTTTTCGCATTTCTGCTGCTCCAAACGCTTAACCCGAATGGCCTAGGGAAAAAATGCACATACCGTTGTAATCAGGCGAGTTTCTACTTTCAGATGCAATAGGAATTTTTGGGTTAGGTCAATCCGTTCGCGAGATATGGGAGTTTGAAGCCAAGAAATGGTTGAGAAGAGAACAAATTTTTCGCAATTCTGCTGCTCCAAACGCTTAACCAGAATGGCCTAGGGAAAAAATACACATACCGTTGTAATCGGGCGAGTTTCTACTTTCAGATGCAATATCAATTTTTGGGTTAGGTCAATCCGTCCGCAAGATAAGGGAGTTTGAATCCATGAAATGGTTGAGAAGGCCAGAAATTTTTCGCACTTCTGCTGCTCCACACGCTTAACCAGAATGGCCTAGGGAAAAAATGCACATACCGTTGTAATCAGGCGAGTTTCTACTTTCAGATGCAATAGGAATTTTTGGGTTAGGTCATTCCGTTCGCGAGATATGGGAGTTTGAATTCAAGAAATGATTGAGAAGAGAACAAATTTTTCCCAATTCTGCTGCTCCAAACGCTTAACCAGAATGCCATAGGGAAAAAATACAAAAACCGTTGTAATCGGGCGAGTTTCTACTTTCAGATGCAATAGGAATTTTTGGGTTAGGTCATTCCGTTCGCGAGATATGGGTGTTTGAAGCTAAGAAATGGTTGAGAAGCGAACAAATATTTCGCAATTCTGCTGCTCCAATCGCTTAACCAGAATGGCCTAGGGGAAAAACACACATACCGTTGTAATCGGGCGTGCTTCTACTATCAGATGCAATAGGAATTTTTGGGTTAGATCAATCCGTTCGCGAGATATGGGAGTTTGAAGCTAAGAAATGGTAGAGAAGAGAACAAATTTTTCGCAATTCTGCTGCTCCAAACGCTTAACCAGAATGGCCTAGGGAAAAAATGCACATACCGTTGTAATCGGGCGAGATGCTACTTTCAGATGCAATAGGAATTTTTGAGTTAGGTCAATCCGTTCGCGAGATATGGGAGTTTGAAGCCAAGAAATGGTTGAGAAGGCAAAAAATTTTTCGCAATTCTGCTGCTCCAAACGCTTAACCAGAATAGCCTAGGGAAAAAATACACATACCGTTGTAATCGGGCGAGTTTCTACTTTCAGATGCAATAGGAATTTTTGGGTTAGGTCAATCCGTTCGCGAGATATGGCAGTTTGAATCCAAGAAATGAATGAGAAGAGAATAAATTTTTCGCAATTCTGCTGCTCCAAACGCTTAACCAGAATAGCCTAGGGAAAAAATACACATGCCGTTGTAATCGGGCGAGTTTCTACTTTCAGATGCAATAGGAATTTTTGGGTTAGGTCAATCCGCTCGCGAGATATGGGAGTTTGAAGCTAAGAAATGGTTGAGAAGAGAATAAATTTTTCGCAATTCTGCTGCTCCAAACGCTTAACCAGAAGGGCCTAGGGAAAAAATGCACATACCGTTGTAATCGGGCGAGATTCTACTTTCAGATGCAATAGGAATTTTTGGGTTAGGTCAATCCGTTCGCGAGATATGGGAGTTTGAAGCCAAGAAATGGTTGAGAAGCCAAAAATTTTTCGCAATTCTGCTGCTCCAAACGCATAACCAGAATGGCCTAGGGAAAAAATGCACATACCGTTGTAATCGGGCGAGTTTCTACTTTCAGATGCAATAGGAATTTTTGGGTTAGGTCAATCCGTTCGCGAGATATGGGAGTTTGAAGCCAAGAAATGGTTGAGAAGAGAACAAATTTTTCGCAATTCTGCTGCTCCAAACGCTTAACCAGAATGGCCTAGGGAAAAAATGCACATACCGTTGTAATCAGGCGAGTTTCTACTTCCAGATGCAATAGGAATTTTTGGGTTAGGTCAATCCGTTCGCGAGATATGGGAGTTTGAATCTAAGAAATGGTTGACAAGACAACCAAGTTTTCGCACTTCTGCTGCTCCAATCGCTTAACCAGAATGGCCTAGGAAAAAATACACATACCGTTGTAATCGGGCGAGTTTCTACTTTCAGATGCAATAGGAATTTTTGGGTTAGGTCCATCCGTTCGCGAGATATGGGACTTTGAAGCTAAGGAATGGTTGAGAAGGCAAAAAATTTTTCGCAATTCTGCTGCTCCAAACGCTTAACCAGATGGGCCTAGGGAAAAAATACGCATACCGTTGTAATCGGGCGAGTTTCTACTTTCAGATGCAATAGGAATTTTTGGGTTAGGTCAATCCGTTCGCGAGATATGGGAGTTTGAAGCTAAGAAATGGTTGAGAAGAGAATAAATTTTTCGCAATACTGCTGCTCCAAACGCTTAACCAGAATGGCCTAGGGAAAAAATGCACATACCGTTGTAATCGGACGAGTTTCTAATTTCAGACGCAGCAGGAATTTTTGGGTTTGGTCAATCCGTTCGCGAGATATGGGACTATGAAGCGAAGAAATGGTTGAGAAGACAACAAGTTTTTCGCACTTCTGCTGCTCCAATCGCTTAACCAGAATGACCTAGGGGAAAAACACACATACCGTTGTAATCGGGCGTGCTTCTACTTTCAGATGCAATAGGAATTTTTGGGTTAGGTCAATCCGTTCGCGAGATATGGGAGTTTGAAACTAAGAAATGGTAGAGAAGAGAACAAATTTTTCGCAATTCTGCTGCTCCAAACGCTTAACCAGAATGGCCTAGGGAAAAAATGCACATACCGTTGTTATCAGGCGAGTTTCTACTTTCAGATGCAATAGGAATTTTTGGGTTAGGTCAATCCGTTCGCGAGATATGGGAGTATGAATCTAAGAAATGGTTGAGAAGACAACAAGTTTTTCGCACTTCTGCTGCTCCAATCGCTTAACCAGAATGGCCTATGGAAAAATTACACATACCGTTGTAATGGGGCGAGTTTCTACTTTCAGATGCAATAGGAATTTTTGGGTTAGGTCCATCCGTTCGCGAGATATGGGAGTTTGAAGCTAAGAAATGGTTGACAAGATAACAAATTTTTCGCACTTCTGCTGCTCCAATCGCTTATCCAGAATGACCTAGGGAAAAAGTACACATACCGTTGTAATCGGGCGAGTTTCTACTTTCAGACGCAACAAGAATTTTTGGGTTGGGTCAATCCGGTCGCGAGATATGGGAGTTTGAAGCCAAGAAATGGATGAGAACGCAAAAAATTTTTCGCAATTCTGCTGCTCCAAACGCTTAACCAGAATGGCCTAGGGAAAAAATGCACATACCGTTGTAATCGGGCGTGCTTCTACTTTCAGATGCAATAGGAATTTTTGGGTTAGGTCCATCCGTTCGCGAGATATGGGAGTTTGAAGCTAAGAAATGGTTGACAAGATAACAAATTTTTCGCACTTCTGCTGCTCCAATCGCTTATCCAGAATGACCTAGGGAAAAAGTACACATACCGTTGTAATCGGGCGAGTTTCTACTTTCAGACGCAACAAGAATTTTTGGGTTGGGTCAATCCGGTCGCGAGATATGGGAGTTTGAAGCCAAGAAATGGATGAGAACGCAAAAAATTTTTCGCAATTCTGCTGCTCCAAACGATTAACCAGAAGGGCCTAGGGAAAAAATGCACATACCGTTGTAATCGGGCGAGTTTCTACTTTCGGACGCAGCAGGAATTTTTGGGTTTGGTCAATCCGTTCGCGAGATATGGGAGTTTGAAGCCAAGAAATGGTTGAGAAGAGAACAAATTTTTCGCAATTCTGCTGCTCCAAACGCTTAACCAGATTGGCCTAGGGAAAAAATACACTTACCGTTGTAATCGGGCTAGTTTCTACTTTCAGATGCAATAGGAATTTTTGGGTTAGGTCAATCCGTTCGCGAGATATGGGAGTTTGAATCTAAGAAATGGTTGACAAGACAACAAATTTTTCGCAATTCTGCTGCTCCAAACGCTTAACCAGATTGGCCTAGGGAAAAAATACGCATACCGTTGTAATCGGGCGAGTTTCTACTTTCAGATGCAATAGGAATTTTTGGGTTCGGTGAATCCGCTCGCGAGATATGGGAGTTTGAAGCTAAGAAATGGTTGAGAAGAGAATAAATTTTTCGCATTTCTGCTGCTCCAAACGCTTAACCCGAATGGCCTAGGGAAAAAATGCACATACCGTTGTAATCAGGCGAGTTTCTACTTTCAGATGCAATAGGAATTTTTGGGTTAGGTCAATCCGTTCGCGAGATATGGGAGTTTGAAGCCAAGAAATGGTTGAGAAGAGAACAAATTTTTCGCAATTCTGCTGCTCCAAACGCTTAACCAGATTGGCCTAGGGAAAAAATACACTTACCGTTGTAATCGGGCTAGTTTCTACTTTCAGATGCAATAGGAATTTTTGGGTTAGGTCAATCCGTTCGCGAGATATGGGAGTTTGAATCTAAGAAATGGTTGACAAGACAACAAATTTTTCGCAATTCTGCTGCTCCAAACGCTTAACCAGATTGGCCTAGGGAAAAAATACGCATACCGTTGTAATCGGGCGAGTTTCTACTTTCAGATGCAATAGGAATTTTAGGGTTCGGTCAATCCGCTCGCGAGATATGGGAGTTTGAAGCTAAGAAATGGTTGAGAAGAGAATAAATTTTTCGCATTTCTGCTGCTCCAAACGCTTAACCAGAATGGCCTAGGGAAAAAATGCACATTCCGTTGTAATCGGGCGAGTTTCTACTTTCAGACGCAGCAGGAATTTTTGGGTTTGGTCAATCCGTTCGCGAGATATGGGAGTTTGAAGCCAAGAAATGGTTGAGAAGAGAACAAATTTTTCGCAATTCTGCTGCTCCAAACGCTTAACCAGATTGGCCTAGGGAAAAAATACACTTACCGTTGTAATCGGGCTAGTTTCTACTTTCAGATGCAATAGGAATTTTTGGGTTAGGTCAATCCGTTCGCGAGATATGGGAGTTTGAATCTAAGAAATGGTTGACAAGACAACAAATTTTTCGCAATTCTGCTGCTCCAAACGCTTAACCAGATTGGCCTAGGGAAAAAATACGCATACCGTTGTAATCGGGCGAGTTTCTACTTTCAGATGCAATAGGAATTTTAGGGTTCGGTCAATCCGCTCGCGAGATATGGGAGTTTGAAGCTAAGAAATGGTTGAGAAGAGAATAAATTTTTCGCATTTCTGCTGCTCCAAACGCTTAACCAGAATGGCCTAGGGAAAAAATGCACATTCCGTTGTAATCGGGCGAGTTTCTACTTTCAGACGCAGCAGGAATTTTTGGGTTTGGTCAATCCGTTCGCGAGATATGGGACTATGAAGCGAAGAAATGGTTGAGAAGACAACAAATTTTTCGCACTTCTGCTGCTCCAATCGGTTAACCAGAATGACCTAGGGGAAAAACAGACATACCGTTGTAATCGGGTGTGCTTCTACTTTCAGATGCAATAGGAATTTTTGGGTTAGGTCAATCCGTTCGCGAGATATGGGACTTTGAAACTAAGAAATGGTAGAGAAGAGAACAAATTTTTCGCATTTCTGCTGCTCCAAACGCATAACCAGAATGGCCTAGGGAAAAAATGCACATACCGTTGTAATCGGGCGAGTTTCTACTTTCAGATGCAATAGGAATTTTTGGGTCAGGTCAATCCGTTCGCGAGATATGGGAGTTTGAAGTCAAGAAATGGTTGAGAAGGCAAACAATTTTTCCCAATTCTGCTGCTCCAAACGCTTAACCAGAATGGCCTAGGGGAAAAACACACATACCGTTGTAATCGGGCGTGCTTCTACTATCAGATGCAATAGGAATTTTTGGGTTAG
The DNA here is from genome assembly GCF_051014685.1 of Ptiloglossa arizonensis. Taxonomy (NCBI): domain Eukaryota; kingdom Metazoa; phylum Arthropoda; class Insecta; order Hymenoptera; family Colletidae; genus Ptiloglossa; species Ptiloglossa arizonensis. Next base: position 819,723 of record NW_027478507.1, read on the forward strand.
ATCAATCCGTTCGCGAGATATGGGAGTTTGAAGCTAAGAAATGGTAGAGAAGAGAACAAATTTTTCGCAATTCTGCTGCTCCAAACGCTTAACCAGAATGGCCTAGGGAAAAAATATACATACCGTTGTAATCGGGCGAGTTTCTACTTTCAGATGCAATAGGAATTTTTGGGTTAGGTCAATCCGCTCGCGAGATATGGGAGTTTGAAGCTAAGAAATGGTTGAGAAGAGAATAAATTTTTCGCAATTCTGCTGCTCCAAACGCTTAACCAGAAGGGCCTAGGGAAAAAATGCACATACCGTTGTAATCGGGCGAGTTTCTACTTTCAGACGCAGAAGGAATTTTTGGGTTTGGTCAATCCGTTCGCGAGATATGGGAGTTTGAAGCCAAGAAATGGTTGAGAAGAGAACAAATTTTTCGCAATTCTGCTGCACCAAACGCTTAACCAGAGTGGCATAGGGAAAAAATGCACATACCGTTGTAATCAGGCGAGTTTCTACTTTCAGATGCAATAGGAATTTTTGGGTTAGGTCAATCCGTTCGCGAGATATGGGAGTTTGAAGCCAAGAAATGGTTGAGAAGAGAACAAATTTTTCGCAATTCTGCTGCTCCAAACGCTTAACCAGATTGGCCTAGGGAAAAAATACACTTACCGTTGTAATCGGGCTAGTTTCTACTTTCAGATGCAATAGGAATTTTTGGGTTAGGTCAATCCGTTCGCGAGATATGGGAGTTTGAATCTAAGAAATGGTTGACAAGACAACAAATTTTTCGCACTTCTGCTGCTCCAATCGCTTAACCAGAATGGCCTAGGAACAAATACACATACCGTTGTCATTGGGCGAGTTTCTACTTTCAGATGCAATTGGAATTTTTGGGTTAGGTCCATCCGCTCGCGAGATATGGGACTTTGAAGCTAAGGAATGGTTGAGAAGGCAAAAAATTTTTCGCAATTTTGCTGCTCCAAACGCTTAACCAGATTGGCCTAGGGAAAAAATACGCATACCGTTGTAATCGGGCGAGTTTCTACTTTCAGATGCAATAGGAATTTTTGGGTTCGGTCAATCCGCTCGCGAGATATGGGAGTTTGAAGCTAAGAAATTGTTGAGAAGAGAATAAATTTTTCGCACTTCTGCTGCTCCAAACGCTTAACCAGAATGGCCTAGGAAAAAAATGCACATTCCGTTGTAATCGGGCGAGTTTCTATTTTCAGACGCAGCAGGAATTTTTGGGTTTGGTCAATCCGTTCGCGAGATATGGGACTATGAAGCGAAGAAATGGTTGAGAAGACAACAAATTTTTCGCACTTCTGCTGCTCCAATCGGTTAACCAGAATGACCTAGGGGAAAAACACACATACCGTTGCAATCGGGTGTGCTTCTACTTTCAGATGCAATAGGAATTTTTGGGTTAGGTCAATCCGTTCGCGAGATATGTGAGTTTGAAGCCAAGAAATGGTTGAGAAGAGAACAAATTTTTCGCAATTCTGCTGCTCCAAACGCTTAACCAGATTGGCCTAGGGAAAAAATACACTTACCGTTGTAATCGGGCTAGTTTCTACTTTCAGATGCAATAGGAATTTTTGGGTTAGGTCAATCCGTTCGCGAGATATGGGAGTTTGAATCTAAGAAATGGTTGACAAGACAACAAATTTTTCGCACTTCTGCTGCTCCAATCGCTTAACCAGAATGGCCTAGGAACAAATACACATACCGTTGTCATTGGGCGAGTTTCTACTTTCAGATGCAATTGGAATTTTTGGGTTAGGTCCATCCGTTCGCGAGATATGGGACTTTGAAGCTAAGGAATGGTTGAGAAGGCAAAAAATTTTTCGCAATTCTGCTGCTCCAAACGCTTAACCAGATTGGCCTAGGGAAAAAATACGCATACCGTTGTAATCGGGCGAGTTTCTACTTTCAGATGCAATAGGAATTTTTGGGTTCGGTCAATCCGCTCGCGAGATATGGGAGTTTGAAGCTAAGAAATTGTTGAGAAGAGAATAAATTTTTCGCACTTCTGCTGCTCCAAACGCTTAACCAGAATGGCCTAGGAAAAAAATGCACATTCCGTTGTAATCGGGCGAGTTTCTATTTTCAGACGCAGCAGGAATTTTTGGGTTTGGTCAATCCGTTCGCGAGATATGGGACTATGAAGCGAAGAAATGGTTGAGAAGACAACAAATTTTTCGCACTTCTGCTGCTCCAATCGGTTAACCAGAATGACCTAGGGGAAAAACACACATACCGTTGCAATCGGGTGTGCTTCTACTTTCAGATGCAATAGGAATTTTTGGGTTAGGTCAATCCGTTCGCGAGATATGGGACTTTGAAACTAAGAAATGGTAGAGAAAAGAACAAATTTTTCGCAATTCTGCTGCTCCAAACGCATAACCAGAATGGCCTAGGGAAAAAATGCACATACCGTTGTAATCGGGCGAGTTTCTACTTTCAGATGCAATAGGAATTTTTGGGTTAGGTCATTCCGTTCGCGAGATATGGGAGTTTGAAGCTAAGAAATGGTTGAGAAGAGAACAAATTTTTCGCACTTTTGCTGCTCCAATCGCTTAACCAGAATGGCCTATGGAAAAATTACACATACCGTTGTATTGGGGCGAGTTTCTACTTTCAGACGCAACAAGAATTTTTGGGTTGGGTCAATCCGTTCGCGAGATATGGGAGTTTGAAGCCAAGAAATGGTTGAGAACGCAAAAAATTTTTCGCAATTCTGCTGCTCCAAACGCTTAACCAGAATGGCCTAGGGAAAAAATGCACATACCGTTGTAATCGGGCGAGCTTCTACTTTCAGATGCAATAGGAATTTATGGGTTAGGTCAATCCGTTCGCGAGATATGCTACTTTGAAGCTAAGAAATGGTTGACAAGACAACAAATTTGTCGCACTTCTGCTGCTCCAATCGCTTAACCAGAATGGCCTATGGAAAAATTACACATACCGTTGTAATGGGGCGAGTTTCTACTTTCAGATGCAATAGGAATTTTTGGGTTAGTTCAATCCGTTCGCGAGATATGGGACTTTGAAGCTAAGAAATGGTTGAGAAGAGAATAAATTTTTCGGAAATCTGCTGCTCCAAACGCTTAACCAGAATGGCCTAGGGGAAAAACACACGTACCGTTGTAATCGGGCGTGCTTCTACTTTCAGATGCAATAGGAATTTTTGGGTTAGGTCATTCCGTTCGCGAGATATGGGAGTTTGAAGCTAAGAAATGGTTGAGAAGAGAACAAATTTTTCGCACTTTTGCTGCTCCAATCGCTTAACCAGAATGGCCTATGGAAAAATTACACATACCGTTGTAATCGGGCGAGTTTCTACGTTCAGATGCAATAGGAATTTTTGGGTTCGGTCAATCCGCTCGCGAGATATGGGAGTTTGAAGCTAAGAAATTGTTGAGAAGAGAATAAATTTTTCGCACTTCTGCTGCTCCAAACGCTTAACCAGAATGGCCTAGGGAAAAAATGCACATTCCGTTGTAATCGGGCGAGTTTCTACTTTCAGACGCAGCAGGAATTTTTGGGTTTGGTCAATCCGTTCGCGAGATATGGGACTATGAAGCGAAGAAATGGTTGAGAAGACAACAAATTTTTCGCACTTCTGCTGCTCCAATCGGTTAACCAGAATGACCTAGGGGAAAAACACACATACCGTTGCAATCGGGTGTGCTTCTACTTTCAGATGCAATAGGAATTTTTGGGTTAGGTCAATCCGTTCGCGAGATATGGGACTTTGAAACTAAGAAATGGTAGAGAAAAGAACAAATTTTTCGCAATTCTGCTGCTCCAAACGCATAACCAGAATGGCCTAGGGAAAAAATGCACATACCGTTGTAATCGGGCGAGTTTCTACTTTCAGATGCAATAGGAATTTTTGGGTTAGGTCATTCCGTTCGCGAGATATGGGAGTTTGAAGCTAAGAAATGGTTGAGAAGAGAACAAATTTTTCGCACTTTTGCTGCTCCAATCGCTTAACCAGAATGGCCTATGGAAAAATTACACATACCGTTGTAATGGGGCGAGTTTCTACTTTCAGACGCAACAAGAATTTTTGGGTTGGGTCAAACCGTTCGCGAGATATGGGAGTTTGAAGCCAAGAAATGGTTGAGAACGCAAAAAATTTTTCGCAATTCTGCTGCTCCAAACGCTTAACCAGAATGGCCTAGGGAAAAGATGCACATACCGTTGTAATCGGGCGAGCTTCTACTTTCAGATGCAATAGGAATTTATGGGTTAGGTCAATCCGTTCGCGAGATATGCTACTTTGAAGCTAAGAAATGGTTGACAAGACAAAAAATTTGTCGCACTTCTGCTGCTCCAATCGCTTAACCAGAATGGCCTATGGAAAAATTACACATACCGTTGTAATGGGGCGAGTTTCTACTTTCAGATGCAATAGGAATTTTTGGGTTAGTTCAATCCGTTCGCGAGATATGGGACTTTGAAGCTAAGAAATGGTTGAGAAGAGAATAAATTTTTCGGAAATCTGCTGCTCCAAACGCTTAACCAGAATGGCCTAGGGGAAAAACACACGTACCGTTGTAATCGGGCGTGCTTCTACTTTCAGATGCAATAGGAATTTTAGGGTTAGGTCCATCCGTTCGCGAGATATGGGAGTTTGAAGCTAAGCAATGGTTGACAAGACAACATATTTTTCGCACTTCTGCTGCTCCAAACGCTTAACCAGAATGGCCTACGGAGAAAATGCACATACCGTTGTAATCGGGCGAGTTTCTACTTTCAGATGCAATAGCAATTTTTGGGTTAGGTCAATCCGTCCGCAAGATAAGGGAGTTTGAATCCATGAAATGGTTGAGAAGGCCAGAAATTTTTCGCACTTCTGCTGCTCCACACGCTTAACCAGAATGGCCTAGGGAAAAAATGCACATACCGTTGTAATCAGGCGAGTTTCTACTTCCAGATGCAATAGGAATTTTTGGGTTAGGTCATTCCGTTCGCGAGATATGGGAGTTTGAATCCAAGAAATGATTGAGAAGAGAACAAATTTTTCCCAATTCTGCTGCTCCAAACGCTTAACCAGAATGGCCTAGGGGAAAAACACACATACCGTTGTAATCGGGCGTGCTTCTACTATCAGATGCAATAGGAATTTTTGGGTTAGATCAATCCGTTCGCGAGATATGGGAGTTTGAAGCTAAGAAATGGTAGAGAAGAGAACAAATTTTTCGCAATTCTGCTGCTCCAAACGCTTAACCAGAATGGCCTAGGGAAAAAATGCACATACCGTTGTAATCGGGCGAGATTCTACTTTCAGATGCAATAGGAATTTTTGGGTTAGGTCAATCCGTTCGCGAGATATGGGAGTTTGAAGCCAAGAAATGGTTGAGAAGGCAAAAAATTTTTCGCAATTCTGCTGCTCCAAACGCTTAACCAGAATGGCCTAGGGAAAAAATACACATACCGTTGTAATCGGGCGAGTTTCTACTTTCAGATGCAATAGGAATTTTTGGGTTAGGTCAATCCGTTCGCGAGATTTGGGAGTTTGAAGCCAAGAAATGGTTGAGAACGCAAAAAATTTTTCGCAATTCTGCTGCTCCAAACGCTTAACCAGAAGGGCCTAGGGAAAAAATGCACATACCGTTGTAATCGGGCGAGATTCTACTTTCAGATGCAATAGGAATTTTTGGGTTAGGTCAATCCGTTCGCGAGATATGGGAGTTTGAAGCCAAGAAATGGTTGAGAAGGCAAAAAATTTTTTGCTATTCTGCTGCTCCAAACGCTTAACCAGAATAGCCTAGGGAAAAAATACACATACCGTTGTAATCGGGCGAGTTTCTACTTTCAGATGCAATAGGAATTTTTGGGTTAGGTCAATCCGTTCGCGAGATATGGGAGTTTGAAGCCAAGAAATGGTTGAGAAGAGAACAAATTTTTCGCAATTCTGCTGCTCCAAACGCTTAACCAGAATGGCCTAGGGAAGAAATGCACATACCGTTGTAATCAGGCGAGTTTCTACTTTCAGATGCAATAGGAATTTTTGGGTTATGTCAATCCGTTCGCGAGATATGGGAGTGTGAATCTAAGAAATGGTTGACAAGACAACAAATTTTTCGCACTTCTGCTGCTCCAATCGCTTAACCAGAATGGCCTAGGAAAAAATACAAATACCGTTGTAATCGGGCGAGTTTCTACTTTCAGATGCAATTGGAATTTTTGGGTTAGGTCAAACCGTTCGCGAGATATGGGAGTTTGAAGCCAAGAAATGGTTGAGAAGAGAACAAATTTTTCGCAATTCTGCTGCTCCAAACGCGTAACCAGAATGGCCTAGGGAAAAAATGCACATACCGTTGTAATCGGGCGAGTATCTACTTTCAGATGCAATAGCAATTTTTGGGTTAGGTCAATCCGTTCGCGAGATATGGGAGTTTGAAGCCAAGAAATGGTTGAGAAGGCAAAAATTTTTTCGCAATTCTGCTGCTCCAAACGCTTAACTAGAATGGCCTAGGGAAAAAATACACATACCGTTGTAATCGGGCGAGTTTCTACTTTCAGATGCAATAGGAATTTTTGGGTTAGGTCAATCCGTTCGCGAGATATGGGAGTTTGAAGCCAAGAAATAGTTGAGAAGAGAACAAATTTTTCGCAATTCTGCTGCTCCAAACGCTTAACCAGAATGGCCTAGGGAAAAAATGCACATACCGTTGTAATCAGGCGAGTTTCTACTTTCAGATGCAATAGGAATTTTTGGGTTAGGTCAATCCGTTCGCGGGAGATATGAGAGTTTGAAGCCAAGAAATAGTTGAGAAGAGAACAAATTTTTCGCAATTCTGCTGCTCCAAACGCTTAACCAGATTGGCCTAGGGAAAAAATGCACATACCGTTGTAATCAGGCGAGTTTCTACTTTCAGATGCAATAGGAATTTTTGGGTTAGGACAATCCGTTGGCGAGATATGGGAGTTTGAAGCCAAGAAATGCTTGAGAAGGCAAAAAATTTTTCGCAATTCTGCTGCTCCAAACGCTTAACCAGAGTGGCCTAGGGAAAAAATACACATACCGTTGTAATCGGGCGAGTTTCTACTTTCAGATGCAATAGGAATTATTGGGTTAGGTCAATCCGTTCGCGAGATATGGGAGTTTGAAGCCAAGAAATGGTTGAGAAGGCAAAAAATTTTTTGCTATTCTGCTGCTCCAAACGCTTAACCAGAATAGCCTAGGGAAAAAATACACATACCGTTGTAATCGGGCGAGTTTCTACTTTCAGATGCAATAGGAATTTTTGGGTTAGGTCAATCCGTTCGCGAGATATGGGAGTTTGAAGCCAAGAAATGGTTGAGAAGAGAACAAATTTTTCGCAATTCTGCTGCTCCAAACGCTTAACCAGAATGGCCTAGGGAAGAAATGCACATACCGTTGTAATCAGGCGAGTTTCTACTTTCAGATGCAATAGGAATTTTTGGGTTATGTCAATCCGTTCGCGAGATATGGGAGTGTGAATCTAAGAAATGGTTGACAAGACAACAAATTTTTCGCACTTCTGCTGCTCCAATCGCTTAACCAGAATGGCCTAGGAAAAAATACAAATACCGTTGTAATCGGGCGAGTTTCTACTTTCAGATGCAATTGGAATTTTTGGGTTAGGTCAAACCGTTCGCGAGATATGGGAGTTTGAAGCCAAGAAATGGTTGAGAAGAGAACAAATTTTTCGCAATTCTGCTGCTCCAAACGCGTAACCAGAATGGCCTAGGGAAAAAATGCACATACCGTTGTAATCGGGCGAGTATCTACTTTCAGATGCAATAGCAATTTTTGGGTTAGGTCAATCCGTTCGCGAGATATGGGAGTTTGAAGCCAAGAAATGGTTGAGAAGGCAAAAATTTTTTCGCAATTCTGCTGCTCCAAACGCTTAACTAGAATGGCCTAGGGAAAAAATACACATACCGTTGTAATCGGGCGAGTTTCTACTTTCAGATGCAATAGGAATTTTTGGGTTAGGTCAATCCGTTCGCGAGATATGGGAGTTTGAAGCCAAGAAATAGTTGAGAAGAGAACAAATTTTTCGCAATTCTGCTGCTCCAAACGCTTAACCAGAATGGCCTAGGGAAAAAATGCACATACCGTTGTAATCAGGCGAGTTTCTACTTTCAGATGCAATAGGAATTTTTGGGTTATGTCAATCCGTTCGCGAGATATGGGAGTTTGAATCTAAGAAATGGTTGACAAGACAACAAATTTTTCGCACTTCTGCTGCTCCAATCGCTTAACCAGAATGGCCTAGGAAAAAATACACATACCGTTGTCAACGGGCGAGTTTCTACTTTCAGATGCAATTGGAATTTTTGGGTTAGGTCAATCCGTTCGCGGGAGATATGAGAGTTTGAAGCCAAGAAATAGTTGAGAAGAGAACAAATTTTTCGCAATTCTGCTGCTCCAAACGCTTAACCAGATTGGCCTAGGGAAAAAATGCACATACCGTTGTAATCAGGCGAGTTTCTACTTTCAGATGCAATAGGAATTTTTGGGTTAGGTCAATCCGTTCGCGAGATATGGGAGTTTGAAGCCAAGAAATGCTTGAGAAGGCAAAAAATTTTTCGCAATTCTGCTGCTCCAAACGCTTAACCAGAGTGGCCTAGGGAAAAAATACACATACCGTTGTAATCGGGCGAGTTTCTACTTTCAGATGCAATAGGAATTATTGGGTTAGGTCAATCCGTTCGCGAGATATGGGAGTTTGAAGCCAAGAATAGGTTGAGAAGAGAACAAATTTTTCGCAATTCTGCTGCTCCAAACGCTTAACCAGAATGGCCTAGGAAAAAATACACATACCGTTGTAATCGGGCGAGTTTCTACTTTCAGATGCAATAGGAATTTTTGGGTTAGGTCCATCCGTTCGCGAGATATGGGAGTTTGAAGCTAAGAAATGGTTGACAAGACAACAAATATTTCGCACTTCTGCTGCTCCAATCGCTTAACCAGAATGACCTAGGGAAATAGTACACATACCGTTGTAATCGGGCGAGTTTCTACTTTCAGGCGCAACAAGAATTTTTGGGGTGGGTCAATCCGTTCGCGCGATATGGGAGTTTGAAGCCAAGAAATGGTTGAGAACGCAAAAAATTTTTCGCAAATCTGCTGCTCCAAACGCGAAACCAGAATGGCCTAGGGAAAAAGTACACATACCGTTGTAATCGGGCGAGTTTCTACTTTCAGACGCAACAAGAAGTTTTGGGTTGGGTCAATCCGTTCGCGAGATATGGGAGTTTGAAGCTAAGAAATGGTTGAGAAGAGAATAAATTTTTCGCAATTCTGCTGCTCCAAACGATTAACCAGATTGGCCTAGGGAAAAAATACACATACTGTTGTAATCGGGCGAGTTTCTACTTTCAGACGCAACAGGAATTTTTGGGGTGGGTCCATCCGTTCGCGAGATATGGGACTTTGAAGCTAAGGAATGGTTGAGAAGGCAAAAAATTTTTCGCAATTCTGCTGCTCCAAACGCTTAACCAGATTGGCCTAGGGGAAAAATACACATACCGTTGTAATCGGGCGAGTTTCTACTTTCAGATGCAATAGGAATTTTTGGGTTCGGTCCATCCGTTCGCGAGATATGGGACTTTGAAGCTAAGGAATGGTTGAGAAGGCAAAAAATTTTTCGCAATTCTACTGCTCCAAACGTTTAACCAGATTGGCCTAGGGAAAAAATACGCATACCGTTGTAATAGGGCGAGTTTCTACTTTCAGATGCAATAGGAATTTTTGGGTTCGGTCAATCCGCTCGCGAGATATGGGAGATTGAAGCTAAGAAATGGTTGAGAAGAGAATAAATTTTTCGCAATTCTGCTGCTCCAAACGCTTAACCAGAATGGCCTAGGGAAAAAATGCACATACCGTTGTAATCGGGCGAGTTTCTACTTTCAGACGCAGCAGGAATTTTTGGGTTTGGTCGATCCGTTCGCGAGATATGGGACTATGAAGCGAAGAAATGGTTGAGAAGACAACAAATTTTTCGCACTTCTGCTACACCAATCGCTTAACCAGAATGACCTAGGGGAAAAACACACATACCGTTGTAATCGGGTGTGCTTCTACTTTCAGATGCAATAGGAATTTTTGGGTTAGGTCCATCCGTTCGCGAGATATGGGACTTTGAAGCTAAGGAATGGTTGAGAAGGCAAAAAATTTTTCGCAATTCTGCTGCCCCAAACGCTTAACCGGATTGGCCTAGGGAAAAAATACACATACCGTTGTAATCGGGCGAGTTTCTACTGTCAGATGCAATAGGAATTTTTGGGTTCGGTCAATCCGCTCGCGAGATATGGGAGTTTGAAGCTAAGAAATGGTTGAGAAGAGAACAAATTTTTCGCAATTCTGCTGCTCCAAACGCTTAACCAGAGTGGCCTAGGAAAAAAATACACATACCGTTGCAATCGGGCGAGTTTCTACTTTCAGATGCAATAGGAATTTTTGGGTTAGGTCAATCCGTTCGCGAGATATGGGAGTTTGAAGCCAAGAATTGGTTGAGAAGAGAACAAATTTTTCGCAATTCTGCTGCTCCAAACGCTTAACCAGAATGGCCTAGGAAAAAATACACATACCGTTGTAATCGGGCGAGTTTCTACTTTCAGATGCAATAGGAATTTTTGGGTTAGGTCCATCCGTTCGCGAGATATGGGAGTTTGAAGCTAAGAAATGGTTGACAAGACAACAAATTTTTCGCACTTCTGCTGCTCCAATCGCCTAACCAGAATGACCTAGGGGAAAAACACACATACCGTTGTAATCGGGTGTGCTTCTACTTTCAGATGCAAAAGGAATTTTTGGGTTCGGTCAATCCGCTCGCGAGATATGGGAGTTTGAAGCCAAGAATTGGTTGAGAAGAGAACAAATTTTTCGCAATTCTGCTGCTCCAAACGATTAACCAGAATGGCCTAGGGAAAAAATGCACATACCGTTGTAATCGGGCGAGATTCTACTTTCAGACACAACAGGAATTTTTGGGGTGGGTCCATCCGTTCGCGAGATATGGGACTTTGAAGCTAAGGAATGGTTGAGAAGACAACAAATTTTTCGCACTTCTGCTGCTCCAATCGCTTAACCAGAATGACCTAGGGGGAAAACACACATACCGTTGTAATCGGGTGTGCTTCTACTTTCAGATGCAATAGGAATTTTTGGGTTAGGTCAATCCGTTCGCGAGATATGGGACTTTGAAACTAAGAAATGGTAGAGAAGAGAACAAATTTTTCGCAATTCTGCTGCTCCAAACGCTTAAGCAGAATGGCCTAGGGAAAAAATGCACATACCGTTGTAATCGGGCGAGTTTCTACTTTCAGATGCAATAGGAATTTTTGGGTTAGGCCAATCCGTTCGCGAGATATGGGAGTTTGAAGCCAAGAAATGGTTGAGAAGGCACCAAATTTTTCGCACTTCTGCTGCTCCAAACGCTTAACCAGAATGGCCTAGGGAAAAAATACACATACTGTTGTAATCGGGCGAGTTTCTACTTTCAGACGCAACAGGAATTTTTGGGGTGGGTCAATCCGTTCGTGCGATATGGGAGTTTGAAGCCAAGAAATGGTTGAGAACGCAAAAAATTTTTCGCAAATCTGCTGCTCCAAACGCGAAACCAGAATGGCCTAGGGAAAAAGTACACATACCGTTGTAATCGGGCGAGTTTCTACTTTCAGACGCAACAAGAATTTTTGGGTTGGGTCAATCTGTTCGCGAGATATGGGAGTTTGAAGCCAAGAAATGGTTGAGAACGCAAATAATTTTTCGCAATTCTGCTGCTCCAAACGCTTAACCAGAATGGCCTAGGCAAAAAATGCACATACCGTTGTAATCGGGTGTGCTTCTACTTTCAGATGCAATAGGAATTTTTGGGTTAGGTCCATCCGTTCGCGAGATATGGGACTTTGAAGCTAAGGAATGGTTGAGAAGGCAAAAAATTTTTCGCAATTCTGCTGCCCCAAACGCTTAACCAGATTGGCCTAGGGAAAAAATACACATACCTTTGTAATCGGGCGAGTTTCTACTTTCAGATGCAATAGGAATTTTTGGGTTCGGTCAATCCGCTCGCGAGATATGGGAGTTTGAAGCTAAGAAATGGTTGAGAAGAGAATAAATTTTTCGCAATTCTGCTGCTCCAAACGCTTAACCAGAATGGCCTAGGGAAAAAATGCACATACCGTTGTAATCGGGCGAGATTCTACTTTCAGATGCAATAGGAATTTTTGGGTTAGGTCAATCCGTTCGCGAGATATGGGAGTTTGAAGCCAAGAAATGGTTGAGAATGCAAAAAATTTTTCGCAATTCTGCTGCTCCAAACGCTTAACCAGAATGGCCTAGGGAAAAAATACACATACCGTTGTAATCGGGCGAGTTTCTACTTTCAGATGCAATAGGAATTTTTGGGTTAGGTCAATCCGTTCGCGAGATATGGGAGTTTGAAGCCAAGAAATGGTTGAGAAGAGAACAAATTTTTCGCAAATCTGCTGCTCCAAACGCTTAACCAGAATGGCCTAGGAAAAAATACACATACCGTTGTAATCGGGCGAGTTTCTACTTTCAGACGCAACAAGAATTTTTGGGTTGGGTCAATCCGTTCGCGAGATATGGGAGTTTGAAGCCAAGAAATGGTTGAGAAGGCAAAAAATTTTTCGCAATTCTGCTGCTCCAAACGCTTAACCTGAGTGGCCTAGGGAAAAAATACACATACCGTTGTAATCGGGCGAGTTTCTACTTTCAGATGCAATAGGAATTTTTGGGTTAGGTCAATCCGTTCGCGAGATATGGGAGTTTGAAGCCAAGAATTGGTTGAGAAGAGAACAAATTTTTCGCAAATCTGCTGCTCCAAACGCTTAACCAGAATGGCCTAGGAAAAAATACACATACCGTTGTAATCGGGCGAGTTTCTACTTTCAGATGCAATAGGAATTTTTGGGTTAGGTCCATCCGTTCGCGAGATATGGGAGTTTGAAGCTAAGAAATGGTTGACAAGACAACAAATTTTTCGCACTTCTGCTGCTCCAATCGCTTAACCAGAATGACCTAGGGAAAAAGTACACATACCGTTGTAATCGGGCGAGTTTCTACTTTCAGACGCAACAAGAATTTTTGGGTTGGGTCAATCCGTTCGCGAGATATGGGAGTTTGAAGCCAAGAAATGGTTGAGAACGCAAAAAATTTTTCGAAATTCTGCTGCTCCAAACGCTTATCCAGAATGTCCTAGGGAAAAAATGCACATACCGTTGTTTTCGGGCGAGATTCTACTTTCAGATGCAATAGGAATTTTTGGGTTAGGTCAATCCGTTCGCGAGATATGGGAGTTTGAAGCCAAGAAATGGTTGAGAAGGCAAAAAATTTTTCGCAATTCTGCTGCTCCAAACGCTTAACCAGAGTGGCCTAGGGAAAAAATACACATACCGTTGTAATCGGGCGAGTTTCTACTTTCAGATGCAATAGGAATTTTTGGGTTAGGTCAATCCGTTCGCGAGATATGGGAGTTTGAAGCCAAGAAATAGTTGAGAAGAGAACAAATTTTTCGCAATTCTGCTGCTCCAAACGCTTAACCAGAATGGCCTAGGGAAAAAATGCACATACCGTTGTAATCAGGCGAGTTTCTACTTTCAGATGCAATAGGAATTTTTGGGTTATGTCAATCCGTTCGCGAGATATGGGAGTTTGAATCTAAGAAATGGTTGACAAGACAACAAATTTTTCGCACTTCTGCTGCTCCAATCGCTTAACCAGAATGGCCTAGGAAAAAATACACATACCGTTGTCAACGGGCGAGTTTCTACTTTCAGATGCAATTGGAATTTTTGGGTTAGGTCAATCCGTTCGCGGGAGATATGAGAGTTTGAAGCCAAGAAATAGTTGAGAAGAGAACAAATTTTTCGCAATTCTGCTGCTCCAAACGCTTAACCAGATTGGCCTAGGGAAAAAATGCACATACCGTTGTAATCAGGCGAGTTTCTACTTTCAGATGCAATAGGAATTTTTGGGTTAGGTCAATCCGTTCGCGAGATATGGGAGTTTGAAGCCAAGAAATGCTTGAGAAGGCAAAAAATTTTTCGCAATTCTGCTGCTCCAAACGCTTAACCAGAGTGGCCTAGGGAAAAAATACACATACCGTTGTAATCGGGCGAGTTTCTACTTTCAGATGCAATAGGAATTATTGGGTTAGGTCAATCCGTTCGCGAGATATGGGAGTTTGAAGCCAAGAATAGGTTGAGAAGAGAACAAATTTTTCGCAATTCTGCTGCTCCAAACGCTTAACCAGAATGGCCTAGGAAAAAATACACATACCGTTGTAATCGGGCGAGTTTCTACTTTCAGATGCAATAGGAATTTTTGGGTTAGGTCCATCCGTTCGCGAGATATGGGAGTTTGAAGCTAAGAAATGGTTGACAAGACAACAAATATTTCGCACTTCTGCTGCTCCAATCGCTTAACCAGAATGACCTAGGGAAATAGTACACATACCGTTGTAATCGGGCGAGTTTCTACTTTCAGGCGCAACAAGAATTTTTGGGGTGGGTCAATCCGTTCGCGCGATATGGGAGTTTGAAGCCAAGAAATGGTTGAGAACGCAAAAAATTTTTCGCAAATCTGCTGCTCCAAACGCGAAACCAGAATGGCCTAGGGAAAAAGTACACATACCGTTGTAATCGGGCGAGTTTCTACTTTCAGACGCAACAAGAAGTTTTGGGTTGGGTCAATCCGTTCGCGAGATATGGGAGTTTGAAGCTAAGAAATGGTTGAGAAGAGAATAAATTTTTCGCAATTCTGCTGCTCCAAACGATTAACCAGATTGGCCTAGGGAAAAAATACACATACTGTTGTAATCGGGCGAGTTTCTACTTTCAGACGCAACAGGAATTTTTGGGGTGGGTCCATCCGTTCGCGAGATATGGGACTTTGAAGCTAAGGAATGGTTGAGAAGGCAAAAAATTTTTCGCAATTCTGCTGCTCCAAACGCTTAACCAGATTGGCCTAGGGGAAAAATACACATACCGTTGTAATCGGGCGAGTTTCTACTTTCAGATGCAATAGGAATTTTTGGGTTCGGTCCATCCGTTCGCGAGATATGGGACTTTGAAGCTAAGGAATGGTTGAGAAGGCAAAAAATTTTTCGCAATTCTACTGCTCCAAACGTTTAACCAGATTGGCCTAGGGAAAAAATACGCATACCGTTGTAATAGGGCGAGTTTCTACTTTCAGATGCAATAGGAATTTTTGGGTTCGGTCAATCCGCTCGCGAGATATGGGAGATTGAAGCTAAGAAATGGTTGAGAAGAGAATAAATTTTTCGCAATTCTGCTGCTCCAAACGCTTAACCAGAATGGCCTAGGGAAAAAATGCACATACCGTTGTAATCGGGCGAGTTTCTACTTTCAGACGCAGCAGGAATTTTTGGGTTTGGTCGATCCGTTCGCGAGATATGGGACTATGAAGCGAAGAAATGGTTGAGAAGACAACAAATTTTTCGCACTTCTGCTACACCAATCGCTTAACCAGAATGACCTAGGGGAAAAACACACATACCGTTGTAATCGGGTGTGCTTCTACTTTCAGATGCAATAGGAATTTTTGGGTTAGGTCCATCCGTTCGCGAGATATGGGACTTTGAAGCTAAGGAATGGTTGAGAAGGCAAAAAATTTTTCGCAATTCTGCTGCCCCAAACGCTTAACCGGATTGGCCTAGGGAAAAAATACACATACCGTTGTAATCGGGCGAGTTTCTACTTTCAGATGCAATAGGAATTTTTGGGTTCGGTCAATCCGCTCGCGAGATATGGGAGTTTGAAGCTAAGAAATGGTTGAGAAGAGAACAAATTTTTCGCAATTCTGCTGCTCCAAACGCTTAACCAGAGTGGCCTAGGAAAAAAATACACATACCGTTGCAATCGGGCGAGTTTCTACTTTCAGATGCAATAGGAATTTTTGGGTTAGGTCAATCCGTTCGCGAGATATGGGAGTTTGAAGCCAAGAATTGGTTGAGAAGAGAACAAATTTTTCGCAATTCTGCTGCTCCAAACGCTTAACCAGAATGGCCTAGGAAAAAATACACATACCGTTGTAATCGGGCGAGTTTCTACTTTCAGATGCAATAGGAATTTTTGGGTTAGGTCCATCCGTTCGCGAGATATGGGAGTTTGAAGCTAAGAAATGGTTGACAAGACAACAAATTTTTCGCACTTCTGCTGCTCCAATCGCCTAACCAGAATGACCTAGGGGAAAAACACACATACCGTTGTAATCGGGTGTGCTTCTACTTTCAGATGCAAAAGGAATTTTTGGGTTCGGTCAATCCGCTCGCGAGATATGGGAGTTTGAAGCCAAGAATTGGTTGAGAAGAGAACAAATTTTTCGCAATTCTGCTGCTCCAAACGATTAACCAGAATGGCCTAGGGAAAAAATGCACATACCGTTGTAATCGGGCGAGATTCTACTTTCAGACACAACAGGAATTTTTGGGGTGGGTCCATCCGTTCGCGAGATATGGGACTTTGAAGCTAAGGAATGGTTGAGAAGACAACAAATTTTTCGCACTTCTGCTGCTCCAATCGCTTAACCAGAATGACCTAGGGGGAAAACACACATACCGTTGTAATCGGGTGTGCTTCTACTTTCAGATGCAATAGGAATTTTTGGGTTAGGTCAATCCGTTCGCGAGATATGGGACTTTGAAACTAAGAAATGGTAGAGAAGAGAACAAATTTTTCGCAATTCTGCTGCTCCAAACGCTTAAGCAGAATGGCCTAGGGAAAAAATGCACATACCGTTGTAATCGGGCGAGTTTCTACTTTCAGATGCAATAGGAATTTTTGGGTTAGGCCAATCCGTTCGCGAGATATGGGAGTTTGAAGCCAAGAAATGGTTGAGAAGGCACCAAATTTTTCGCACTTCTGCTGCTCCAAACGCTTAACCAGAATGGCCTAGGGAAAAAATACACATACTGTTGTAATCGGGCGAGTTTCTACTTTCAGACGCAACAGGAATTTTTGGGGTGGGTCAATCCGTTCGTGCGATATGGGAGTTTGAAGCCAAGAAATGGTTGAGAACGCAAAAAATTTTTCGCAAATCTGCTGCTCCAAACGCGAAACCAGAATGGCCTAGGGAAAAAGTACACATACCGTTGTAATCGGGCGAGTTTCTACTTTCAGACGCAACAAGAATTTTTGGGTTGGGTCAATCTGTTCGCGAGATATGGGAGTTTGAAGCCAAGAAATGGTTGAGAACGCAAATAATTTTTCGCAATTCTGCTGCTCCAAACGCTTAACCAGAATGGCCTAGGCAAAAAATGCACATACCGTTGTAATCGGGTGTGCTTCTACTTTCAGATGCAATAGGAATTTTTGGGTTAGGTCCATCCGTTCGCGAGATATGGGACTTTGAAGCTAAGGAATGGTTGAGAAGGCAAAAAATTTTTCGCAATTCTGCTGCCCCAAACGCTTAACCAGATTGGCCTAGGGAAAAAATACACATACCTTTGTAATCGGGCGAGTTTCTACTTTCAGATGCAATAGGAATTTTTGGGTTCGGTCAATCCGCTCGCGAGATATGGGAGTTTGAAGCTAAGAAATGGTTGAGAAGAGAATAAATTTTTCGCAATTCTGCTGCTCCAAACGCTTAACCAGAATGGCCTAGGGAAAAAATGCACATACCGTTGTAATCGGGCGAGATTCTACTTTCAGATGCAATAGGAATTTTTGGGTTAGGTCAATCCGTTCGCGAGATATGGGAGTTTGAAGCCAAGAAATGGTTGAGAATGCAAAAAATTTTTCGCAATTCTGCTGCTCCAAACGCTTAACCAGAATGGCCTAGGGAAAAAATACACATACCGTTGTAATCGGGCGAGTTTCTACTTTCAGATGCAATAGGAATTTTTGGGTTAGGTCAATCCGTTCGCGAGATATGGGAGTTTGAAGCCAAGAAATGGTTGAGAAGAGAACAAATTTTTCGCAAATCTGCTGCTCCAAACGCTTAACCAGAATGGCCTAGGAAAAAATACACATACCGTTGTAATCGGGCGAGTTTCTACTTTCAGACGCAACAAGAATTTTTGGGTTGGGTCAATCCGTTCGCGAGATATGGGAGTTTGAAGCCAAGAAATGGTTGAGAAGGCAAAAAATTTTTCGCAATTCTGCTGCTCCAAACGCTTAACCTGAGTGGCCTAGGGAAAAAATACACATACCGTTGTAATCGGGCGAGTTTCTACTTTCAGATGCAATAGGAATTTTTGGGTTAGGTCAATCCGTTCGCGAGATATGGGAGTTTGAAGCCAAGAATTGGTTGAGAAGAGAACAAATTTTTCGCAAATCTGCTGCTCCAAACGCTTAACCAGAATGGCCTAGGAAAAAATACACATACCGTTGTAATCGGGCGAGTTTCTACTTTCAGATGCAATAGGAATTTTTGGGTTAGGTCCATCCGTTCGCGAGATATGGGAGTTTGAAGCTAAGAAATGGTTGACAAGACAACAAATTTTTCGCACTTCTGCTGCTCCAATCGCTTAACCAGAATGACCTAGGGAAAAAGTACACATACCGTTGTAATCGGGCGAGTTTCTACTTTCAGACG
This sequence comes from Ptiloglossa arizonensis, assembly GCF_051014685.1. Lineage (NCBI taxonomy): Eukaryota > Metazoa > Arthropoda > Insecta > Hymenoptera > Colletidae > Ptiloglossa > Ptiloglossa arizonensis. The sequence goes on from NW_027478507.1 coordinate 838,279, forward strand.
CAACAAGAATTTTTGGGTTGGGTCAATCCGTTCGCGAGATATGGGAGTTTGAAGCCAAGAAATGGTTGAGAACGCAAAAAATTTTTCGAAATTCTGCTGCTCCAAACGCTTATCCAGAATGTCCTAGGGAAAAAATGCACATACCGTTGTTTTCGGGCGAGATTCTACTTTCAGATGCAATAGGAATTTTTGGGTTAGGTCAATCCGTTCGCGAGATATGGGAGTTTGAAGCCAAGAAATGGTTGAGAAGGCAAAAAATTTTTCGCAATTCTGCTGCTCCAAACGCTTAACCAGAGTGGCCTAGGGAAAAAATACACATACCGTTGTAATCGGGCGAGTTTCTACTTTCAGATGCAATAGGAATTTTTGGGTTAGGTCAATCCGTTCGCGAGATATGGGAGTTTGAAGCCAAGAAATGGTTGAGAAGAGAACAAATTTTTCGCACTTCTGCTGCTCCAAACGCTTAACCAGAATGGCCTAGGGAAAAAATACACATACTGTTGTAATCGGCCGAGTTTCTACTTTCAGACGCAACAGGAATTTTTGGGGTGGGTCAATCCGTTCGCGTGATATGGGAGTTTGAAGCCAAGAAATGGTTGAGAACGCAAAAAATTTTTTACAATTCTGCTGCTCCAAACGCTTTACCAGAATGGCCTAGGGAAAAAATGCACATACCGTTGTAATCGGGCGAGATTCTACTTTCAGACGCAGCAGGAATTTTTGGGTTTGGTCGATCCGTTCGCGAGATATGGGACTATGAAGCGAAGAAATGGTTGAGAAGACAACAAATTTTTCGCACTTCTGCTGCTCCAATCGCTTAACCAGAATGACCTAGGGGGAAAACACACATACCGTTGTAATCGGGTGTGCTTCTACTTTCAGATGCAATAGGAATTTTTGGATTAGGCCAATCCGTTCGCGAGATATGGGAGTTTGAAGCCAAGAAATGGTTGAGAAGGCACCAAATTTTTCGCACTTCTGCTGCTCCAAACGCTTAACCAGAATGGCCTATGGAAAAAATACACATACTGTTGTAATCGGGCGAGTTTCTACTTTCAGACGCAACAGGAATTTTTGGGGTGGGTCAATCCGTTCGTGCGATATGGGAGTTTGAAGCCAAGAAATGGTTGAGAACGCAAAAAATTTTTCGCAAATCTGCTGCTCCAAACGCGAAACCAGAATGGCCTAGGGAAAAAGTACACATACCGTTGTAATCGGGCGAGTTTCTACTTTCAGACGCAACAAGAATTTTTGGGTTGGGTCAATCTGTTCGCGAGATATGGGAGTTTGAAGCCAAGAAATGGTTGAGAACGCAAATAATTTTTCGCAATTCTGCTGCTCCAAACGCTTAACCAGAATGGCCTAGGCAAAAAATGCACATACAGTTGTAATCGGGTGTGCTTCTACTTTCAGATGCAATAGGAATTTTTGGGTTAGGTCCATCCGTTCGCGAGATATGGGACTTTGAAGCTAAGGAATGGTTGAGAAGGCAAAAAATTTTTCGCAATTCTGCTGCCCCAAACGCTTAACCAGATTGGCCTAGGGAAAAAATACACATACCTTTGTAATCGGGCGAGTTTCTACTTTCAGATGCAATAGGAATTTTTGGGGTTCGGTCAATCCGCTCGCGAGATATGGGAGTTTGAAGCTAACAAATGGTTGAGAAGAGAATAAATTTTTCGCAATTCTGCTGCTCCAAACGCTTAACCAGAATGGCCTAGGGAAAAAATGCACATACCGTTGTAATCGGGCGAGATTCTACTTTCAGATGCAATAGGAATTTTTGGGTTAGGTCAATCCGTTCGCGAGATATGGGAGTTTGAAGCCAAGAAATGGTTGAGAACGCAAAAAATTTTTCGCAATTCTGCTGCTCCAAACGCTTAACCTGAGTGGCCTAGGGAAAAAATACACATACCGTTGTAATCGGGCGAGTTTCTACTTTCAGATGCAATAGGAATTTTTGGGTTAGGTCAATCCGTTCGCGAGATATGGGAGTTTGAAGCCAAGAATTGGTTGAGAAGAGAACAAATTTTTCGCAAATCTGCTGCTCCAAACGCTTAACCAGAATGGCCTAGGAAAAAATACACATACCGTTGTAATCGGGCGAGTTTCTACTTTCAGATGCAATAGGAATTTTTGGGTTAGGTCCATCCGTTCGCGAGATATGGGAGTTTGAAGCTAAGAAATGGTTGACAAGACAACAAATTTTTCGCACTTCTGCTGCTCCAATCGCTTAACCAGAATGACCTAGGGAAAAAGTACACATACCGTTGTAATCGGGCGAGTTTCTACTTTCAGACGCAACAAGAATTTTTGGGTTGGGTCAATCCGTTCGCGAGATATGGGAGTTTGAAGCCAAGAAATGGTTGAGAACGCAAAAAATTTTTCGAAATTCTGCTGCTCCAAACGCTTATCCAGAATGTCCTAGGGAAAAAATGCACATACCGTTGTTTTCGGGCGAGATTCTACTTTCAGATGCAATAGGAATTTTTGGGTTAGGTCAATCCGTTCGCGAGATATGGGAGTTTGAAGCCAAGAAATGGTTGAGAAGGCAAAAAATTTTTCGCAATTCTGCTGCTCCAAACGCTTAACCAGAGTGGCCTAGGGAAAAAATACACATACCGTTGTAATCGGGCGAGTTTCTACTTTCAGATGCAATAGGAATTTTTGGGTTAGGTCAATCCGTTCGCGAGATATGGGAGTTTGAAGCCAAGAAATGGTTGAGAAGAGAACAAATTTTTCGCACTTCTGCTGCTCCAAACGCTTAACCAGAATGGCCTAGGGAAAAAATACACATACTGTTGTAATCGGCCGAGTTTCTACTTTCAGACGCAACAGGAATTTTTGGGGTGGGTCAATCCGTTCGCGTGATATGGGAGTTTGAAGCCAAGAAATGGTTGAGAACGCAAAAAATTTTTTACAATTCTGCTGCTCCAAACGCTTTACCAGAATGGCCTAGGGAAAAAATACACATACCGTTGTAATCGGGCGAGTTTCTACTTTCAGATGCAATAGGAATTTTTGGGTTAGGTCCATCCGTTCGCGAGATATGGGAGTTTGAAGCCAAGAAATGGTTGAGAAGGCAAAAAATTTTTCGCAATTCTGCTGCTCCCAACGCTTAACCAGAGTGGCCTAGGGAAAAAATACACCTACCGTTGTAATCGGGCGAGTTTCTACTTTCAGATGCAATAGGAATTTTTGGGTTAGGTCAATCCGTTCGCGAGATATGGGAGTTTGAAGCCAAGAATTGGTTGAGAAGAGAACAAATTTTTCGCAAATCTGCTGCTCCAAACGCTTAACCAGAATGGCCTAGGAAAAAATACACATACCGTTGTAATCGGGCGAGATTCTACTTTCAGATGCAATAGGAATTTTTGGGTTAGGTCAATCCGTTCGCGAGATATGGGAGTTTGAAGCCAAGAAATGGTTGAGAAGGCAAAAAATTTTTCGCAATTCTGCTGCTCCAAACGCTTAACCAGAATGGCCTAGGGAAAAAATACACTTACCGTTGGTATCGGGCGAGTTTCTACTTTCAGATGCAATAGGAATTTCTGGGTTAGGTCAATCCGTTCGCGAGATATGGGAGTTTGAAGCCAAGAAATGGTTGAGAAGAGAACAAATTTTTCGCAATTCTGCTGCTCCAAACGCTTATCCAGAATGGCCTAGGAAAAAATACACATACCGTTGTAATCGGGCGAGTTTCTACTTTCAGATGCAATAGGAATTTTTGGGTTAGGTCCATCCGTTCGCGAGATATGGGAGTTTGAAGCTAAGAAATGGTTGACAAGACAACAAATTTTTCGCACTTCTGCTGCTCCAATCGCTTAACCAGAATGACCTAGGGAAAAAGTACACATACCGTTGTAATCGGGCGAGTTTCTACTTTCAGACGCAACAAGAATTTTTGGGTTGGGTCAATCCGTTCGCGAGATATGGGAGTTTGAAGCCAAGAAATGGTTGAGAACGCAAAAAATTTTTCGAAATTCTGCTGCTCCAAACGCTTATCCAGAATGTCCTAGGGAAGAAATGCACATACCGTTGTTTTCGGGCGAGATTCTACTTTCAGATGCAATAGGAATTTTTGGGTTAGGTCAATCCGTTCGCGAGATATGGGAGTTTGAAGCCAAGAAATGGTTGAGAAGGCAAAAAATTTTTCGCAATTCTGCTGCTCCAAACGCTTAACCAGAGTGGCCTAGGGAAAAAATACACATACCGTTGTAATCGGGCGAGTTTCTACTTTCAGATGCAATAGGAATTTTTGGGTTAGGTCAATCCGTTCGCGAGATATGGGAGTTTGAAGCCAAGAAATGGTTGAGAAGAGAACAAATTTTTCGCACTTCTGCTGCTCCAAACGCTTAACCAGAATGGCCTAGGGAAAAAATACACATACTGTTGTAATCGGCCGAGTTTCTACTTTCAGACGCAACAGGAATTTTTGGGGTGGGTCAATCCGTTCGCGTGATATGGGAGTTTGAAGCCAAGAAATGGTTGAGAACGCAAAAAATTTTTTACATTTCTGCTGCTCCAAACGCTTTACCAGAATGGCCTAGGGAAAAAATGCACATACCGTTGTAATCGGGCGAGATTCTACTTTCAGACGCAGCAGGAATTTTTGGGTTTGGTCGATCCGTTCGCGAGATATGGGACTATGAAGCGAAGAAATGGTTGAGAAGACAACAAATTTTTCGCACTTCTGCTGCTCCAATCGCTTAACCAGAATGACCTAGGGGGAAAACACACATACCGTTGTAATCGGGTGTGCTTCTACTTTCAGATGCAATAGGAATTTTTGGGTTAGGTCAATCCGTTCGCGAGAAATGGGACTTTGAAACTAAGAAATGGTAGAGAAGAGAACAAATTTTTCGCAATTCTGCTGCTCCAAACGCTTAAGCAGAATGGCCTAGGGAAAAAATGCACATACCGTTGTAATCGGGCGAGTTTCTACTTTCAGATGCAATAGGAATTTTTGGGTTAGGCCAATCCGTTCGCGAGATATGGGAGTTTGAAGCCAAGAAATGGTTGAGAAGGCACCAAATTTTTCGCACTTCTGCTGCTCCAAACGCTTAACCAGAATGGCCTAGGGAAAAAATACACATACTGTTGTAATCGGGCGAGTTTCTACTTTCAGACGCAACAGGAATTTTTAGGGTGGGTCAATCCGTTCGTGCGATATGGGAGTTTGAAGCCAAGAAATGGTTGAGAACGCAAAAAATTTTTCGCAAATCTGCTGCTCCAAACGCGAAACCAGAATGGCCTAGGGAAAAAGTACACATACCGTTGTAATCGGGCGAGTTTCTACTTTCAGACGCAACAAGAATTTTTGGGTTGGGTCAATCTGTTCGCGAGATATGGGAGTTTGAAGCCAAGAAATGGTTGAGAACGCAAATAATTTTTCGCAATTCTGCTGCTCCAAACGCTTAACCAGAATGGCCTAGGCAAAAAATGCACATACCGTTGTAATCGGGTGTGCTTCTACTTTCAGATGCAATAGGAATTTTTGGGTTAGGTCCATCCGTTCGCGAGATATGGGACTTTGAAGCTAAGGAATGGTTGAGAAGGCAAAAAATTTTTCGCAATTCTGCTGCCCCAAACGCTTAACCAGATTGGCCTAGGGAAAAAATACACATACCTTTGTAATCGGGCGAGTTTCTACTTTCAGATGCAATAGGAATTTTTGGGTTCGGTCAATCCGCTCGCGAGATATGGGAGTTTGAAGCTAACAAATGGTTGAGAAGAGAATAAATTTTTCGCAATTCTGCTGCTCCAAACGCTTAACCAGAATGGCCTAGGGAAAAAATGCACATACCGTTGTAATCGGGCGAGATTCTACTTTCAGATGCAATAGGAATTTTTGGGTTAGGTCAATCCGTTCGCGAGATATGGGAGTTTGAAGCCAAGAAATGGTTGAGAATGCAAAAAATTTTTCGCAATTCTGCTGCTCCAAACGCTTAACCAGAATGGCCTAGGGAAAAAATACACATACCGTTGTAATCGGGCGAGTTTCTACTTTCAGATGCAATAGGAATTTTTGGGTTAGGTCAATCCGTTCGCGAGATATGGGAGTTTGAAGCCAAGAAATGGTTGAGAAGAGAACAAATTTTTCGCAAATCTGCTGCTCCAAACGCTTAACCAGAATGGCCTAGGAAAAAATACACATACCGTTGTAATCGGGCGAGTTTCTACTTTCAGACGCAACAAGAATTTTTGGGTTGGGTCAATCCGTTCGCGAGATATGGGAGTTTGAAGCCAAGAAATGGTTGAGAAGGCAAAAAATTTTTCGCAATTCTGCTGCTCCAAACGCTTAACCTGAGTGGCCTAGGGAAAAAATACACATACCGTTGTAATCGGGCGAGTTTCTACTTTCAGATGCAATAGGAATTTTTGGGTTAGGTCAATCCGTTCGCGAGATATGGGAGTTTGAAGCCAAGAATTGGTTGAGAAGAGAACAAATTTTTCGCAAATCTGCTGCTCCAAACGCTTAACCAGAATGGCCTAGGAAAAAATACACATACCGTTGTAATCGGGCGAGTTTCTACTTTCAGATGCAATAGGAATTTTTGGGTTAGGTCAATCCGTTCGCGAGATATGGGAGTTTGAAGCCAAGAATTGGTTGAGAAGAGAACAAATTTTTCGCAAATCTGCTGCTCCAAACGCTTAACCAGAATGGCCTAGGAAAAAATACACATACCGTTGTAATCGGGCGAGTTTCTACTTTCAGACGCAACAAGAATTTTTGGGTTGGGTCAATCCGTTCGCGAGATATGGGAGTTTGAAGCCAAGAAATGGTTGAGAAGGCAAAAAATTTTTCGCAATTCTGCTGCTCCAAACGCATAACCAGAATGGCCTAGGGAAAAAATGCACACACCGTTGTAATCGGGCGAGTTTCTACTTTCAGATGCAATAGGAATTTTTGGGTTAGGTCAATCCGTTCGCGAGATATGGGAGTTTGAAGTCAAGAAATGGTTGAGAAGGCAAAAAATTTTTCCCAATTCTGCTGCTCCAAACGCTTAACCAGAATTTCATAGGGAAAAAATACACATACCGTTGTAATCGGGCGAGATTCTACTTTCAGATGCAATAGGAATTTTTGGGTTAGGTCAATCCGTTCGCGAGATATGGGAGTTTGAAGCCAAGAAATGGTTGAGAAGGCAAAAAATTTTTCGCAATTCTGCTGCTCCAAACGCTTAACCAGAATGGCCTAGGGAAAAAATACACATACCGTTGGTATCGGGCGAGTTTCTACTTTCAGATGCAATAGGAATTTCTGGGTTAGGTCAATCCGTTCGCGAGATATGGGAGTTTGAAGCCAAGAAATGGTTGAGAAGAGAACAAATTTTTCGCAATTCTGCTGCTCCAAACGCTTATCCAGAATGGCCTAGGAAAAAATACACATACCGTTGTAATCGGGCGAGTTTCTACTTTCAGATGCAATAGGAATTTTTGGGTTAGGTCCATCCGTTCGCGAGATATGGGAGTTTGAAGCTAAGAAATGGTTGACAAGACAACAAATTTTTCGCACTTCTGCTGCTCCAATCGCTTAACCAGAATGACCTAGGGAAAAAGTACACATACCGTTGTAATCGGGCGAGTTTCTACTTTCAGACGCAACAAGAATTTTTCGGTTGGGTCAATCCGTTCGCGAGATATGGGAGTTTGAAGCCAAGAAATGGTTGAGAACGCAAAAAATTTTTCGAAATTCTGCTGCTCCAAACGCTTATCCAGAATGGCCTAGGGAAAAAATGCACATACCTTTGTAATCGGGCGAGATTCTACTTTCAGATGCAATAGGAATTTTTGGGTTAGGTCAATCCGTTCGCGAGATATGGGAGTTTGAATCTAAGAAATGGTTGACAAGACAACAAATTTTTAGCACTTCTGCTGCTCCAATCGCTTAACCAGAATGGCCTAGGAAAAAATACACATACCGTTGTAATCGGGCGAGTTTCTACTTTCAGATGCAATAGGAATTTTTGGGTTAGGTCAACCCGTTCGCGAGATATGGGAGTTTGAAGCCAAGAAATGGTTGAGAACGCAAAAAATTTTTTACAATTGTGCTGCTCCAAACGCTTAACCAGAATTTCATAGGGAAAAAATACACATACCGTTGTAATCGGGCGAGATTCTACTTTCAGATGCAATAGGAATTTTTGGGTTAGGTCAATCCGTTCGCGAGATATGGGAGTTTGAAGCCAAGAAATGGTTGAGAAGGCAAAAAATTTTTCGCAATTCTGCTGCTCCAAACGCTTAACCAGAATGGCCTAGGGAAAAAATACACATACCGTTGGTATCGGGCGAGTTTCTACTTTCAGATGCAATAGGAATTTCTGGGTTAGGTCAATCCGTTCGCGAGATATGGGAGTTTGAAGCCAAGAAATGGTTGAGAAGAGAACAAATTTTTCGCAATTCTGCTGCTCCAAACGCTTATCCAGAATGGCCTAGGAAAAAATACACATACCGTTGTAATCGGGCGAGTTTCTACTTTCAGATGCAATAGGAATTTTTGGGTTAGGTCCATCCGTTCGCGAGATATGGGAGTTTGAAGCTAAGAAATGGTTGACAAGACAACAAATTTTTCGCACTTCTGCTGCTCCAATCGCTTAACCAGAATGACCTAGGGAAAAAGTACACATACCGTTGTAATCGGGCGAGTTTCTACTTTCAGACGCAACAAGAATTTTTGGGTTGTGTCAATCCGTTCGCGAGATATGGGAGTTTGAAGCTAAGAAATGGTTGAGAACGCAAAAAATTTTTTACAATTCTGCTGCTCCAAACGCTTTACCAGAATGGCCTAGGGAAAAAATACACATACCGTTGTAATCGGGCGAGTTTCTACTTTCAGATGCAATAGGAATTTTTGGGTTAGGTCCATCCGTTCGCGAGATATGGGAGTTTGAAGCCAAGAAATGGTTGAGAAGGCAAAAAATTTTTCGCAATTCTGCTGCTCCCAACGCTTAACCAGAGTGGCCTAGGGAAAAAATACACATACCGTTGTAATCGGGCGAGTTTCTACTTTCAGATGCAATAGGAATTTTTGGGTTAGGTCAATCCGTTCGCGAGATATGGGAGTTTGAAGCCAAGAATTGGTTGAGAAGAGAACAAATTCTTCGCAAATCTGCTGCTCCAAACGCTTAACCAGAATGGCCTAGGAAAAAATACACATACCGTTGTAATCGGGCGAGTTTCTACTTTCAGATGCAATAGGAATTTTTGGGTTAGGTCCATCCGTTCGCGAGATATGGGAGTTTGAAGCTAAGAAATGGTTGACAAGACAACAAATTTTTCGCACTTCTGCTGCTCCAATCGCTTAACCAGAATGACCTAGGGAAAAAGTACACATACCGTTGTAATCGGGCGAGTTTCTACTTTCAGACGCAACAAGAATTTTTGGGTTGGGTCAATCCGTTCGCGAGATATGGGAGTTTGAAGCCAAGAAATGGTTGAGAAGGCAAAAAATTTTTCGCAATTCTGCTGCTCCAAACGCATAACCAGAATGGCCTAGGGAAAAAATGCACACACCGTTGTAATCGGGCGAGTTTCTACTTTCAGATGCAATAGGAATTTTTGGGTTAAGTCAATCCGTTCGCGAGATATGGGAGTTTGAAGTCAAGAAATGGTTGAGAAGGCAAAACAATTTTCCCAATTCTGCTGCTCCAAACGCTTAACCAGAATTTCATAGGGAAAAAATACACATACCGTTGTAATCGGGCGAGTTTCTACATTCAGATGCAATAGGAATTTTTGGGTTAGGTCATTCCGTTCGCGAGATATGGGAGTTTGAAGCTAAGAAATGGTTGAGAAGAGAACAAATTTTTCGCACTTCTGCTGCTCCAATCGCTTAACCAGAATGGCCTAGGGGGAAAACACACATACCGTTGTAATCGGGCGTGTTTCTACTTTCAGATGCAATAGGAATTTTTGGGTTAGGTCAATCCGTTCGCGAGATATGGGAGTTTGAAGCTAAGAAATGGTAGAGAAGAGAACAAATTTTTCGCAATTCTGCTGCTCCAAACGATTAACCAGAATGGCCTAGGGAAAAAATGCACATACCGTTGTAATCGGGCGAGATTCTACTTTCAGATGCAATAGGAATTTTTGGGTTAGGTCAATCCGTTCGCGAGATATGGGAGTTTGAAGCCAAGAAATGGTTGAGAAGGCAAAAAATTTTTCGCAATTCTGCTGCTCCAAACGCTTATCCAGAATGGCCTAGGGAAAAAATGCACATACCTTTGTAATCGGGCGAGATTCTACTTTCAGATGCAATAGGAATTTTTGGGTTAGGTCAATCCGTTCGCGAGATATGGGAGTTTGAATCTAAGAAATGGTTGACAAGACAACAAATTTTTCGCACTTCTGCTGCTCCAATCGCTTAACTAGAATGGCCTAGGAAAAAATACACATACCGTTGTAATCGGGCGAGTTTCTACTTTCAGATGCAATAGGAATTTTTGGGTTAGGTCCATCCGTTCGCGAGATATGGGACTTTGAAGCTAAGGAATGGTTGAGAAGGCAAAAAATTTTTCGCAATTCTGCTGCTCCAAACGTTTAACCAGATTGGCCTAGGGAAAAAATACGCATACCGTTGTAATGGGGCGAGTTTCTACTTTCAGACGCAACAAGAATTTTTCGGTTGGGTCAATCCGTTCGCGAGATATGGGAGTTTGAAGCCAAGAAATGGTTGAGAAGGCGAAAAATTTTTCGCAATTCTGCTGCTCCAAACGCTTAACCAGAATGGCCTAGGGAAAAAATACACATACCGTTGTAATCGGGCGAGTTCCTACTTTCAGATGCAATTGGAATTTTTGGGTTAGGTCAATCCGTTCGCGAGATATGGGAGTTTGAAGCCAAGAAATGGTTGAGAAGGCAAAAAATTTTTCGCAATTCTGCTGCTCCAAACGCTTAACCAGGATGGCCTAGGGAAAAAATACACATACCGTTGTAATCGGGCGAGTTTCTACTTTCATATGCAATAGGAATTTTTGGGTTAGGTCAATCCGTTCGCGAGATATGGGAGTTTGAAGCCAAGAAATGCTTGAGAAGAGAACAAATTTTTCGCAATTCTGCTGCTCCAAACGCTTAACCAGATTGGCCTAGGGAAAAAATGCACATACCGTTGTAATCAGGCGAGTTTCTACTTTCAGATGCAATAGGAATTTTTGGGTTAGGTCAATCCGTTCGCGAGATATGGGAGTTTGAAGGCAAGAAATGGTTGAGAAGGCAAAAAATTTTTCGCAATTCTGCTGCTCCAAACGCTTAACCTGAGTGGCCTAGGGAAAAAATACACATACCGTTGTAATCGGGCGAGTTTCTACTTTCAGATGCAATAGGAATTTTTGGGTTAGGTCAATCCGTTCGCGAGATATGGGAGTTTGAAGCAAAGAATTGGTTGAGAAGAGAACAAATTTTTCGCAAATCTGCTGCTCCAAACGCTTAACCAGAATGGCCTAGGAAAAAATACACATACCGTTGTAATCGGGCGAGTTTCTACATTCAGACGCAACAAGAATTTTTGGGTTGAGTCAATCCGTTCGCGAGATATGGGAGTTTGAAGCCAAGAAATGGTTGAGAACGCAAAAAATTTTTCGAAATTCTGCTGCTCCAAACGCTTATCCAGAATGTCCTAGGGAAAAAATGCACATACCGTTGTAATCGGGCGAGATTCTACTTTCAGATGCAATAGGAATTTTTGGGTTAGGTCAATCCGTTCGCGAGATATGGGAGTTTGAAGCCAAGAAATGGTTGAGAAGGCAAAAAATTTTTCGCAATTCTGCTGCTCCAAACGCTTAACCAGAGTGGCCTAGGGAAAAAATACACATACCGTTGTAATCGGGCGAGTTTCTACTTTCAGATGCAATAGGAATTTTTGGGTTAGGTCAATCCGTTCGCGAGATATGGGAGTTTGAAGCCAAGAAATGGTTGAGAAGAGAACAAATTTTTCGCACTTCTGCTGCTCCAAACGCTTAACCAGAATGGCCTAGGGAAAAAATACACATACTGTTGTAATCGGCCGAGTTTCTACTTTCAGACGCAACAGGAATTTTTGGGGTGGGTCAATCCGTTCGCGTGATATGGGAGTTTGAAGCCAAGAAATGGTTGAGAACGCAAAAAATTTTTCGCAATTCTGCTGCTCCAAACGCGAAACCAGAATGGCCTAGGGAAAAAGTACACATACCGTTGTAATCGGGCGAGTTTCTACTTTCAGACGCAACAAGAATTTTTGGGTTGTATCAATCCGTTCGCGAGATATGGGAGTTTGAAGCCAAGGAATGGTTGAGAACGCAAAAAATTTTTTACAATTCTGCTGCTCCAAACGCTTTACCAGAATGGCCTAGGGAAAAAATACACATACCGTTGTAATCGGGCGAGTTTCTACTTTCAGATGCAATAGGAATTTTTGGGTTAGGTCAATCCGTTCGCGAGATATGGGAGTTTGAAGCCAAGAAATGGTTGAGAAGGCAAAAAATTTTTCGCAATTCTGCTGCTCCAAACGCTTAACCAGAATGGCCTAGGGAAAAAATACACATACCGTTGTAATCGGGCGAGTTCCTACTTTCAGATGCAATTGGAATTTTTGGGTTAGGTCAATCCGTTCGCGAGATATGGGAGTTTGAAGCCAAGAAATGGTTGAGAAGGCAAAAAATTTTTCGCAATTCTGCTGCTCCAAACGCTTAACCAGGATGGCCTAGGGAAAAAATACACATACCGTTGTAATCGGGCGAGTTTCTACTTTCATATGCAATAGGAATTTTTGGGTTAGGTCAATCCGTTCGCGAGATATGGGAGTTTGAAGCCAAGAAATGGTTGAGAAGAGAACAAATTTTTCGCAATTCTGCTGCTCCAAACGCTTAACCAGATTGGCCTAGGGAAAAAATGCACATACCGTTGTAATCAGGCGAGTTTCTACTTTCAGATGCAATAGGAATTTTTGGGTTAGGTCAATCCGTTCGCGAGATATGGGAGTTTGAAGGCAAGAAATGGTTGAGAAGGCAAAAAATTTTTCGCAATTCTGCTGCTCCAAACGCTTAACCTGAGTGGCCTAGGGAAAAAATACACATACCGTTGTAATCGGGCGAGTTTCTACTTTCAGATGCAATAGGAATTTTTGGGTTAGGTCAATCCGTTCGCGAGATATGGGAGTTTGAAGCAAAGAATTGGTTGAGAAGAGAACAAATTTTTCGCAAATCTGCTGCTCCAAACGCTTAACCAGAATGACCTAGGGAAAAAGTACACATACCGTTGTAATCGGGCGAGTTTCTACTTTCAGATGCAATAGGAATTTTTGGCTTAGGTCAATCCGTTCGCGAGATATGGGAGTTTGAAGCCAAGAAATGGTTGAGAAGGCAAAAAATTTTTCGCAATTCTGCTGCTCCAAACGCTTAACCAGAGTGGCCTAGGGAAAAAATACACATACCGTTGTAATCGGGCGAGTTTCTACTTTCAGATGCAATAGGAATTTTCGGGTTAGGTCAATCCGTTCGCGAGATATGGGAGTTTGAAGCCAAGAAATGGTTGAGAAGAGAACAAATTTTTCGCACTTCTGCTGCTCCAAACGCTTAACCAGAATGGCCTAGGGAAAAAATACACATACTGTTGTAATCGGCCGAGTTTCTACTTTCAGACGCAACAGGAATTTTTGGGGTGGGTCAATCCGTTCGCGTGATATGGGAGTTTGAAGCCAAGAAATGGTTGAGAACGCAAAAAATTTTTCGCAATTCTGCTGCTCCAAACGCGAAACCAGAATGGCCTAGGGAAAAAGTACACATACCGTTGTAATCGGGCGAGTTTCTACTTTCAGACGCAACAAGAATTTTTGGGTTGTGTCAATCCGTTCGCGAGATATGGGAGTTTGAAGCCAAGAAATGGTTGAGAACGCAAAAAATTTTTTACAATTCTGCTGCTCTAAACGCTTTACCAGAATGGCCTAGGGAAAAAATACACATACCGTTGTAATCGGGCGAGTTTCTACTTTCAGATGCAATAGGAATTTTTGGGTTAGGTCAATCCGTTCGCGAGATATGGGAGTTTGAAGCCAAGAAATGGTTGAGAACGCAAAAAATTTTTTACAATTCTGCTGCTCCAAACGCTTTACCAGAATGGCCTAGGGAAAAAATACACATACCGTTGTAATCGGGCGAGTTTCTACTTTCAGATGCAATTGGAATTTTTGGGTTAGGTCAATCCGTTCGCGAGATATGGGAGTTTGAAGCCAAGAAATGGTTGAGAAGGCAAAAAATTTTTCGCAATTCTGCTGCTCCAAACGCTTAACCAGAATGGCCTAGGGAAAAAATACACATACCGTTGTAATCGGGCGAGTTTCTACTTTCATATGCAATAGGAATTTTTGGGTTAGGTCAATCCGTTCGCGAGATATGGGAGTTTGAAGCCAAGAAATGGTTGAGAAGAGAACAAATTTTTCGCAATTCTGCTGCTCCAAACGCTTAACCAGATTGGCCTAGGGAAAAAATGCACATACCGTTGTAATCAGGCGAGTTTCTACTTTCAGATGCAATAGGAATTTTTGGGTTAGGTCAATCCGTTCGCGAGATATGGGAGTTTGAAGGCAAGAAATGGTTGAGAAGGCAAAAAATTTTTCGCAATTCTGCTGCTCCAAACGCTTAACCTGAGTGGCCTAGGGAAAAAATACACATACCGCTGTAATCGGGCGAGTTTCTACTTTCAGATGCAATAGGAATTTTTGGGTTAGGTCAATCCGTTCGCGAGATATGGGAGTTTGAAGCAAAGAATTGGTTGAGAAGAGAACAAATTTTTCGCAAATCTGCTGCTCCAAACGCTTAACCAGAATGGCCTAGGAAAAAATACACATACCGTTGTAATCGGGCGAGTTTCTACATTCAGACGCAACAAGAATTTTTGGGTTGGGTCAATCCGTTCGCGAGATATGGGAGTTTGAAGCCAAGAAATGGTTGAGAAGGCAAAAAATTTTTCGCAATTCTGCTGCTCCAAACGCTTAACCAGAATGGCCTAGGGAAAAAATACACATACCGTTGTAATCGGGCGAGTTCCTACTTTCAGATGCAATTGGACTTTTTGGGTTAGGTCAATCCGTTCGCGAGATATGGGAGTTTGAAGCCAAGAAATGGTTGAGAAGAGAACAAATTTTTCGCAATTCTGCTGCTCCAAACGCTTAACCAGATTGGCCTAGGGAAAAAATGCACATACCGTTGTAATCAGGCGAGTTTCTACTTTCAGATGCAATAGGAATTTTTGGGTTAGGTCAATCCGTTCGCGAGATATGGGAGTTTGAAGGCAAGAAATGGTTGAGAAGGCAAAAAATTTTTCGCAATTCTGCTGCTCCAAACGCTTAACCTGAGTGGCCTAGGGAAAAAATACACATACCGTTGTAATCGGGCGAGTTTCTACTTTCAGATGCAATAGGAATTTTTGGGTTAGGTCAATCCGTTCGCGAGATATGGGAGTTTGAAGCAAAGAATTGGTTGAGAAGAGAACAAATTTTTCGCAAATCTGCTGCTCCAAACGCTTAACCAGAATGACCTAGGGAAAAAGTACACATACCGTTGTAATCGGGCGAGTTTCTACTTTCAGATGCAATAGGAATTTTTGGGTTAGGTCAATCCGTTCGCGAGATATGGGAGTTTGAAGCCAAGAAATGGTTGAGAAGGCAAAAAATTTTTCGCAATTCTGCTGCTCCAAACGCTTAACCAGAGTGGCCTAGGGAAAAAATACACATACCGTTGTAATCGGGCGAGTTTCTACTTTCAGATGCAATAGGAATTTTCGGGTTAGGTCAATCCGTTCGCGAGATATGGGAGTTTGAAGCCAAGAAATGGTTGAGAAGAGAACAAATTTTTCGCACTTCTGCTGCTCCAAACGCTTAACCAGAATGGCCTAGGGAAAAAATACACATACTGTTGTAATCGGCCGAGTTTCTACTTTGAGACGCAACAGGAATTTTTGGGGTGGGTCAATCCGTTCGCGTGATATGGGAGTTTGAAGCCAAGAAATGGTTGAGAAAGCAAAAAATTTTTCGCAATTCTGCTGCTCCAAACGCGAAACCAGAATGGCCTAGGGAAAAAGTACACATACCGTTGTAATCGGGCGAGTTTCTACTTTCAGACGCAACAAGAATTTTTGGGTTGTGTCAATCCGTTCGCGAGATATGGGAGTTTGAAGCCAAGAAATGGTTGAGAACGCAAAAAATTTTTTACAATTCTGCTGCTCCAAACGCTTTACCAGAATGGCCTAGGGAAAAAATACACATACCGTTGTAATCGGGCGAGTTTCTACTTTCAGATGCAATAGGAATTTTTGGGTTAGGTCAATCCGTTCGCGAGATATGGGAGTTTGAAGCCAAGAAATGGTTGAGAACGCAAAAAATTTTTTACAATTCTGCTGCTCCAAACGCTTTACCAGAATGGCCTAGGGAAAAAATACACATACCGTTGTAATCGGGCGAGTTTCTACTTTCAGATGCAATTGGAATTTTTGGGTTAGGTCAATCCGTTCGCGAGATATGGGAGTTTGAAGCCAAGAAATGGTTGAGAAGGCAAAAAATTTTTCGCAATTCTGCTGCTCCAAACGCTTAACCAGAATGGCCTAGGGAAAAAATACACATACCGTTGTAATCGGGCGAGTTTCTACTTTCATATGCAATAGGAATTTTTGGGTTAGGTCAATCCGTTCGCGAGATATGGGAGTTTGAAGCCAAGAAATGGTTGAGAAGAGAACAAATTTTTCGCAATTCTGCTGCTCCAAACGCTTAACCAGATTGGCCTAGGGAAAAAATGCACATACCGTTGTAATCAGGCGAGTTTCTACTTTCAGATGCAATAGGAATTTTTGGGTTAGGTCAATCCGTTCGCGAGATATGGGAGTTTGAAGGCAAGAAATGGTTGAGAAGGCAAAAAATTTTTCGCAATTCTGCTGCTCCAAACGCTTAACCTGAGTGGCCTAGGGAAAAAATACACATACCGTTGTAATCGGGCGAGTTTCTACTTTCAGATGCAATAGGAATTTTTGGGTTAGGTCAATCCGTTCGGGAGATATGGGAGTTTGAAGCAAAGAATTGGTTGAGAAGAGAACAAATTTTTCGCAAATCTGCTGCTCCAAACGCTTAACCAGAATGGCCTAGGAAAAAATACACATACCGTTGTAATCGGGCGAGTTTCTACATTCAGACGCAACAAGAATTTTTGGGTTGGGTCAATCCGTTCGCGAGATATGGGAGTTTGAAGCCAAGAAATGGTTGAGAACGCAAAAAATTTTTCGAAATTCTGCTGCTCCAAACGCTTATCCAGAATGTCCTAGGGAAAAAATGCACATACCGTTGTAATCGGGCGAGATTCTACTTTCAGATGCAATAGGAATTTTTGGGTTAGGTCAATCCGTTCGCGAGATATGGGAGTTTGAAGCCAAGAAATGGTTGAGAAGGCAAAAAATTTTTCGCAATTCTGCTGCTCCAAACGCTTAACCAGAGTGGCCTAGGGAAAAAATACACATACCGTTGTAATCGGGCGAGTTTCTACTTTCAGATGCAATAGGAATTTTTGGGTTAGGTCAATCCGTTCGCGAGATATGGGAGTTTGAAGCCAAGAAATGGTTGAGAAGAGAACAAATTTTTCGCAATTCTGCTGCTCCAAACGCTTAACCAGAATGGCCTAGGGAAAAAATACACATACTGTTGTAATCGGCCGAGTTTCTACTTTCAGACGCAACAGGAATTTTTGGGGTGGGTCAATCCGTTCGCGTGATATGGGAGTTTGAAGCCAAGAAATGGTTGAGAACGCAAAAAATTTTTCGCAGTTCTGCTGCTCCAAACGCGAAACCAGAATGGCCTAGGGAAAAAGTACACATACCGTTGTAATCGGGCGAGTTTCTACTTTCAGACGCAACAAGAATTTTTGGGTTGTGTCAATCCGTTCGCGAGATATGGGAGTTTGAAGCCAAGAAATGGTTGAGAACGCAAAAAATGTTTTAGAATTCTGCTGCTCCAAACGCTTTACCAGAATGGCCTAGGGAAAAAATACACATACCGTTGTAATCGGGCGAGTTTCTACTTTCAGATGCAATAGGAATTTTTGGGTTAGGTCAATCCGTTCGCGAGATATGGGAGTTTGAAGCCAAGAATTGGTTGAGAAGAGAACAAATTTTTCGCAAATCTGCTGCTCCAAACGCTTAACCAGAATGGCCTAGGAAAAAATACACATACCGTTGTAATCGGGCGAGTTTCTACTTTCAGATGCAATAGGAATTTTTGGGTTAGGTCCATCCGTTCGCGAGATATGGGAGTTTGAAGCTAAGAAATGGTTGACAAGACAACAAATTTTTCGCACTTCTGCTGCTCCAATCGCTTAACCAGAATGACCTAGGGAAAAAGTACACATACCGTTGTAATCGGGCGAGTTTCTACTTTCAGACGCAACAAGAATTTTTGGGTTGGGTCAATCCGTTCGCGAGATATGGGAGTTTGAAGCCAAGAAATGGTTGAGAAGGCAAAAAATTTTTCGCAATTCTGCTGCTCCAAACGCATAACCAGAATGGCCTAGGGAAAAAATGCACACACCGTTGTAATCGGGCGAGTTTCTACTTTCAGATGCAATAGGAATTTTTGGGTTAGGTCATTCCGTTCGCGAGATATGGGAGTTTGAAGCCAAGAAATGGTTGAGAAGGCAAAAAATTTTTCCCAATTCTGCTGCTCCAAACGCTTAACCAGAATTTCATAGGGAAAAAATACACATACCGTTGTAATCGGGCGAGTTTCTACTTTCAGATGCAATAGGAATTTTTGGGTTAGGTCATTCCGTTCGCGAGATATGGGAGTTTGAAGCTAAGAAATGGTTGAGAAGAGAACAAATTTTTCGCAATTCTGCTGCTCCAATCGCTTAACCAGAATGGCCTAGGGGGAAAACACACATACCGTTGTAATCGGGCGTGCTTCTACTTTCAGATGCAATAGGAATTTTTGGGTTAGGTCAATCCGTTTGCGAGATATGGGAGTTTGAAGCTAAGAAATGGTAGAGAAGAGAACAAATTTTTCGCAATTCTGCTGCTCCAAACGATTAACGAGAATGGCCTAGGGAAAAAATACACATACCGTTGTAATCGGGCGAGTTTCTACTTTCAGATGCAATAGGAATTTTTGGGTTAGGTCAATCCGTTCGCGAGATATGGGAGTTTGAAGCCAAGAAATGGTTGAGAAGAGAACAAATTTTTCGCAATTCTGCTGCTCCAAACGCTTAACCAGATTGGCCTAGGGAAAAAATGCACATACCGTTGTAATCAGGCGAGTTTCTACTTTCAGATGCAATAGGAATTTTTGGGTTAGGTCAATCCGTTCGCGAGATATGGGAGTTTGAAGGCAAGAAATGGTTGAGAAGGCAAAAAATTTTTCGCAATTCTGCTGCTCCAAACGCTTAACCAGAATGGCCTAGGGAAAAAATACACATACCGTTGTAATCGGGCGAGTTTCTACTTTCATATGCAATAGGAATTTTTGGGTTAGGTCAATCCGTTCGCGAGATATGGGAGTTTGAAGCCAAGAAATGGTTGAGAAGAGAACAAATTTTTCGCAATTCTGCTGCTCCAAACGCTTAACCAGATTGGCCTAGGGAAAAAATGCACATACCGTTGTAATCAGGCGAGTTTCTACTTTCAGATGCAATAGGAATTTTTGGGTTAGGTCAATCCGTTCGCGAGATATGGGAGTTTGAAGGCAAGAAATGGTTGAGAAGGCAAAAAATTTTTCGCAATTCTGCTGCTCCAAACGCTTAACCTGAGTGGCCTAGGGAAAAAATACACATACCGTTGTAATCGGGCGAGTTTCTACTTTCAGATGCAATAGGAATTTTTGGGTTAGGTCAATCCGTTCGCGAGATATGGGAGTTTGAAGCAAAGAATTGGTTGAGAAGAGAACAAATTTTTCGCAAATCTGCTGCTCCAAACGCTTAACCAGAATGGCCTAGGAAAAAATACACATACCGTTGTAATCGGGCGAGTTTCTACATTCAGACGCAACAAGAATTTTTGGGTTGGGTCAATCCGTTCGCGAGATATGGGAGTTTGAAGCCAAGAAATGGTTGAGAACGCAAAAAATTTTTCGAAATTCTGCTGCTCCAAACGCTTATCCAGAATGTCCTAGGGAAAAAATGCACATACCGTTGTAATCGGGCGAGATTCTACTTTCAGATGCAATGGGAATTTTTGGGTTAGGTCAATCCGTTCGCGAGATATGGGAGTTTGAAGCCAAGAAATGGTTGAGAAGGCAAAAAATTTTTCGCAATTCTGCTGCTCCAAACGCTTAACCAGTGTGGCCTAGGGAAAAAATACACATACCGTTGTAATCGGGCGAGTTTCTACTTTCAGATGCAATAGGAATTTTTGGGTTAGGTCAATCCGTTCGCGAGATATGGGAGTTTGAAGCCAAGAAATGGTTGAGAAGAGAACAAATTTTTCGCACTTCTGCTGCTCCAAACGCTTAACCAGAATGGCCTAGGAAAAAAATACACATACTGTTGTAATCGGCCGAGTTTCTACTTTCAGACGCAACAGGAATTTTTGGGGTGGGTCAATCCGTTCGCGTGATATGGGAGTTTGAAGCCAAGAAATGGTTGAGAACGCAAAAAATTTTTCGCAATTCTGCTGCTCCAAACGCGAAACCAGAATGGCCTAGGGAAAAAGTACACATACCGTTGTAATCGGGCGAGTTTCTACTTTCAGACGCAACAAGAATTTTTGGGTTGTGTCAATCCGTTCGCGAGATATGGGAGTTTGAAGCCAAGAAATGGTTGAGAACGCAAAAAATTTTTTACAATTCTGCTGCTCCAAACGCTTTACCAGAATGGCCTAGGGAAAAAATACACATACCGTTGTAATCGGGCGAGTTTCTACTTTCAGATGCAATAGGAATTTTTGGGTTAGGTCAATCCGTTCGCGAGATATGGGAGTTTGAAGCCAAGAATTGGTTGAGAAGAGAACAAATTTTTCGCAAATCTGCTGCTCCAAACGCTTAACCAGAATGGCCTAGGAAAAGATACACATACCGTTGTAATCGGGCGAGTTTCTACTTTCAGATGCAATAGGAATTTTTGGGTTAGGTCCATCCGTTCGCGAGATATGGGAGTTTGAAGCTAAGAAATGGTTGACAAGACAACAAATTTTTCGCACTTCTGCTGCTCCAATCGCTTAACCAGAATGACCTAGGGAAAAAGTACACATACCGTTGTAATCGGGCGAGTTTCTACTTTCAGACGCAACAAGAATTTTTGGGTTGGGTCAATCCGTTCGCGAGATATGGGAGTTTGAAGCCAAGAAATGGTTGAGAAGGCAAAAAATTTTTCGCAATTCTGCTGCTCCAAACGCATAACCAGAATGGCCTAGGGAAAAAATGCACACACCGTTGTAATCGGGCGAGTTTCTACTTTCAGATGCAATAGGAATTTTTGGGTTAGGTCAATCCGTTCGCGAGATATGGGAGTTTGAAGTCAAGAAATGGTTGAGAAGGCAAAAAATTTTTCCCAATTCTGCTGCTCCAAACGCTTAACCAGAATTTCATAGGGAAAAAATACACATACCGTTGTAATCGGGCGAGTTTCTACTTTCAGATGCAATAGGAATTTTTGGGTTAGGTCATTCCGTTCGCGAGATATGGGAGTTTGAAGCTAAGAAATGGTTGAGAAGAGAACAAATTTTTCGCAATTCTGCTGCTCCAATCGCTTAACCAGAATGGCCTAGGGGGAAAACACACATACCGTTGTAATCGGGCGTGCTTCTACTTTCAGATGCAATAGGAATTCTTGGGTTAGGTCAATCCGTTTGCGAGATATGGGAGTTTGAAGCTAAGAAATGGTAGAGAAGAGAACAAATTTTTCGCAATTCTGCTGCTCCAAACGATTAACCAGAATGGCCTAGGGAAAAAATGCACATACCGTTGTAATCGGGCGAGATTCTACTTTCAGATGCAATAGGAATTTTTGGGTTAGGTCAATCCGTTCGCTAGATATGGGAGTTTGAAGCCAAGAAATGGTTGAGAAGGCAAAAAATTTTTCGCAATTCTGCTGCTCCAAACGCTTAACCAGAATGGCCTAGGGAAAAAATACACATACCGTTGGTATCGGGCGAGTTTCTACTTTCAGATGCAATAGGAATTTCTGGGTTAGGTCAATCCGTTCGCGAGATATGGGAGTTTGAAGCCAAGAAATGGTTGAGAAGAGAACAAATTTTTCGCAATTCTGCTGCTCCAAACGCTCATCCAGAATGGCCTAGGAAAAAATACACATACCGTTGTAATCGGGCGAGTTTCTACTTTCAGATGCAATAGGAATTTTTGGGTTAGGTCCATCCGTTCGCGAGATATGGGAGTTTGAAGCTAAGAAATGGTTGACAAGACAACAAATTTTTCGCACTTCTGCTGCTCCAATCGCTTAACCAGAATGACCTAGGGAAAAAGTACACATACCGTTGTAATCGGGCGAGTTTCTACTTTCAGACGCAACAAGAATTTTTCGGTTGGGTCAATCCGTTCGCGAGATATGGGAGTTTGAAGCCAAGAAATGGTTGAGAACGCAAAAAATTTTTCGAAATTCTGCTGCTCCAAACGCTTATCCAGAATGGCCTAGGGAAAAAATGCACATACCTTTGTAATCGGGCGAGATTCTACTTTCAGATGCAATAGGAATTTTTGGGTTAGGTCAATCCGTTCGCGAGATATGGGAGTTTGAATCTAAGAAATGGTTGACAAGACAACAAATTTTTCGCACTTCTGCTGCTCCAATCGCTTAACCAGAATGGCCTAGGAAAAAATACACATACCGTTGTAATCGGGCGAGTTTCTACCTTCAGATGCAATAGGAATTTTTGGGTTAGGTCAATCCGTTCGCGAGATATGGGAGTTTGAAGCCAAGAAATGGTTGAGAAGAGAACAAATTTTTCGCACTTCTGCTGCTCCAAACGCTTAACCAGAATGGCCTAGGGAAAAAATACACATACTGTTGTAATCGGCCGAGTTTCTACTTTCAGACGCAACAGGAATTTTTGGGGTGGGTCAATCCGTTCGCGTGATATGGGAGTTTGAAGCCAAGAAATGGTTGAGAACGCAAAAAATTTTTCGCAATTCTGCTGCTCCAAACGCGAAACCAGAATGGCCTAGGGAAAAAGTACACATACCGTTGTAATCGGGCGAGTTTCTACTTTCAGACGCAACAAGAATTTTTGGGTTGTGTCAATCCGTTCGCGAGATATGGGAGTTTGAAGCCAAGAAATGGTTGAGAACGCAAAAAATTTTTTACAATTCTGCTGCTCCAAACGCTTTACCAGAATGGCCTAGGGAAATAATACACATACCGTTGTAATCGGGCGAGTTTCTACTTTCAGATGCAATAGGAATTTTTGGGTTAGGTCCATCCGTTCGCGAGATATGGGAGTTTGAAGCCAAGAAATGGTTGAGAAGGCGAAAAATTTTTCGCAATTCTGCTGCTCCCAACGCTTAACCATAGTGGCCTAGGGAAAAAATACACATACCGTTGTAATCGGGCGAGTTTCTACTTTCAGATGCAATAGGAATTTTTGGGTTAGGTCAATCCGTTCGCGAGATATGGGAGTTTGAAGCCAAGAATTGGTTGAGAAGGCAAAAAATTTTTCGCACTTCTGCTGCTCCAATCGCTTAACCAGAATTTCATAGGGAAAAAATACACATACCGTTGTAATCGGGCGAGTTTCTACTTTCAGATGCAATAGGAATTTTTGGGTTAGGTCATTCCGTTCGCGAGATATGGGAGTTTGAAGCTAAGAAATGGTTGAGAAGAGAACAAATTTTTCGCACTTCTGCTGCTCCAATCGCTTAACCAGAATGGCCTAGGGGGAAAACACACATACCGTTGTAATCGGGCGAGTTTCTACTTTCAGACGCAACAAGAATTTTTGGGTTGGGTCAATCCGTTCGCGAGATATGGGAGTTTGAAGCCAAGAAATGGTTGAGAAGGCAAAAAATTTTTCGCAATTCTGCTGCTCCAAACGCATAACCAGAATGGCCTAGGGAAAAAATGCACACACCGTTGTAATCGGGCGAGTTTCTACTTTCAGATGCAATAGGAATTTTTGGGTTAGGTCAATCCGTTCGCGAGATATGGGAGTTTGAAGTCAAGAAATGGTTGAGAAGGCAAAAAATTTTTCCCAATTCTGCTGCTCCAAACGCTTAACCAGAATTTCATAGGGAAAAAATACACATACCGTTGTAATCGGGCGAGTTTCTACTTTCAGATGCAATAGGAATTTTTGGGTTAGGTCATTCCGTTCGCGAGATATGGGAGTTTGAAGCTAAGAAATGGTTGAGAAGAGAACAAATTTTTCGCACTTCTGCTGCTCCAATCGCTTAACCAGAATGGCCTAGGGGGAAAACACACATACCGTTGTAATCGGGCGTGCTTCTACTTTCAGATGCAATAGGAATTTTTGGGTTTGGTCAATCCGTTCGCGAGATATGGGAGTTTGAAGCTAAGAAATGGTTGACAAGACAACAAATTTTTCGCACTTCTGCTGCTCCAATCGCTTAACCAGAATGACCTAGGGAAAAAGTACACATACCGTTGTAATCGGGCGAGTTTCTACTTTCAGACGCAACAAGAATTTTTCGGTTGGGTCAATCCGTTCGCGAGATATGGGAGTTTGAACCCAAGAAATGGTTGAGAACGCAAAAAATTTTTCGAAATTCTGCTGCTCCAAACGCTTATCCAGAATGGCCTAGGGAAAAAATGCACATACCTTTGTAATCGGGCGAGATTCTACTTTCAGATGCAATAGGAATTTTTGGGTTAGGTCAATCCGTTCGCGAGATATGGGAGTTTGAATCTAAGAAATGGTTGACAAGACAACAAATTTATCGCACTTCTGCTGCTCCAATCGCTTAACCAGAATGGCCTAGGAAAAAATACACATACCGTTGTAATCGGGCGAGTTTCTACTTTCAGATGCAATAGGAATTTTTGGGTTAGGTCCATCCGTTCGCGAGATATGGGACTTTGAAGCTAAGGAATGGTTGAGAAGGCAAAAAATTTTTCGCAATTCTGCTGCTCCAAACGTTTAACCAGATTGGCCTAGGGAAAAAATACGCATACCGTTGTAATGGGGCGAGTTTCTACTTTCAGACGCAACAAGAATTTTTCGGTTGGGTCAATCCGTTCGCGAGATATGGGAGTTTGAAGCCAAGAAATGGTTGAGAAGGCAAAAAATTTTTCGCAATTCTGCTGCTCCAAACGCTTAACCAGAATGGCCTAGGGAAAAAATACACATACCGTTGTAATCGGGCGAGTTCCTACTTTCAGATGCAATTGGAATTTTTGGGTTAGGTCAATCCGTTCGCGAGATGTGGGAGTTTGAAGCCAAGAAGTGGTTGAGAAGAGGACAAATTTTTCGCACTTCTGCTGCTCCAATCGCTTAACCAGAATTGCCCAGGGAAAAAATACACATACCGTTGTAATCGGGCGAGTTTCTACTTTCAGATGCAATTGGAATTTTTGGGTTAGGTCAATCCGTTCGCGAGATATGGGAGTTTGAAGCCAAGAAATGGTTGAGAAGAGAACCAATTTTTCGCAACTCTGCTGCTCCAAACGCTTAACCAGAATGGCCTAGGGAAAAAATGCACATACCGTTGTAATCGGGCGTGCTTCTACTTTCAGATGCAATAGGAATTTTTGGGTTAGTTCATTGCGTTCGCGAGATATGGGACTTTGAAGGTAAGAAATGGTTGAGAAGAGAATAAATTTTTCGCAAATCTACTGCTCCAAACGCTTAACCAGAATGGCCTAGGGGAAAAACACACATACTGTTGTAATCGGGCGTGCTTCTACTTTCAGATGCAATAGGAATTTTTGGGTTAGGTCAGTCCGTTCGCGAGATATGGGAGTTTGAAGCTAAGAATTGGTAGAGAAGAGAACAAATTTTTCGCAATTCTGCTGCTCCAAACGCTTAACCAGAATGGCCTAGGGGAAAAACACACATACCGCTGTAATCGGGCGTATTTCTCTTTCAGATGCAATAGGAATTTTTGGGTTTGGTCAATCCGTTCGCGAGATATGGGAGTTTGAATCTAAGAAATGGTTGACAAGACAACAAATTTTTCGCACTTCTGCTGCTCCAATCGCTTAACCAGAATGGCTTAGGAAAAAGTACGCATACCGTTGTAATCGGGCGAGTTTCTACTTTCCGATGCAATAGGAATTTTTGGGTTTGGTCAATCCGTTCGCGAGATATGGGACTATGAAGCGAAGAAATGGTTAAGAAGACAACAAATTTTTCGCACTTCTGCTGCTCCAATCGCTTAACCAGAATGACCTAGGGGAAAAACACACATACCGTTGTAATCGGGCGAGTTTCTACTTTCCGATGCAATAGGAATTTTTGGGTTTGGTCAATCCGTTCGCGAGATATGGGACTATGAAGCGAAGAAATGGTTAAGAAGACAACAAATTTTTCGCACTTCTGCTGCTCCAATCGCTTAACCAGAATGACCTAGGGGAAAAACACACGTACCGTTGTAATCGGGCGTGCTTCTACTTTCAGACGCAATAGGAATTTTTGGGTTAGGTCAATCCGTTCGCGAGATATGGGAGTTTGAAGCTAAGAAATGGTAGAGAAGAGAACAAATTTTTCGCAATTCTGCTGCTCCAAACGCTTAACCAGAATGGCCTAGGGGAAAAAGGCACATACCGTTGTAATCGGGCGAGTTTCTACTTTCAGATGCAATAGGAATTTTTGGGTTAGGTCAATCCGTTCGCGAGATATGGGAGTTTGAAGCCAAGAAATGGTTGAGAAGAGAACAAATTTTTCGCAATTCTGCTGCTCCAAACGCTTAACCAGAATGGCCTAGGGGAAAAACACACATACCGCTGTAATCGGGCGTGTTTCTCTTTCAGATGCAATAGGAATTTTTGGGTTTGGTCAATCCGTTCGCGAGATATGGGAGTTTGAAGCCAAGAAATGGTTGAGAAGAGAACAAATTTTTCGCACTTCTGCTGCTCCAAACGCTTAATCAGAATGGCCTAGGGAAAAAATGCACATACCGTTGTAATCGGGCGAGTTTCTACTTTCAGACGCAGCAGGAATTTTTGGGTTTGGTCAATTCGTTCGCGAGATATGGGACTATGAAGCGAAGAAATGGTTAAGAAGACAACAAATTTTTCGCACTTCTGCTGCTCCAATCGCTTAACCAGAATGACCTAGGGGAAAAACACACATACCGTTGTAATCGGGCGTGCTTCTACTTTCAGATGCAATAGGAATTTTTGGGTTAGGTCAATCCGTTCGCGAGGTATGGGAGTTTGAAGCTAAGAAATGGTAGAGAAGAGAACAAATTTTTCGCAATTCTGCTGCTCCAAACGCTTAACCAGAATGGCCTAGGGGAAAAATGCACATACCGTTGTAATCGGGCGAGTTTCTACTTTCAGATGCAATAGGAATGTTTGGGTTAGGTCAATCCGTTCGCGAGATATGGGAGTTTGAAGCCAAGAAATGGTTGAGAAGAGAACAAATTTTTCGCACTTCTGCTGCCCCAAACGCTTAATCAGAATGGCCTAGGGAAAAAATGCACATACCGTTGTAATCGGGCGAGTTTCTACTTTCAGACGCAGCAGGAATTTTTGGGTTTGGTCAATCCGTTCGCGAGATATGGGAGTTTGAAGCCAAGAAATGGTTGAGAACGCAAAAAATTTTTCGCAATTCTGCTGCTCCAAACGCTTAACCAGAATGGCCTAGGGAAAAAATGCACATACCGTTGTAATCGGGCGAGATTCTACTTTCAGCTGCAATAGGAATTTTTGGGTTAGGTCAATCCGTTCGCGAGATATGGGAGTTTGAAGCCAAGAAATGGTTGAGAAGGCAAAAAATTTTTCGCAATTCTGCTGCTCCAAACGCTTAACCAGAATGGCCTAGGGAAAAAATGCACAAACCGTTGCAATCAGGCGAGTTTCTACTTTCAGACGCAACAGGAATTTTTGGGTTAGGTCAATCCGTTCGCGAGATATGGGAGTTTGAATCTAAGAAATGGTTGACAAGACAACAAATTCTTCGCACTTCTGCTGCTCCAATCGCTTAACCAGAATGGCCTAGGAAAAAATACACATAACGTTGTAATCGGGCGAGTTTCTACTTTCAGATGCAATAGGAATTTTTGGGTTAGGTCCATCCCTTCGCGACATATGGGACTTTGAAGCTAAGGAATGGTTGAGAAGGCAAAAAATTTTTCGCAATTCTGCTGCTCCAAACGCTTAACCAGATTGGCCTAGGGAAAAAATACGCATACCGTTGTAATCGGGCGAGTTTCTACTTTCAGATGCAATAGGAATTTTCGGGTTAGGTCAATCCGTTCGCGAGATATGGGAGTTTGAATCTAAGAAATGGTAGAGAAGAGAAAAAATTTTTCGCATTTCTGCTGCTCCAAACGCTTAACCAGAATGGCCTAGGGAAAAAATGCACATACCGTTGTAATCGGGCGAGATTCTACTTTCAGATGCAATAGGAATTTTTGGGTTAGATCAATCCGTTCGCGAGATATGGGAGTTTGAAACCAAGAATTGGTTGAGAAGAGAACAAATTTTTCGCAATTCTGCTGCTCCAAACGCTTAACCAGAATGGCCTAGGAAAAAATACCCATACCGTTGTAATCGGGCGAGTTTCTACTTTCAGATGCAATAGGAATTTTTGGGTTAGGTCAATCCGTTCGCGAGATATGGGAGTTTGAAGCCAAGAAATGGTTGAGAAGACAACAAATTTTTCGCACTTCTGCTGCTCCAAACGCTTAACCAGAATGACCTAGGGAAAAAGTACACATACCGTTGTAATCGGGCGAGTTTCTACTTTCAGACGCAACAAGAATTTTTCGGTTGGGTCAATCCGTTCGCGAGATATGGGAGTTTGAAGCCAAGAAATGGTTGAGAACGCAAAAAATTTTTCGAAATTCTGCTGCTCCAAACGCTTATCCAGAATGGCCTAGGGAAAAAATGCACATACCTTTGTAATCGGGCGAGATTCTACTTTCAGATGCAATAGGAATTTTTGGGTTAGGTCAATCCGTTCGCGAGATATGGGAGTTTGAATCTAAGAAATGGTTGACAAGACAACAAATTTTTCGCACTTCTGCTGCTCCAATCGCTTAACCAGAATGGCCTAGGAAAAAATACACATACCGTTGTAATCGGGCGAGTTTCTACTTTCAGATGCAATAGGAATTTTTGGGTTAGGTCCATCCGTTCGCGAGATATGGGACTTTGAAGCTAAGGAATGGTTGAGAAGGCAAAAAATTTTTCGCAATTCTGCTGCTCCAAACGTTTAACCAGATTGGCCTAGGGAAAAAATACGCATACCGTTGTAATGGGGCGAGTTTCTACTTTCAGACGCAACAAGAATTTTTCGGTTGGGTCAATCCGTTCGCGAGATATGGGAGTTTGAAGCCAAGAAATGGTTGAGAAGGCAAAAAATTTTTCGCAATTCTGCTGCTCCAAACGCTTAACCAGAATGGCCTAGGGAAAAAATACACATACCGTTGTAATCGGGCGAGTTCCTACTTTCAGATGCAATTGGAATTTTTGGGTTAGGTCAATCCGTTCGCGAGATATGGGAGTTTGAAGTCAAGAAATGGTTGAGAAGGCAAAAAATTTTTCCCAATTCTGCTGCTCCAAACGCTTAACCAGAATTTCATAGGGAAAAAATACACATACCGTTGTAATCGGGCGAGTTTCTACTTTCAGATGCAATAGGAATTTTTGGGTTAGGTCATTCCGTTCGCGAGATATGGGAGTTTGAAGCTAAGAAATGGTTGAGAAGAGAACAAATTTCTCGCAATTCTGCTGCTCCAATCGCTTAACCAGAATGGCCTAGGGGGAAAACACACATACCGTTGTAATCGGGCGTGCTTCTACTTTCAGATCCAATAGGAATTTTTGGGTTAGGTCAATCCGTTTGCGAGATATGGGAGTTTGAAGCTAAGAAATGGTAGAGAAGAGAACAAATTTTTCGCAATTCTGCTGCTCCAAACGATTAACCAGAATGGCCTAGGGAAAAAATGCACATACCGTTGTAATCGGGCGAGATTCTACTTTCAGATGCAATAGGAATTTTTGGGTTAGGTCAATCCGTTCGCTAGATATGGGAGTTTGAAGCCAAGAAATGTTTGAGAAGGCAAAAAATTTTTCGCAATTCTGCTGCTCCAAACGATTAACCAGAATGGCCTAGGGAAAAAATGCACATACCGTTGTAATCGGGCGAGTTTCTACTTTCAGATGCAATAGGAATTTTTGGGTTAGGTCCATCCGTTCGCGAGATATGGGAGTTTGAAGCTAAGAAATGGTTGACAAGACAACAAATTTTTCGCACTTCTGCTGCTCCAATCGCTTAACCAGAATGACCTAGGGAAAAAGTACACATACCGTTGTAATCGGGCGAGTTTCTACTTTCAGACGCAACAAGAATTTTTCGGTTGGGTCAATCCGTTCGCGAGATATGGGAGTTTGAAGCCAAGAAATGGTTGAGAACGCAAAAAATTTTTCGAAATTCTGCTGCTCCAAACGCTTATCCAGAATGGCCTAGGGAAAAATGCACATACTTTTGTAATCGGGCGAGATTCTACTTTCAGATGCTATAGGAATTTTTGGGTTAGGTCAATCCGTTCGCGAGATATGCGAGTTTGAATCTAAGAAATGGTTGACAAGACAACAAATTTTTCGCACTTCTGCTGCTCCAATCGCTTAACCAGAATGGCCTAGGAAAAAATACACATACCGTTGTAATCGGGCGAGTTTCTACCTTCAGATGCAATAGGAATTTTTGGGTTAGGTCAATCCGTTCGCGAGATATGGGAGTTTGAAGCCAAGAAATGGTTGAGAAGAGAACAAATTTTTCGCACTTCTGCTGCTCCAAACGCTTAACCAGAATGGCCTAGGGAAAAAATACACATACTGTTGTAATCGGCCGAGTTTCTACTTTCAGACGCAACAGGAATTTTTGGGGTGGGTCAATCCGTTCGCGTGATATGGGAGTTTGAATCCAAGAAATGGTTGAGAACGCAAAAAATTTTTTACAATTCTGCTGCTCCAAACGCTTTACCAGAATGGCCTAGGGAAATAATACACATACCGTTGTAATCGGGCGAGTTTCTACTTTCAGATGCAATAGGAATTTTTGTGTTAGGTCCATCCGTTCGCGAGATATGGGAGTTTGAAGCCAAGAAATGGTTGAGAAGGCGAAAAAGTTTTCGCAATTCTGCTGCTCCCAACGCTTAACCAGAGTGGCCTAGGGAAAAAATACACATACCGTTGTAATCGGGCGAGTTTCTACTTTCAGATGCAATAGGAATTTTTGGGTTAGGTCAATCCGTTCGCGAGATATGGGAGTTTGAAGCCAAGAATTGGTTGAGAAGGCAAAAAATTTTTCGCACTTCTGCTGCTCCAATCGCTTAACCAGAATTTCATAGGGAAAAAATACACATACCGTTGTAATCGGGCGAGTTTCTACTTTCAGATGCAATAGGAATTTTTGGGTTAGGTCATTCCGTTCGCGAGATATGGGAGTTTGAAGCTAAGAAATGGTTGAGAAGAGAACAAATTTTTCGCACTTCTGCTGCTCCAATCGCTTAACCAGAATGGCCTAGGGGGAAAACACACATACCGTTGTAATCGGGCGAGTTTCTACTTTCAGACGCAACAAGAATTTTTGGGTTGGGTCAATCCGTTCGCGAGATATGGGAGTTTGAAGCCAAGAAATGGTTGAGAAGGCAAAAAATTTTTCGCAATTCTGCTGCTCCAAACGCATAACCAGAATGGCCTAGGGAAAAAATGCACACACCGTTGTAATCGGGCGAGTTTCTACTTTCAGATGCAATAGGAATTTTTGGGTTAGGTCAATCCGTTCGCGAGATATGGGAGTTTGAAGTCAAGAAATGGTTGAGAAGGCAAAAAATTTTTCCCAATTCTGCTGCTCCAAACGCTTAACCAGAATTTCATAGGGAAAAAATACACATACCGTTGTAATCGGGCGAGTTTCTACTTTCAGATGCAATAGGAATTTTTGGGTTAGGTCAATCCGTTCGCGAGATATGGGAGTTTGAAGCTAAGAAATGGTTGACAAGACAACAAATTTTTCGCACTTCTGCTGCTCCAATCGCTTAACCAGAATGACCTAGGGAAAAAGTACACATACCGTTGTAATCGGGCGAGTTTCTACTTTCAGACGCAACAAGAATTTTTCGGTTGGGTCAATCCGTTCGCGAGATATGGGAGTTTGAAGCCAAGAAATGGTTGAGAACGCAAAAAATTTTTCGAAATTCTGCTGCTCCAAACGCTTATCCAGAATGGCCTAGGGAAAAAATGCACATACCTTTGTAATCGGGCGAGATTCTACTTTCAGATGCAATAGGAATTTTTGGGTTAGGTCAATCCGTTCGCGAGATATGGGAGTTTGAATCTAAGAAATGGTTGACAAGACAACAAATTTTTCGCACTTCTGCTGCTCCAATCGCTTAACCAGAATGGCCTAGGAAAAAATACACATACCGTTGTAATCGGGCGAGTTTCTACTTTCAGATGCAATAGGAATTTTTGGGTTAGGTCCATCCGTTCGCGAGATATGGGACTTTGAAGCTAAGGAATGGTTGAGAAGGCAAAAAATTTTTCGCAATTCTGCTGCTCCAAACGTTTAACCAGATTGGCCTAGGGAAAAAATACGCATACCGTTGTAATGGGGCGAGTTTCTACTTTCAGACGCAACAAGAATTTTTCGGTTGGGTCAATCCGTTCGCGAGATATGGGAGTTTGAAGCCAAGAAATGGTTGAGAAGGCAAAAAATTTTTCGCAATTCTGCTGCTCCAAACGCTTAACCAGAATGGCCTAGGGAAAAAATACACATACCGTTGTAATCGGGCGAGTTCCTACTTTCAGATGCAATTGGAATTTTTGGGTTAGGTCAATCCGTTCGCGAGATATGGGAGTTTGAAGTCAAGAAATGGTTGAGAAGGCAAAAAATTTTTCCCAATTCTGCTGCTCCAAACGCTTAAACAGAATTTCATAGGGAAAAAATACACATACCGTTGTAATCGGGCGAGTTTCTACTTTCAGATGCAATAGGAATTTTTGGGTTAGGTCATTCCGTTCGCGAGATATGGGAGTTTGAAGCTAAGAAATGGTTGAGAAGAGAACAAATTTTTCGCAATTCTGCTGCTCCAATCGCTTAACCAGAATGGCCTAGGGGGAAAACACACATACCGTTGTAATCGGGCGTGCTTCTACTTTCAGATGCAATAGGAATTTTTGGGTTAGGTCAATCCGTTTGCGAGATATGGGAGTTTGAAGCTAAGAAATGGTAGAGAAGAGAACAAATTTTTCGCAATTCTGCTGCTCCAAACGATTAACCAGAATGGCCTAGGGAAAAAATGCACATACCGTTGTAATCGGGCGAGATTCTACTTTCAGATGCAATAGGAATTTTTGGGTTAGGTCAATCCGTTCGCTAGATATGGGAGTTTGAAGCCAAGAAATGGTTGAGAAGGCAAAAAATTTTTCGCAATTCTGCTGCTCCAAACGCTTAACCAGAATGGCCTAGGGAAAAAATACACATACCGTTGGTATCGGGCGAGTTTCTACTTTCAGATGCAATAGGAATTTCTGGGTTAGGTCAATCCGTTCGCGAGATATGGGAGTTTGAAGCCAAGAAATGGTTGAGAAGAGAACAAATTTTTCGCAATTCTGCTGCTCCAAACGCTTATCCAGAATGGCCTAGGAAAAAATACACATACCGTTGTAATCGGGCGAGTTTCTACTTTCAGATGCAATAGGAATTTTTGGGTTAGGTCCATCCGTTCGCGAGATATGGGAGTTTGAAGCTAAGAAATGGTTGACAAGACAACAAATTTTTCGCACTTCTGCTGCTCCAATCGCTTAACCAGAATGACCTAGGGAAAAAGTACACATACCGTTGTAATCGGGCGAGTTTCTACTTTCAGACGCAACAAGAATTTTTCGGTTGGGTCAATCCGTTCGCGAGATATGGGAATTTGAAGCCAAGAAATGGTTGAGAACGCAAAAAATTTTTCGAAATTCTGCTGCTCCAAACGCTTATCCAGAATGGCCTAGGGAAAAAATGCACATACCTTTGTAATCGGGCGAGATTCTACTTTCAGATGCAATAGGAATTTTTGGGTTAGGTCAATCCGTTCGCGAGATATGGGAGTTTGAATCTAAGAAATGGTTGACAAGACAACAAATTTTTCGCACTTCTGCTGCTCCAATCGCTTAACCAGAATGGCCTAGGAAAAAATACACATACCGTTGTAATCGGGCGAGTTTCTACCTTCAGATGCAATAGGAATTTTTGGGTTAGGTCAATCCGTTCGCGAGATATGGGAGTTTGAAGCCAAGAAATGGTTGAGAAGAGAACAAATTTTTCGCACTTCTGCTGCTCCAAACGCTTAACCAGAATGGCCTAGGGAAAAAATACACATACTGTTGTAATCGGCCGAGTTTCTACTTTCAGACGCAACAGGAATTTTTGGGGTGGGTCAATCCGTTCGCGTGATATGGGAGTTTGAAGCCAAGAAATGGTTGAGAACGCAAAAAATTTTTTACAATTCTGCTGCTCCAAACGCTTTACCAGAATGGCCTAGGGAAATAATACACATACCGTTGTAATCGGGCGAGTTTCTACTTTCAGATGCAATAGGAATTTTTGGGTTAGGTCCAATCGTTCGCGAGATATGGGAGTTTGAAGCCAAGAAATGGTTGAGAAGGCGAAAAATTTTTCGCAATTCTGCTGCTCCCAACGCTTAACCAGAGTGGCCTAGGGAAAAAATACACATACCGTTGTAATCGGGCGAGTTTCTACTTTCAGATGCAATAGGAATTTTTGGGTTAGGTCAATCCGTTCGCGAGATATGGGAGTTTGAAGCCAAGAATTGGTTGAGAAGGCAAAAAATTTTTCGCACTTCTGCTGCTCCAATCGCTTAACCAGAATTTCATAGGGAAAAAATACACATACCGTTGTAATCGGGCGAGTTTCTACTTTCAGATGCATTAGGAATTTTTGGGTTAGGTCATTCCGTTCGCGAGATATGGGAGTTTGAAGCTAAGAAATGGTTGAGAAGAGAACAAATTTTTCGCACTTCTGCTGCTCCAATCGCTTAACCAGAATGGCCTAGGGGGAAAACACACATACCGTTGTAATCGGGCGAGTTTCTACTTACAGACGCAACAAGAATTTTTGGGTTGGGTCAATCCGTTCGCGAGATATGGGAGTTTGAAGCCAAGAAATGGTTGAGAAGGCAAAAAATTTTTCGCAATTCTGCTGCTCCAAACGCATAACCAGAATGGCCTAGGGAAAAAATGCACACACCGTTGTAATCGGGCGAGTTTCTACTTTCAGATGCAATAGGAATTTTTGGGTTAGGTCAATCCGTTCGCGAGATATGGGAGTTTGAAGTCAAGAAATGGTTGAGAAGGCAAAAAATTTTTCCCAATTCTGCTGCTCCAAACGCTTAACCAGAATTTCATAGGGAAAAAATACACATACCGTTGTAATCGGGCGAGTTTCTACTTTCAGATGCAATAGGAATTTTTGGGTTAGGTCATTCCGTTCGCGAGATATGGGAGTTTGAAGCTAAGAAATGGTTGAGAAGAGAACAAATTTTTCGCACTTCTGCTGCTCCAATCGCTTAACCAGAATGGCCTAGGGGGAAAACACACATACCGTTGTAATCGGGCGTGCTTCTACTTTCAGATGCAATAGGAATTTTTGGGTTAGGTCAATCCGTTCGCGAGATATGGGAGTTTGAAGCTAAGAAATGGTTGACAAGACAACAAATTTTTCGCACTTCTGCTGCTCCAATCGCTTAACCAGAATGACCTAGGGAAAAAGTACACATACCGTTGTAATCGGGCGAGTTTCTACTTTCAGACGCAACAAGAATTTTTCAGTTGGGTCAATCCGTTCGCGAGATATGGGAGTTTGAAGCCAAGAAATGGTTGAGAACGCAAAAAATTTTTCGAAATTCTGCTGCTCCAAACGCTTATCCAGAATGGCCTAGGGAAAAAATGCACATACCTTTGTAATCGGGCGAGATTCTACTTTCAGATGCAATAGGAATTTTTGGGTTAGGTCAATCCGTTCGCGGGATATGGGAGTTTGAATCTAAGAAATGGTTGACAAGACAACAAATTTTTCGCACTTCTGCTGCTCCAATCGCTTAACCAGAATGGCCTAGGAAAAAATACACATACCGTTGTAATCGGGCGAGTTTCTACTTTCAGATGCAATAGGAATTTTTTGGTTAGGTCCATCCGTTCGCGAGATATGGGACTTTGAAGCTAAGGAATGGTTGAGAAGGCAAAAAATTTTTCGCAATTCTGCTGCTCCAAACGTTTAACCAGATTGGCCTAGGGAAAAAATACGCATACCGTTGTAATGGGGCGAGTTTCTACTTTCAGACGCAACAAGAATTTTTCGGTTGGGTCAATCCGTTCGCGAGATATGGGAGTTTGAAGCCAAGAAATGGTTGAGAAGGCAAAAAATTTTTCGCAATTCTGCTGCTCCAAACGCTTAACCAGAATGGCCTAGGGAAAAAATACACATACCGTTGTAATCGGGCGAGTTCCTACTTTCAGATGCAATTGGAATCTTTGGGTTAGGTCAATCCGTTCGCGAGATGTGGGAGTTTGAAGCCAAGAAGTGGTTGAGAAGAGGACAAATTTTTCGCACTTCTGCTGCTCCAATCGCTTAACCAGAATGGCCCAGGGAAAAAATACACATACCGTTGTAATCGGGCGAGTTTCTACTTTCAGATGCAATTGGAATTTTTGGGTTAGGTCAATCCGTTCGCGAGATATGGGAGTTTGAAGCCAAGAAATGGTTGAGAAGAGAACAAATTTTTCGCAATTCTGCTGCTCCAAACGCTTAACCAGAATTTCATAGGGAAAAAATACACATACCGTTGTAATCGGGCGAGTTTCTACTTTCAGATGCAATAGGAATTTTTGGGTTAGGTCATTCCGTTCGCGAGATATGGGAGTTTGAAGCTAAGAAATGGTTGAGAAGAGAACAAATTTTTCGCACTTCTGCTGCTCCAATCGCTTAACCAGAATGGCCTAGGGGGAAAACACACATACCGTTGTAATCGGGCGTGCTTCTACTTTCAGATGCAATAGGAATTTTTGGGTTAGGTCAATCCGTTCGCGAGATATGGGAGTTTGAAGCTAAGAAATGGTTGACAAGACAACAAATTTTTCGCACTTCTGCTGCTCCAATCGCTTAACCAGAATGACCTAGGGAAAAAGTACACATACCGTTGTAATCGGGCGAGTTTCTACTTTCAGACGCAACAAGAATTTTTCAGTTGGGTCAATCCGTTCGCGAGATATGGGAGTTTGAAGCCAAGAAATGGTTGAGAACGCAAAAAATTTTTCGAAATTCTGCTGCTCCAAACGCTTATCCAGAATGGCCTAGGGAAAAAATGCACATACCTTTGTAATCGGGCGAGATTCTACTTTCAGATGCAATAGGAATTTTTGGGTTAGGTCAATCCGTTCGCGGGATATGGGAGTTTGAATCTAAGAAATGGTTGACAAGACAACAAATTTTTCGCACTTCTGCTGCTCCAATCGCTTAACCAGAATGGCCTAGGAAAAAATACACATACCGTTGTAATCGGGCGAGTTTCTACTTTCAGATGCAATAGGAATTTTTTGGTTAGGTCCATCCGTTCGCGAGATATGGGACTTTGAAGCTAAGGAATGGTTGAGAAGGCAAAAAATTTTTCGCAATTCTGCTGCTCCAAACGTTTAACCAGATTGGCCTAGGGAAAAAATACGCATACCGTTGTAATGGGGCGAGTTTCTACTTTCAGACGCAACAAGAATTTTTCGGTTGGGTCAATCCGTTCGCGAGATATGGGAGTTTGAAGCCAAGAAATGGTTGAGAAGGCAAAAAATTTTTCGCAATTCTGCTGCTCCAAACGCTTAACCAGAATGGCCTAGGGAAAAAATACACATACCGTTGTAATCGGGCGAGTTCCTACTTTCAGATGCAATTGGAATCTTTGGGTTAGGTCAATCCGTTCGCGAGATGTGGGAGTTTGAAGCCAAGAAGTGGTTGAGAAGAGGACAAATTTTTCGCACTTCTGCTGCTCCAATCGCTTAACCAGAATGGCCCAGGGAAAAAATACACATACCGTTGTAATCGGGCGAGTTTCTACTTTCAGATGCAATTGGAATTTTTGGGTTAGGTCAATCCGTTCGCGAGATATGGGAGTTTGAAGCCAAGAAATGGTTGAGAAGAGAACAAATTTTTCGCAATTCTGCTGCTCCAAACGCTTAACCAGAATTTCATAGGGAAAAAATACACATACCGTTGTAATCGGGCGAGTTTCTACTTTCAGATGCAATAGGAATTTTTGGGTTAGGTCATTCCGTTCGCGAGATATGGGAGTTTGAAGCTAAGAAATGGTTGAGAAGAGAACAAATTTTTCGCACTTCTGCTGCTCCAATCGCTTAACCAGAATGGCCTAGGGGGAAAACACACATACCGTTGTAATCGGGC
The DNA here is from genome assembly GCF_051014685.1 of Ptiloglossa arizonensis. Classification (NCBI taxonomy): domain Eukaryota; kingdom Metazoa; phylum Arthropoda; class Insecta; order Hymenoptera; family Colletidae; genus Ptiloglossa; species Ptiloglossa arizonensis. The sequence goes on from NW_027478507.1 coordinate 876,814, forward strand.
GTGCTTCTACTTTCAGATGCAATAGGAATTTTTGGGTTAGGTCAATCCGTTCGCGAGATATGGGAGTTTGAAGCTAAGAAATGGTTGACAAGACAACAAATTTTTCGCACTTCTGCTGCTCCAATCGCTTAACCAGAATGACCTAGGGAAAAAGTACACATACCGTTGTAATCGGGCGAGTTTCTACTTTCAGACGCAACAAGAATTTTTCGGTTGGGTCAATCTGTTCGCGAGATATGGGAGTTTGAAGCCAAGAAATGGTTGAGAACGCAAAAAATTTTTCGAAATTCTGCTGCTCCAAACGCTTATCCAGAATGGCCTAGGGAAAAAATGCACATACCTTTGTAATCGGGCGAGATTCTACTTTCAGATGCAATAGGAATTTTTGGGTTAGGTCAATCCGTTCGCGAGATATGGGAGTTTGAATCTAAGAAATGGTTGACAAGACAACAAATTTTTCGCACTTCTGCTGCTCCAATCGCTTAACCAGAATGGCCTAGGAAAAAATACACATACCGTTGTAATCGGGCGAGTTTCTACTTTCAGATGCAATAGGAATTTTTGGGTTAGGTCCATCCGTTCGCGAGATATGGGACTTTGAAGCTAAGGAATGGTTGAGAAGGCAAAAAATTTTTCGCAATTCTGCTGCTCCAAACGTTTAACCAGATTGGCCTAGGGAAAAAATACGCATACCGTTGTAATGGGGCGAGTTTCTACTTTCAGACGCAACAAGAATTTTTCGGTTGGGTCAATCCGTTCGCGAGATATGGGAGTTTGAAGCCAAGAAATGGTTGAGAAGGCAAAAAATTTTTCGCAATTCTGCTGCTCCAAACGCTTAACCAGAATGGCCTAGGGAAAAAATACACATACCGTTGTAATCGGGCGAGTTCCTACTTTCAGATGCAATTGGAATCTTTGGGTTAGGTCAATCCGTTCGCGAGATGTGGGAGTTTGAAGCCAAGAAGTTGTTGAGAAGAGGACAAATTTTTCGCACTTCTGCTGCTCCAATCGCTTAACCAGAATGGCCCAGGGAAAAAATACACATACCGTTGTAATCGGGCGAGTTTCTACTTTCAGATGCAATTGGAATTTTTGGGTTAGGTCAATCCGTTCGCGAGATATGGGAGTTTGAAGCCAAGAAATGGTTGAGAAGAGAACAAATTTTTCGCAATTCTGCTGCTCCAAACGCTTAACCAGAATGGCCTAGGGAAAAAATGCACATACCGTTGTAATCGGGCGTGCTTCTTCTTTCAGATGCAATAGGAATTTTTGGGTTAGTTCATTGCGTTCGAGAGATATGGGACTTTGAAGGTAAGAAATGGTTGAGAAGAGAATAAATTTTTCGCAAATCTACTGCTCCAAACGCTTAACCAGAATGGCCTAGGGGAAAAACACACATACTGTTGTAATCGGGCGTGCTTCTACTTTCAGATGCAATAGGAATTTTTGGGTTAGGTCAATCCGTTCGCGAGATATGGGAGTTTGAAGCTAAGAATTGGTAGAGAAGAGAACAAATTTTTCGCAATTCTGCTGCTCCAAACGCTTAACCAGAATGGCCTAGGGGAAAAACACACATACCGCTGTAATCGGGCGTATTTCTCTTTCAGATGCAATAGGAATTTTTGGGTTTGGTCAATCCGTTCGCGAGATATGGGAGTTTGAATCTAAGAAATGGTTGACAAGACAACAAATTTTTCGCACTTCTGCTGCTCCAATCGCTTAACCAGAATGGCTTAGGAAAAAGTACGCATACCGTTGTAATCGGGCGAGTTTCTACTTTCCGATGCAATAGGAATTTTTGGGTTTGGTCAATCCGTTCGCGAGATATGGGACTATGAAGCGAAGAAATGGTTAAGAAGACAACAAATTTTTCGCACTTCTGCTGCTCCAATCGCTTAACCAGAATGACCTAGGGGAAAAACACACATACCGTTGTAATCGGGCGAGATTCTACTTTCCGATGCAATAGGAATTTTTGGGTTTGGTCAATCCGTTCGCGAGATATGGGACTATGAAGCGAAGAAATGGTTAAGAAGACAACAAATTTTTCGCACTTCTGCTGCTCCAATCGCTTAACCAGAATGACCTAGGGGAAAAACACACGTACCGTTGTAATCGGGCGTGCTTCTACTTTCAGACGCAATAGGAATTTTTGGGTTAGGTCAATCCGTTCGCGAGATATGGGAGTTTGAAGCTAAGAAATGGTAGAGAAGAGAACAAATTTTTCGCAATTCTGCTGCTCCAAACGCTTAACCAGAATGGCCTAGGGGAAAAAGGCACATACCGTTGTAATCGGGCGAGTTTCTACTTTCAGATGCAATAGGAATTTTTGGGTTAGGTCAATCCGTTCGCGAGATATGGGAGTTTGAAGCCAAGAAATGGTTGAGAAGAGAACAAATTTTTCGAAATTCTGCTGCTCCAAACGCTTAACCAGAATGGCCTAGGGGAAAAACACACATACCGCTGTAATCGGGCGTGTTTCTCTTTCAGATGCAATAGGAATTTTTGGGTTTGGTCAATCCGTTCGCGAGATATGGGAGTTTGAAGCCAAGAAATGGTTGAGAAGAGAACAAATTTTTCGCACTTCTGCTGCTCCAAACGCTTAATCAGAATGGCCTAGGGAAAAAATGCACATACCGTTGTAATCGGGCGAGTTTCTACTTTCAGACGCAGCAGGAATTTTTGGGTTTGGTCAATCCGTTCGCGAGATATGGGACTATGAAGCGAAGAAATGGTTAAGAAGACAACAAATTTTTCGCACTTCTGCTGCTCCAATCGCTTAACCAGAATGACCTAGGGGAAAAACACACATACCGTTGTAATCGGGCGTGCTTCTACTTTCAGATGCAATAGGAATTTTTGGGTTAGGTCAATCCGTTCGCGAGGTATGGGAGTTTGAAGCTAAGAAATGGTAGAGAAGAGAACAAATTTTTCGCAATTCTGCTGCTCCAAACGCTTAACCAGAGTGGCCTAGGGGAAAAATGCACATACCGTTGTAATCGGGCGAGTTTCTACTTTCAGATGCAATAGGAATGTTTGGGTTAGGTCAATCCGTTCGCGAGATATGGGAGTTTGAAGCCAAGAAATGGTTGAGAAGAGAACAAATTTTTCGCACTTCTGCTGCCCCAAACGCTTAATCAGAATGGCCTAGGGAAAAAATGCACATACCGTTGTAATCGGGCGAGTTTCTACTTTCAGACGCAGCAGGAATTTTTGGGTTTGGTCAATCCGTTCGCGAGATATGGGAGTTTGAAGCCAAGAAATGGTTGAGAACGCAAAAAATTTTTCGCAATTCTGCTGCTCCAAACGCTTAACCAGAATGGCCTAGGGAAAAAATGCACATACCGTTGTAATCGGGCGAGATTCTACTTTCAGCTGCAATAGGAATTTTTGGGTTAGGTCAATCCGTTCGCGAGATATGGGAGTTTGAAGCCAAGAAATGGTTGAGAAGGCAAAAAATTTTTCGCAATTCTGCTGCTCCAAACGCTTAACCAGAATGGCCTAGGGAGAAAATGCACATACCGTTGCAATCAGGCGAGTTTCTACTTTCAGACGCAACAGGAATTTTTGGGTTAGGTCAATCCGTTCGCGAGATATGGGAGTTTGAATCTAAGAAATGGTTGACAAGACAACAAATTCTTCGCACTTCTGCTGCTCCAATCGCTTAACCAGAATGGCCTAGGAAAAAATATACATAACGTTGTAATCGGGCGAGTTTCTACTTTCAGATGCAATAGGAATTTTTGGGTTAGGTCCATCCCTTCGCGACATATGGGACTTTGAAGCTAAGGAATGGTTGAGAAGGCAAAAAATTTTTCGCAATTCTGCTGCTCCAAACGCTTAACCAGATTGGCCTAGGGAAAAAATACGCATACCGTTGTAATCGGGCGAGTTTCTACTTTCAGATGCAATAGGAATTTTCGGGTTAGGTCAATCCGTTCGCGAGATATGGGAGTTTGAAGCTAAGAAATGGTAGAGAAGAGAAAAAATTTTTCGCAATTCTGCTGCTCCAAACGCTTAACCAGAATGGCCTAGGGAAAAAATGCACATACCGTTGTAATCGGGCGAGATTCTACTTTCAGATGCAATAGGAATTTTTGGGTTAGATCAATCCGGTCGCGAGATATGGGAGTTTGAAGCCAAGAAATGGTTGAGAAGACAACAAATTTTTCGCACTTCTGCTGCTCCAAACGCTTAACCAGAATGGCCTAGGGGAAAAACACACGTACCGTTGTAATCGGGCGTGCTTCTACTTTCAGATGCAAAAGGAATTTTTGGGTTAGGTCCATCCCTTCGCGACATATGGGACTTTGAAGCTAAGGAATGGTTGAGAAGGCAAAAAATTTTTCGCAATTCTGCTGCTCCAAACGCTTAACCAGATTGGCCTAGGGAAAAAATACATATACCGTTGTAATCGGGCGAGTTTCTACTTTCAGATGCAATAGGAATTTTTGGGTTAGGTCAATCCGTTCGCGAGATATGGGAGTTTGAAGCCAAGAAATGGTTGAGAAGAGAACAAATTTTTCGCAATTCTGCTGCTCCAAACGCTTAACCAGAATGGCCTAGGGGAAAAACACACATACCGCTGTAATCGGGCGTGTTTCTCTTTCAGATGCAATAGGAATTTTTGGGTTTGGTCAATCCGTTCGCGAGATATGGGAGTTTGAAGCCAAGAAATGGTTGAGAAGAGAACAAATTTTTCGCACTTCTGCTGCTCCAAACGCTTAATCAGAATGGCCTAGGGAAAAAATGCACATACCGTTGTAATCGGGCGAGTTTCTACTTTCAGACGCAGCAGGAATTTTTGGGTTTGGTCAATCCGTTCGCGAGATATGGGACTATGAAGCGAAGAAATGGTTAAGAAGACAACAAATTTTTCGCACTTCTGCTGCTCCAATCGCTTAACCAGAATGACCTAGGGGAAAAACACACATACCGTTGTAATCGGGCGTGCTTCTACTTTCAGATGCAATAGGAATTTTTGGGTTAGGTCAATCCGTTCGCGAGGTATGGGAGTTTGAAGCTAAGAAATGGTAGAGAAGAGAACAAATTTTTCGCAATTCTGCTGCTCCAAACGCTTAACCAGAATGGCCTAGGGGAAAAATGCACATACCGTTGTAATCGGGCGAGTTTCTACTTTCAGATGCAATAGGAATGTTTGGGTTAGGTCAATCCGTTCGCGAGATATGGGAGTTTGAAGCCAAGAAATGGTTGAGAAGAGAACAAATTTTTCGCACTTCTGCTGCCCCAAACGCTTAATCAGAATGGCCTAGGGAAAAAATGCACATACCGTTGTAATCGGGCGAGTTTCTACTTTCAGACGCAGCAGGAATTTTTGGGTTTGGTCAATCCGTTCGCGAGATATGGGAGTTTGAAGCCAAGAAATGGTTGAGAACGCAAAAAATTTTTCGCAATTCTGCTGCTCCAAACGCTTAACCAGAATGGCCTAGGGAAAAAATGCACATACCGTTGTAATCGGGCGAGATTCTACTTTCGGCTGCAATAGGAATTTTTGGGTTAGGTCAATCCGTTCGCGAGATATGGGAGTTTGAAGCCAAGAAATGGTTGAGAAGGCAAAAAATTTTTCGCAATTCTGCTGCTCCAAACGCTTAACCAGAATGGCCTAGGGAAAAAATGCACATACCGTTGCAATCAGGCGAGTTTCTACTTTCAGACGCAACAGGAATTTTTGGGTTAGGTCAATCCGTTCGCGAGATATGGGAGTTTGAATCTAAGAAATGGTTGACAAGACAACAAATTCTTCGCACTTCTGCTGCTCCAATCGCTTAACCAGAATGGCCTAGGAAAAAATACACATAACGTTGTAATCGGGCGAGTTTCTACTTTCAGATGCAATAGGAATTTTTGGGTTAGGTCCATCCCTTCGCGACATATGGGACTTTGAAGCTAAGGAATGGTTGAGAAGGCAAAAAATTTTTCGCAATTCTGCTGCTCCAAACGCTTAACCAGATTGGCCTAGGGAAAAAATACGCATACCGTTGTAATCGGGCGAGTTTCTACTTTCAGATGCAATAGGAATTTTCGGGTTAGGTCAATCCGTTCGCGAGATATGGGAGTTTGAAGCTAAGAAATGGTAGAGAAGAGAAAAAATTTTTCGCAATTCTGCTGCTCCAAACGCTTAACCAGAATGGCCTAGGGAAAAAATGCACATACCGTTGTAATCGGGCGAGATTCTACTTTCAGATGCAATAGGAATTTTTGGGTTAGATCAATCCGGTCGCGAGATATGGGAGTTTGAAGCCAAGAAATGGTTGAGAAGACAACAAATTTTTCGCAATTCTGCTGCTCCAAACGCTTAACCAGAATGGCCTAGGGAAAAAATACACATACTGTTGTAATCGGGCGAGTTTCTACTTTCAGATGCAATAGGAATTTTTGGGTTAGGTCAATCCGTTCGCGAGATATGGGAGTTTGAAGCCAAGAATTGGTTGAGAAGAGAACAAATTTTTCGCAATTCTGCTGCTCCAAACGCTTAACCAGAATGGCCTAGGAAAAAATACCCATACCGTTGTAATCGGGCGAGTTTCTACTTTCAGATGCAATAGGAATTTTTGGGTTAGGTCAATCCGTTCGCGAGATATGGGAGTTTGAAGCCAAGAAATGGTTGAGAAGAGAACAAATTTTTCGCAATTCTGCTGCTCCAAACGCTTAACCAGAATGGCCTAGGGGAAAAACACACATACCGCTGTAATCGGGCGTGTTTCTCTTTCAGATGCAATAGGAATTTTTGGGTTTGGTCAATCCGTTCGCGAGATATGGGAGTTTGAAGCCAAGAAATGGTTGAGAAGAGAACAAATTTTTCGCACTTCTGCTGCTCCAAACGCTTAATCAGAATGGCCTAGGGAAAAAATGCACATACCGTTGTAATCGGGCGGGTTTCTACTTTCAGACGCAGCAGGAATTTTTGGGTTTGGTCAATCCGTTCGCGAGATATGGGACTATGAAGCGAAGAAATGGTTAAGAAGAGAACAAATTTTTCGCAATTCTGCTGCTCCAAACGCTTAACCAGAATGGCCTAGGGGAAAAATGCACATACCGTTGTAATCGGGCGAGTTTCTACTTTCAGATGCAATAGGAATGTTTGGGTTAGGTCAATCCGTTCGCGAGATATGGGAGTTTGAAGCCAAGAAATGGTTGAGAAGAGAACAAATTTTTCGCACTTCTGCTGCCCCAAACGCTTAATCAGAATGGCCTAGGGAAAAAATGCACATACCGTTGTAATCGGGCGAGTTTCTACTTTCAGACGCAGCAGGAATTTTTGGGTTTGGTCAATCCGTTCGCGAGATATGGGAGTTTGAAGCCAAGAAATGGTTGAGAACGCAAAAAATTTTTCGCAATTCTGCTGCTCCAAACGCTTAACCAGAATGGCCTAGGGAAAAAATGCACATACCGTTGTAATCGGGCGAGATTCTACTTTCAGCTGCAATAGGAATTTTTGGGTTAGGTCAATCCGTTCGCGAGATATGGGAGTTTGAAGCCAAGAAATGGTTGAGAAGGCAAAAAATTTTTCGCAATTCTGCTGCTCCAAAAGCTTAACCAGAATGGCCTAGGGAAAAAATGCACATACCGTTGCAATCAGGCGAGTTTCTACTTTCAGACGCAACAGGAATTTTTGGGTTAGGTCAATCCGTTCGCGAGATATGGGAGTTTGAATCTAAGAAATGGTTGACAAGACAACAAATTCTTCGCACTTCTGCTGCTCCAATCGCTTAACCAGAATGGCCTAGGAAAAAATACACATAACGTTGTAATCGGGCGAGTTTCTACTTTCAGATGCAATAGGAATTTTTGGTTTAGGTCCATCCCTTCGCGACATATGGGACTTTGAAGCTAAGGAATGGTTGAGAAGGCAAAAAATTTTTCGCAATTCTGCTGCTCCAAACGCTTAACCAGATTGGCCTAGGGAAAAAATACGCATACCGTTGTAATCGGGCGAGTTTCTACTTTCAGATGCAATAGGAATTTTCGGGTTAGGTCAATCCGTTCGCGAGATATGGGAGTTTGAAGCTAAGAAATGGTAGAGAAGAGAAAAAATTTTTCGCAATTCTGCTGCTCCAAACGCTTAACCAGAATGGCCTAGGGAAAAAATGCACATACCGTTGTAATCGGGCGAGATTCTACTTTCAGATGCAATAGGAATTTTTGGGTTAGATCAATCCGGTCGCGAGATATGGGAGTTTGAAGCCAAGAAATGGTTGAGAAGACAACAAATTTTTCGCAATTCTGCTGCTCCAAACGCTTAACCAGAATGGCCTAGGAAAAAATACCCATACCGTTGTAATCGGGCGAGTTTCTACTTTCAGATGCAATAGGAATTTTTGGGTTAGGTCAATCCGTTCGCGAGATATGGGAGTTTGAAGCCAAGAAATGGTTGAGAAGACAACAAATTTTTCGCACTTCTGCTGCTCCAAACGCTTAACCAGAATGGCCTAGGGGAAAAACACACGTACCGTTGTAATCGGGCGTGCTTCTACTTTCAGATGCAAAAGGAATTTTTGGGTTAGGTCCATCCCTTCGCGACATATGGGACTTTGAAGCTAAGGAATGGTTGAGAAGGCAAAAAATTTTTCGCAATTCTGCTGCTCCAAACGCTTAACCAGATTGGCCTAGGGAAAAAATACATATACCGTTGTAATCGGGCGAGTTTCTACTTTCAGATGCAATAGGAATTTTTGGGTTAGGTCAATCCGTTCGCGAGATATGGGAGTTTGAAGCCAAGAAATGGTTGAGAAGGCAAACAATTTTTCGCAATTCTGCTGCTCCAAACGCTTAACCAGAATGGCCTAGGGAAAAAATGCACATACCGTTGTAATCGGGCGAGATTCTACTTTCAGATGCAATAGGAATTTTTGGGTTAGATCAATCCGTTCGCGAGATATGGGAGTTTGAAGCTAAGAAATGGTAGAGAAGAGAAAAAATTTTTCGCAATTCTGCTGCTCCAAACGCTTAACCAGAATGGCCTAGGGAAAAAATGCACATATCGTTGTAATCGGGCGAGTTTCTACTTTCAGACGCAGCAGGAATTTTTGTGTTTGGTCAATCCGTTCGCGAGATATGGGACTATGAAACGAAGAAATGGTTGAGAAGACAACAAATTTTTCGCACTTCTGCTGCTCCAATCGCTTAACCAGAATGACCTAGGGGAAAAACACACATACCGTTCTAATCGGGCGTGTTTCTACTTTCAGATGCAATACGAATTTTTGGGTTAGGTCTATCCGTTCGCGAGATATGGGAGTTTGAAGCTAAGAAATGGTAGAGAAGAGAACAAATTTTTCGCAATTCTGCTGCTCCAAACGCTTAACCAGAATGGCCTAGGGAAAAAATGCACATACCGTTGTAATCGGGCGAGTTTCTACTTTCAGATGCAATAGGAATTTTTGGGTTAGGTCAATCCGTTCGCGAGATATGGGAGTTTGAAGCCAAGAAATGGTTGAGAAGGCACCAAATTTTTCGCACTTCTGCTGCTCCAAACGCTTAACCAGAATGGCCTAGGGAAAAAATACACATACTGTTGTAATTGGGAGAGTTTCTACTTTTAGACGCAACAAGAATTTTTGGGGTGGGTCAATCCGTTCGCGCGATATGGGAGTTTGAAGCCAAGAAATGGTTGAGAACGCAAAAAATTTTTCGCAATTCTGCTGCTCCAAACGCGAAACCAGAATGGCCTAGGGAAAAAGTACACATACCGTTGTAATCGGGCGAGTTTCTACTTTCAGACGCAACAAGAATTTTTGGGTTGGGTCAATCCGTTCGCGAGATATGGGAGTTTGAAGCCAAGAAATGGTTGAGAAGGCACCAAATTTTTCGCACTTCTGCTGCTCCAAACGCTTAACCAGAATGGCCTAGGGAAAAAATACACATACCGTTGTAATCGGGCGAGTTTCTACTTTCAGATGCAATAGGAATTTTTGGGTTAGGTCAATCCGTTCGCGAGATATGGGAGTTTGAAGCCAAGAATTGGTTGAGAAGAGAACAAATGTTTCGCAATTCTGCTGCTCCAAACGCTTAACCAGAATAGCCTAGGAAAAAATACACATACCGTTGTAATCGGGCGAGCTTCTACTTTCAGATGCAATAGGAATTTTTGGGTTAGGTCCATCCGTTCGCGAGATATGGGAGTTTGACGCTAAGAAATGGTTGACAAGACAACAAATTTTTCGCACTTCTGCTGCTCCAATCGCTTAACCAGAATGACCTAGGGAAAAAATACGCATACCGTTGTAATCGGGCGAGTTTCTACTTTCAGATGCAATAGGAATTTTTGGGTTAGGTCCATCCGTTCGCGAGATATGGGAGTTTGACGCTAAGAAATGGTTGACAAGACAACAAATTTTTCGCACTTCTGCTGCTCCAAACGCTTAACCAGAATGACCAAGGGGAAAAACACACATACCGTTGTAATCGGGCGTGCTTCTACTTTCAGATGCAATATGAATTTTTGGGTTCAGTCAATCCGCTCGCGAGATATGGGAGTTTGAAGCTAAGAAATGGTTGAGAAGAGAATAAATTTTTCGCAATTCTGCTGCTCCAAACGCTTAACCAGAATGGCCTAGGGAAAAAATGCACACACCGTTGTAATCGGGCGAGTTTCTACTTTCAGACGCAGCAGGAATTTTTGGGTTAGGTCAATCCGTTCGCGAGATATGGGAGTTTGAAGCCAAGAAATGGTTGAGAAGGCACCAAATTTTTCGCACTTCTGCTGCTCCAAACGCTTAACCAGAATGGCCTAGGGAAAAAATACACATACCGTTGTAATCGGGCGAGCTTCTACTTTCAGATGCAATAGGAATTTTTGGGTTAGGTCAATCCGTTCGCGAGATATGGGAGTTTGAAGCCAAGAATTGGTTGAGAAGAGAACAAATTTTTCGCAATTCTGCTGCTCCAAACGCTTAACCAGAATGGCCTAGGAAAAAATACACATACCGTTGTAATCGGTCGAGTTTCTACTTTCAGATGCAATAGGAATTTTTGGGTTAGGTCCATCCGTTCGCGAGATATGGGAGTTTGACGCTAAGAAATGGTTGACAAGACAACAAATTTTTCGCACTTCTGCTGCTCCAATCGCTTAACCAGAATGACCTAGGGAAAAAATACGCATACCGTTGTAATCGGGCGAGTTTCTACTTTCAGATGCAATAGGAATTTTTGGGTTCGGTCAATCCGCTCGCGAGATATGGGAGTTTGAAGCTAAGAAATGGTTGAGAAGAGAATAAATTTTTCGCAATTCTGCTGCTCCAAACGCTTAACCAGAATGGCCCAGGGAAAAAATGCACATACCGTTGTAATCGGGCGAGATTCTACTTTCAGACGCAGCTGGAATTTTTGGGTTTAGTCAATCCGTTCGCGAGATATGGGACTATGAAGCGAAGAAATGGTTGAGAAGACAACAAATTTTTCGCACTTCTGCTGCTCCAATCGCTTAACCAGAATGACCTAGGAGAAAAACACACATACCGTTGTAATCGGGTGTGCTTCTACTTTCAGATGCAATAGGAATTTTTGGGTTAGGTCAATCCGTTTGCGAGATATGGGAGTTTGAAGCCAAGAAATGGTTGAGAAGGCACCAAATTTTTCGCACTTCTGCTGCTCCAAACGCTTAACCAGAATGGCCTAGGGAAAAAATACACATACCGTTGTAATCGGGCGAGCTTCTACTTTCAGATGCAATAGGAATTTTTGGGTTAGGTCAATCCGTTCGCGAGATATGGGAGTTTGAAGCCAAGAATTGGTTGAGAAGAGAACAAATTTTTCGCAATTCTGCTGCTCCAAACGCTTAACCAGAATGGCCTAGGAAAAAATACACATACCGTTGTAATCGGGCGAGTTTCTACTTTCAGATGCAATAGGAATTTTTGGGTTAGGTCCATCCGTTCGCGAGATATGGGAGTTTGACGCTAAGAAATGGTTGACAAGACAACAAATTTTTCGCACTTCTGCTGCTCCAATCGCTTAACCAGAATGACCTAGGGAAAAAGTACACATACCGTTGTAATCGGTCGAGTTTCTACTTTCAGACGCAACAAGAATTTTTGTGTTGGGTCAATCCGTTCGCGAGATATGGGAGTTTGAAGCCAAGAAATGGTTGAGAACGCAAAAAATTTTTCGCAATTCTGCTGCTCCAAACGCTTAACCAGAATGGCCTAGGGAAAAAATGCACATACCGTTGTAATCGGGCGAGATTCTACTTTCAGATGCAATAGGAATTTTTGGGTTAGGTCAATCCGTTTGCGAGATATGGGAGTTTGAAGCCAAGAAATGGTTGAGAAGGCAAAAAATTTTTCGCAATTCTGCTGCTCCAAACGCTTAACCAGAATGGCCTAGGGAAAAAATACACATACCGTTGTAATCGGGCGAGTTTCTACTTTCAGATGCAATAGGAATTTTGGGGTTAAGTCAATCCGTTCGCGAGATATGGGACTATGAAGCGTAGAAATGGTTGAGAAGACAACAAATTTTTCGCACTTCTGCTGCTCCAATCGCTTAACCAGAATGACCTAGGGGAAAAACACACATACCGTTGTAATCGGGCGTGCTTCTACTTTCAGATGCAATAAGAATTTTTGGGTTAGGTCAATCCGTTCGCGAGATGTGGGAGTTTGAAGCTAAGAAATGGTAGAGAAGAGAACAAATTATTCGCAATTCTGCTGCTCCAAACGCTTAACCAGAATGGCCTAGGGAAAAAATGCACATACCGTTGTAATCGGGCGAGTTTCTACTTTCAGACGCAGCAGGAATTTTTGGGTTAGGTCAATCCGTTCGCGAGATATGGGAGTTTGAAGCCAAGAAATGGTTGAGAAGGCACCAAATTTTTCGCACTTCTGCTGCTCCAAACGCTTAACCAGAATGGCCTAGGGAAAAAATACACATACCGTTGTAATCGGGCGAGCTTCTACTTTCAGATGCAATAGGAATTTTTGGGTTAGGTCAATCCGTTCGCGAGATATGGGAGTTTGAAGCCAAGAATTGGTTGAGAAGAGAACAAATTTTTCGCAATTCTGCTGCTCCAAACGCTTAACCAGAATGGCCTAGGAAAAAATACACATACCGTTGTAATCGGTCGAGTTTCTACTTTCAGATGCAATAGGAATTTTTGGGTTAGGTCCATCCGTTCGCGAGATATGGGAGTTTGACGCTAAGAAATGGTTGACAAGACAACAAATTTTTCGCACTTCTGCTGCTCCAATCGCTTAACCAGAATGACCTAGGGAAAAAATACGCATACCGTTGTAATCGGGCGAGTTTCTACTTTCAGATGCAATAGGAATTTTTGGGTTCGGTCAATCCGCTCGCGAGATATGGGAGTTTGAAGCTAAGAAATGGTTGAGAAGAGAATAAATTTTTCGCAATTCTGCTGCTCCAAACGCTTAACCAGAATGGCCCAGGGAAAAAATGCACATACCGTTGTAATCGGGCGAGTTTCTACTTTCAGACGCAGCTGGAATTTTTGGGTTTAGTCAATCCGTTCGCGAGATATGGGACTATGAAGCGAAGAAATGGTTGAGAAGACAACAAATTTTTCGCACTTCTGCTGCTCCAATCGCTTAACCAGAATGACCTAGGAGAAAAACACACATACCGTTGTAATCGGGTGTGCTTCTACTTTCAGATGCAATAGGAATTTTTGGGTTAGGTCAATCCGTTTGCGAGATATGGGAGTTTGAAGCCAAGAAATGGTTGAGAAGGCACCAAATTTTTCGCACTTCTGCTGCTCCAAACGCTTAACCAGAATGGCCTAGGGAAAAAATACACATACCGTTGTAATCGGGCGAGCTTCTACTTTCAGATGCAATAGGAATTTTTGGGTTAGGTCAATCCGTTCGCGAGATATGGGAGTTTGAAGCCAAGAATTGGTTGAGAAGAGAACAAATTTTTCGCAATTCTGCTGCTCCAAACGCTTAACCAGAATGGCCTAGGAAAAAATACACATACCGTTGTAATCGGGCGAGTTTCTACTTTCAGATGCAATAGGAATTTTTGGGTTAGGTCCATCCGTTCGCGAGATATGGGAGTTTGACGCTAAGAAATGGTTGACAAGACAACAAATTTTTCGCACTTCTGCTGCTCCAATCGCTTAACCAGAATGACCTAGGGAAAAAGTACACATACCGTTGTAATCGGTCGAGTTTCTACTTTCAGACGCAACAAGAATTTTTGTGTTGGGTCAATCCGTTCGCGAGATATGGGAGTTTGAAGCCAAGAAATGGTTGAGAACGCAAAAAATTTTTCGCAATTCTGCTGCTCCAAACGCTTAACCAGAATGGCCTAGGGAAAAAATGCACATACCGTTGTAATCGGGCGAGATTCTACTTTCAGATGCAATAGGAATTTTTGGGTTAGGTCAGTCCGTTTGCGAGATATGGGAGTTTGAAGCCAAGAAATGGTTGAGAAGGCAAAAAATTTTTCGCAATTCTGCTGCTCCAAACGCTTAACCAGAATGGCCTAGGGAAAAAATACACATACCGTTGTAATCGGGCGAGTTTCTACTTTCAGATGCAATAGGAATTTTGGGGTTAAGTCAATCCGTTCGCGAGATATGGGACTATGAAGCGTAGAAATGGTTGAGAAGACAACAAATTTTTCGCACTTCTGCTGCTCCAATCGCTTAACCAGAATGACCTAGGGGAAAAACACACATACCGTTGTAATCGGGCGTGCTTCTACTTTCAGATGCAATAAGAATTTTTGGGTTAGGTCAATCCGTTCGCGAGATGTGGGAGTTTGAAGCTAAGAAATGGTAGAGAAGAGAACAAATTATTCGCAATTCTGCTGCTCCAAACGCTTAACCAGAATGGCCTAGGGAAAAAATGCACATACCGTTGTAATCGGGCGAGTTTCTACTTTCAGATGCAATATGAATTTTTGGGTTAGGTCAATCCGTTCGCGAGATATGGGAGTTTGAAGCCAAGAAATGGTTGAGAAGGCACAAAATTTTTCGCACTTCTGCTGCTCCAAACGGTTAACCAGAATGGCCTAGGGAAAAAATACACATACCGTTGTAATCGGGCGAGTTTCTGCTTTCAGATGCAATAGGAATTTTTGGGTTAGGTCAGTCCGTTCGCGAGATATGGGAGTTTGAAGCCGAGAATTGGTTGAGAAGAGAACAAATTTTTCGCAATTCTGCTGCTCCAAACGCTTAACCAGAATAGCCTAGGGAAAAAATGCCCATACCGTTGTAATCGGGCGAGATTCTACTTTCAGATGCAATAGGAATTTTTGGGTTTGGGTCAATCCGTTCGCGAGATATGGGAGTTTGAAGCCAAGAAATGGTTGAGAACGCAAAAAATTTTTCGCAATTCTGCTGCTCCAAACGCTTAACCAGAATGGCCTAGGGAAAAAATGCCCATACCGTTGTAATCGGGCGAGATTCTACTTTCAGATGCAATAGTAATTTTTGGGTTAGGTCAATCCGTTCGCGAGATATGGGAGTTTGAAGCTAAGAAATGGTTGAGAAGAGAATAAATTTTTCGCAATTCTGCTGCTCCAAACGCTTAACCAGAATGGCCTAGGGAAAAAATGCACATACCGTTGTAATCGGGCGAGTTTCTACTTTCAGACGCAGCAGGAATTTTTGGGTTTGGTCAATCCATTCGCGAGATATGGGACTATGAAGCGAAGAAATGGTTGAGAAGACAACAAATTTTTCGCACTTCTGCTGCTCCAATCGCTTAACCAGAATGACCTAGGGGAAAAACACACATACCGTTCTAATCGGGCGTGTTTCTACTTTCAGATGCAATACGAATTTTTGGGTTAAGTCAATCCGTTCGCGAGATATGGGAGTTTGAAGCTAAGAAATGGTAGAGAAGAGAACAAATTTTTCGCAATTCTGACACTCCAAACGCTTAACCAGAATGGCCTAGGGAAAAAATGCACATACCGTTGTAATCGGGCGAGTTTCTACTTTCAGATGCAATAGGAATTTTTGGGTTAGGTCAATCCGTTCGCGAGATATGGGAGTTTGAAGCCAAGAAATGGTTGAGAAGGCACCAAATTTTTCGCACTTCTGCTGCTCCAAACGCTTAACCAGAATGGCCTAGGGAAAAAATGCACATACCGTTGTAATCAGGCGAGTTTCTACTTTCAGATGCAATAGGAATTTTTGGGTTATGTCAATCCGTTCGCGAGATATGGGAGTTTAAAGCCAAGAAATGGTTGAGAACGCAAAAAATTTTTCGCAATTCTGCTGCTCCAAACGCTTAACCAGAATGGCCTAGGGAAAAAATGCACATACCGTTGTAATCAGGCGAGTTTCTACTTTCAGATGCAATAGGAATTTTTGGGTTAGGTCAATCCGTTCGCGAGATATGGGAGTTTAAATCTAAGAAATGGTTGACAAGACAACAAATTTTTCGCACTTCTGCTGCTCCAATCGCTTAACCAGAATGGCCTAGGAAAAAATACACATACCGTTGTAATCGGGCGAGTTTCTACTTTCAGATGCAATAGGAATTTTTGGGTTAGGTCCATCCGTTCGCGAGATATGGGACTTTGAAGCTAAGGAATGGTTGAGAAGGCAAAAAATTTTTCGCAATTCTGCTGCTCCAAACGTTCATCCAGATTGGCCTAGGGAAAAAATACGCATACCGTTGTAATCGGGCGAGTTTCTACTTTCAGATGCAATAGGAATTTTTGGGTTCAGTCAATCCGCTCACGAGATATGGGAGTTTGAAGCTAAGAAATGGTTGAGAAGAGAATAAATTTTTCGCAATTCTGCTGCTCCAAACGCTTAACCAGAATGGCCTAGGGAAAAAATGCACATACCATTGTAATCGGGCGAGTTTCTACTTTCAGACGCAGCAGGAATTTTTGGGTTTAGTCAATCCGTTCGCGAGATATGGGACTATGAAGCGAAGAAATGGTTGAGAAGACAACAAATTTTTCGCACTTCTGCTGCTCCAATCGCTTAACCAGAATGACCTAGGAGAAAAACACACATACCGTTGTAATCGGGTGTGCTTCTACTTTCAGATGCAATAGGAATTTTTGGGTTAGGTCAATCCGTTCGCGAGATATGGGAGTTTGAAGCCAAGAAATGGTTGAGAAGGCACCAAATTTTTCGCACTTCTGCTGCTCCAAACGCTTAACCAGAATGGCCTAGGGAAAAAATACACATACCGTTGTAATCGGGCGAGCTTCTACTTTCAGATGCAATAGGAATTATTGGGTTAGGTCAATCCGTTCGCGAGATATGGGAATTTGAAGCCAAGAATTGGTTGAGAAGAGAACAAATTTTTCGCAATTCTGCTGCTCCAAAAGCTTAACCAGAATGGCCTAGGAAAAAATACACATACCGTTGTAATCGGTCGAGTTTCTACTTTCAGACGCAACAAGAATTTTTGTGTTGGGTCAATCCGTTCGCGAGATATGGGAGTTTGAAGCCAAGAAATGGTTGAGAACGCAAAAAATTTTTCGCAATTCTGCTGCTCCAAACGCTTAACCAGAATGTCCTAGGGAAAAAATGCACATACCGTTGTAATCGGGCGAGATTCTACTTTCAGATGCAATAGGAATTTTTGGGTTAAGTCAATCCGTTTGCGAGATATGGGAGTTTGAAGCCAAGAAATGGTTGAGAAGGCAAAAAATTTTTCGCAATTCTGCTGCTCCAAACGCTTAACCAGAATGGCCTAGGGAAAAAATACACATACCGTTGTAATCGGGCGAGTTTCTACTTTCAGATGCAATAGGAATTTTTGGGTTAGGTCAATCCGTTCGCGAGATATGGGAGTTTGAAGCCAAGAAATGGTTGAGAAGGCAAAAAATTTTTCGCAATTCTGCTGCTCCAAACGCTTAACCAGAATGGCCTAGGGAAAAAATGCACATACCGTTGTAATCAGGCGAGTTTCTACATTCAGATGCAATAGGAATTTTTGGGTTAGGTCAATCCGTTCGCGAGATATGGGAGTTTGAAGCTAAGAAATGGTTGAGAAGAGAATAAATTTTTCGCAATTCTGCTGCTCCAAACGCTTAACCAGAATGGCCTAGGGAAAAAATGCACATACCGTTGTAATCGGGCGAGTTTCTACTTTCAGACGCAGCAGGAATTTTTGGGTTTGGGTCAATCCGTTCGCGAGATATGGGAGTTTGAAGCCAAGAAATGGTTGAGAACGCAAAAAATTTTTCGCAATTCTGCTGCTCCAAACGCTTAACCAGAATGGCCTAGGGAAAAAATGCCCATACCGTTGTAATCGGGCGAGATTCTACTTTCAGATGCAATAGGAATTTTTGGGTTAGGTCAATCCGTTCGCGAGATATGGGAGTTTGAAGCCAAGAAATGGTTGAGAAGGCAAAAAATTTTTCGCAATTCTGCTGCTCCAAACGCTTAACCAGAATGGCCTAGGGAAAAAATGCACATACCGTTGTAATCAGGCGAGTTTCTACATTCAGATGCAATAGGAATTTTTGGGTTAGGTCAATCCGTTCGCGAGATATGGGAGTTTGAAGCTAAGAAATGGTTGAGAAGAGAATAAATTTTTCGCAATTCTGCTGCTCCAAACGCTTAACCAGAATGGCCTAGGGAAAAAATGCACATACCGTTGTAATCGGGCGAGTTTCTAATTTCAGACGCAGCAGGAATTTTTGGGTTTGGTCAATCCATTCGCGAGATATGGGACTATGAAGCGAAGAAATGGTTGAGAAGACAACAAATTTTTCGCACTTCTGCTGCTCCAATCGCTTAACCAGAATGACCTAGGGGAAAAACACACATACCGTTGTAATCAGGCGAGTTTCTACTTTCAGATGCAATAGGAATTTTTGGGTTATGTCAATCCGTTCGCGAGATATGGGAGTTTAAAGCCAAGAAATGGTTGAGAACGCAAAAAATTTTTCGCAATTCTGCTGCTCCAAACGCTTAACCAGAATGGCCTAGGGAAAAAATGCACATACCGTTGTAATCGGGCGAGATTCTACTTTCAGATGCAATAGGAATTTTTGGGTTAGGTCAATCCGTTCGCGAGATATGGGAGTTTGAAGCCAAGAAATGGTTGAGAAGGCAAAAAATTTTTCGCAATTCTGCTGCTCCAAACGGTTAACCAGAATGGCCTAGGGAAAAAATGCACATACCGTTGTAATCAGGCGAGTTTCTACTTTCAGATGCAATAGGAATTTTTGGGTTAGGTCAATCCGTTCGCGAGATATGGGAGTTTGAATCTAAGAAATGGTTGACAAGACAACAAATTTTTCGCACTTCTGCTGCTCCAATCGCTTAACCAGAATGGCCTAGGAAAAAATACACATACCGTTGTAATCGGGCGAGTTTCTACTTTCAGATGCAATAGGAATTTTTGGGTTAGGTCCATCCGTTCGCGAGATATGGGACTTTGAAGCTAAGGAATGGTTGAGAAGGCAAAAAATTTTTCGCAATTCTGCTGCTCCAAACGTTCATCCAGATTGGCCTAGGGAAAAAATACGCATACCGTTGTAATCGGGCGAGTTTCTACTTTCAGATGCAATAGGAATTTTTGGGTTCAGTCAATCCGCTCACGAGATATGGGAGGTTGAAGCTAAGAAATGGTTGAGAAGAGAATAAATTTTTCGCAATTCTGCTGCTCCAAACGCTTAACCAGAATGGCCTAGGGAAAAAATGCACATACCGTTGTAATCGGGCGAGTTTCTACTTTCAGACGCAGCAGGAATTTTTGGGTTTAGTCAATCCGTTCGCGAGATATGGGACTATGAAGCGAAGAAATGGTTGAGAAGACAACAAATTTTTCGCACTTCTGCTGCTCCAATCGCTTAACCAGAATGACCTAGGAGAAAAACACACATACCGTTGTAATCGGGTGTGCTTCTACTTTCAGATGCAATAGGAATTTTTGGGTTAGGTCAATCCGTTCGCGAGATATGGGAGTTTGAAGCCAAGAAATGGTTGAGAAGGCACCAAATTTTTCGCACTTCAGCTGATCCAAACGCTTAACCAGAATGGCCTAGGGAAAAAATACACATACCGTTGTAATCGGGCGAGCTTCTACTTTCAGATGCAATAGGAATTTTTGGGTTAGGTCAATCCGTTCGCGAGATATGGGAATTTGAAGCCAAGAATTGGTTGAGAAGAGAACAAATTTTTCGCAATTCTGCTGCTCCAAACGCTTAACCAGAATGGCCTAGGAAAAAATACACATACCGTTGTAATCGGTCGAGTTTCTACTTTCAGATGCAATAGGAATTTCTGGGTTATGTCCATCCGTTCGCGAGATATGGGAGTTTGACGCTAAGAAATGGTTGACAAGACAACAAATTTTTCGCACTTCTGCTGCTCCAATCGCTTAACCAGAATGACCTAGGGAAAAAATACGCATACCGTTGTAATCGGGCGAGTTTCTACTTTCAGATGCAATAGGAATTTTTGGGTTCGGTCAATCCGCTCGCGAGATATGGGAGTTTGAAGCTAAGAAATGGTTGAGAAGAGAATAAATTTTTCGCAATTCTGCTGCTCCAAACGCTTAACCAGAATGGCCTAGGGAAAAAATGCACATACCGTTGTAATCGGGCGAGTTTCTACTTTCAGACGCAGCTGGAATTTTTGGGTTAAGTCAATCCGTTTGCGAGATATGGGAGTTTGAAACCAAGAAATTGTTGAGAAGGCAAAAAATTTTTCGCAATTCTGCTGCTCCAAACGCTTAACCAGAATGGCCTAGGGAAAAAATACACATACCGTTGTAATCGGGCGAGTTTCTACTATCAGATGCAATAGGAATTTTGGGGTTAAGTCAATCCGTTCGCGAGATATGGGGCTATGAAGCGTAGGAATGGTTGAGAAGACAACAAATTTTTCGCACTTCTGCTGCTCCAATCGCTTAACCAGAATGACCTAGGGGAAAAACACACATACCGTTGTGATCGGGCGTGCTTCTACTTTCAGATGCAATAAGAATTTTTGGGTTAGGTCAATCCGTTCGCGAGATGTGGGAGTTTGCAGCTAAGAAATGGTAGAGAAGAGAACAAATTATTCGCAATTCTGCTGCTCCAAACGCTTAACCAGAATGGCCTAGGGAAAAAATGCACATACCGTTGTAATCGGGCGAGTTTCTACTTTCAGATGCAATAGGAATTTTTGGGTTAGGTCAATCCGTTCGCGAGATATGGGAGTTTGAAGCCAAGAAATGGTTGAGAAGGCACCAAATTTTTCGCACTTCTGCTGCTCCAAACGCTTAACCAGAATGACCTAGGGGAAAAACACACATACCGTTCTAATCGGGCGTGTTTCTACTTTCAGATGCAATACGAATTTTTGGGTTAAGTCAATCCGTTCGCGAGATATGGGAGTTTGAAGCTAAGAAATGGTAGAGAAGAGAACAAATTTTTCGCAATTCTGACACTCCAAACGCTTAACCAGAATGGCCTAGGGAAAAAATGCACATACCGTTGTAATCGGGCGAGTTTCTACTTTCAGATGCAATAGGAATTTTTGGGTTAGGTCAATCCGTTCGCGAGATATGGGAGTTTGAAGCCAAGAAATGGTTGAGAAGGCACCAAATTTTTCGCACTTCTGCTGCTCCAAACGCTTAACCAGAATGGCCTAGGGAAAAAATGCACATACCGTTGTAATCAGGCGAGTTTCTACTTTCAGATGCAATAGGAATTTTTGGGTTATGTCAATCCGTTCGCGAGATATGGGAGTTTAAAGCCAAGAAATGGTTGAGAACGCAAAAAATTTTTCGCAATTCTGCTGCTCCAAACGCTTAACCAGAATGGCCTAGGGAAAAAATGCACATACCGTTGTAATCGGGCGAGATTCTACTTTCAGATGCAATAGGAATTTTTGGGTTAGGTCAATCCGTTCGCGAGATATGGGAGTTTGAAGCCAAGAAATGGTTGAGAAGGCAAAAAATTTTTCGCAATTCTGCTGCTCCAAACGCTTAACCAGAATGGCCTAGGAAAAAATACACATACCGTTGTAATCGGGCGAGATTCTACTTTCAGATGCAATAGGAATTTTTGGGTTAGGTCCATCCGTTCGCGAGATATGGGACTTTGAAGCTAAGGAATGGTTGAGAAGGCAAAAAATTTTTCGCAATTCTGCTGCTCCAAACGTTCAACCAGATTGGCCTAGGGAAAAAATACGCATACCGTTGTAATCGGGCGAGTTTCTACTTTCAGATGCAATAGGAATTTTTGGGTTCAGTCAATCCGCTCACGAGATATGGGAGTTTGAAGCTAAGAAATGGTTGAGAAGAGAATAAATTTTTCGCAATTCTGCTGCTCCAAACGCTTAACCAGAATGGCCTAGGGAAAAAATGCACATACCGTTGTAATCGGGCGAGTTTCTACTTTCAGATGCAATAGGAATTTTTGGGTTAGGTCCATCCGTTCGCGAAATATGGGAGTTTGAAGCTAAGAAATGGTTGACAAGACAACAAATTTTTCGCACTTCTGCTGCTCCAATCGCTTAACCAGAATGACCTAGGGGAAAAACACACATACCGTTCTAATCGGGCGTGTTTCTACTTTCAGATGCAATACGAATTTTTGGGTTAAGTCAATCCGTTCGCGAGATATGGGAGTTTGAAGCTAAGAAATGGTAGAGAAGAGAACAAATTTTTCGCAATTCTGACACTCCAAACGCTTAACCAGAATGGCCTAGGGAAAAAATGCACATACCGTTGTAATCGGGCGAGTTTCTACTTTCAGATGCAATAGGAATTTTTGGGTTAGGTCAATCCGTTCGCGAGATATGGGAGTTTGAAGCCAAGAAATGGTTGAGAAGGCACCAAATTTTTCGCACTTCTGCTGCTCCAAACGCTTAACCAGAATGGCCTAGGGAAAAAATGCACATACCGTTGTAATCAGGCGAGTTTCTACTTTCAGAAGCAATAGGAATTTTTGGGTTATGTCAATCCGTTCGCGAGATATGGGAGTTTAAAGCCAAGAAATGGTTGAGAACGCAAAAAATTTTTCGCAATTCTGCTGCTCCAAACGCTTAACCAGAATGGCCTAGGGAAAAAATGCACATACCGTTGTAATCGGGCGAGATTCTACTTTCAGATGCAATAGGAATTTTTGGGTTAGGTCAATCCGTTCGCGAGATATGGGAGTTTGAAGCCAAGAAATGGTTGAGAAGGCAAAAAATTTTTCGCAATTCTGCTGCTCCAAACGCTTAACCAGAATGGCCTAGGGAAAAAATGCACATACCGTTGTAATCAGGCGAGTTTCTACTTTCAGATG